>NW_006785225.1:481261-533689 GCF_000442215.2 Lipotes vexillifer | reverse complement strand
CTTTCCCTCTTCCCTGGAGATAAGGAAGCAAAAACACCCAGCAACAAAGGGCTGGAGGTCAGGCCTCTGGGGTGACCTTCAGGAGCAGAGAAGGCCTTTCTGTAGAGGACAAGTGGAGTTTCTGGTCAATCCTTCCTGCCTCTGGTTATCTCCAGCCCCTGAAAGTCCTGAGCATCTCCAGCCTAGAGTCCCAAGAATCTCAAACTCTGTGTTGACAGACTTCTAGGAAAGCAGCACAAACAAACACAAGAGCTTCAACTGGACGGAGGGGGACAACATTCTAGCCTAGCATGTCCACAAAGGGGTTCTAAGATGGGATGGTACTGGGTCTGGGCCTTAAAGGGTGGGAATCACTGGGTTTCACGGGCGTAAGAAGGAAGCACAGAAAATGGCTAGTGCAAATAATACTGAACATTTACCTAGCACTTATTCTGTGCTTGGTGCTGAGTTAAGTGTTTTACACATAATAACTTGTTGACATCTCTCAACCTTGTGAGATAGGTGCTGTTAATGTGTCAGATGATGAACCCAAGACCCAGAGGTGTTAAATAACTTGTCTAAAGTGATTCAGTAATTGGTGCAGCTGGGATTCAAAGTCAGATTTGAAAGTTCAAAGTCCACCACACAATGTGCACCAAAAGCTGGGGAATGGCTTGAATGAAGGAAAGGAACATGTGTGAAAGAGCGAGGGAATCCCTGAAAGTCACACTAAAGGGCTGGATGGTGATCCACAAGGGGACCATGTGTGAGCAGTGCTGTAGGAAGAATAGCTTTAACATGTTTATGGGGGATGATGGAGGGTCTGCTGGGAAGATGGGAACCCCGTGCCCCCAGAAGCTCTACACGGGTGGGGTAGGAGGGCAGCAGGAGTGAGGAAAGCCTAGAAGAGAAACAAGTTTACCAAATGCCAGTTGGTAATCAATGGTGTCCGCATTCAGATTTAAGCAAATAAAGATCTTCCTCCAGTCCCAATCAGTCCACAAAACTCCCATTAAATACCACTGTGTGCCAAGCTCTGCCCTGTGCAGCCTCTCTCTGTTTCTCCTCTGTTTGCCACAGTGAGGACAATGAGGTTGCTGGCAAGTTCCTACAACCCAGCACCCTAAAGCGCTCTCCTCTCCTTCCCCACCTCCACTCTCATAAGGGAGGTGAAAGACTTTTCTTGCACATTTATGTTAAAACCATAATGTCCACAATTGTATTTGAACTGCAGTAAGTTTTAAAACTTAAAGGTATTTATTTTCACATTACGGGTCCAATTTGCAAGGTACATAACTTTTTTTAACTGAGCTCACTTTTAACCTCAGTAAGTTTATGATCAGAAAATTTTCTCCAAAAGGCGAATCATCTGGCCATCTTTCCCCTCCAGCTACCAACCAGGAGGCTAGCAGTACCTCTGTTCGAGGATATCACCTGGAGGTCAGGGATGGGAACTCACAGCCCAGCCACTGTGCCCTTCACTACCACCTGGGGGGCGGCGGTGGGTAGGGGGAGGAGGAAGAGAAGACTGGAATCAGGGAAATCTCTAATTCTGTAAATCTGATGCTGTGCCTCACAGAGTCAATTCCACTTTGGAGCTGTGTGTCCTGAGAAAAAGTGGAACTCAGCTTCTCACCATTCTTGTGCTAGGAAACCCTGTCTGAACAGGCAACCTCATGGAGCGGGTGGGAATTATTGTCAAATACAGGTGTATGAACTTCCCGACTTTCAGGGCTCTCCCAAACAGTGCCTTCAGAAGACCGCTCAGCCAGTGGATCGGCGATGGGAGGAAACTCTCGCTAAGCTGGCTCAGTAATTCCCCAGAAAGGCTCACTCCGCAGGCCAACGTGAAGACACAATGAGCCCAAAGCCCTTGGTGTATGCGCTGGGAGGGAAAGCCGGGGACTTTTCCGCTTAGCTTCCCTAAGCTTTGCCACGAGACAGCTCTCTGGCTACGTCAGGGTAAAGAGGCTTGTACGAGCACATCTCACACCAGCTAACCACTCCCGAGAGACCCTCTCTTCCAAACTACATGGTGGGCAGAACGGGGAAGAAGTGGTCCCAGCAGAGGCGAACCACTGCTGTTCTTAAAGCCTTGTTTGCGTTTGGGCCCACACGGAGCCGCAAACGGAGGTATATTCCCTTCCGGCGCACCCGCCATTAGCCCCCGGATTCCCAGCAGGCCTCTCAGGCCCGGATCCGGTTCCTCGACCTCTCAGGCCCTTCGAAAACCCCCAGCTTCCACTCCCAGACCTCAGAACCTTCAGGCCCGCGCCGGCCTCCCTGCCGGCCTTTCGAGGCCCCGCAGCCCGGCCCCGCGGCTCACCCTCGAGCGTCTCGCACTGAACCAGGTTGAGGTAGTCCGTCTGGCTGAGCACCCCGGCCTTCAGGCCGCGCACCAGTCCCTCCAAGTAGCCATTGTCCACGTTGAAGTAAAGCTCCGGGAAGAACGACATGGCTGCGGCGGGGGCGACTAGACCGGAGGACCCGGACCTGCCGGCACGCAGCACAACTCCAAGATCAGCTGACGCGTCGCCCCGCAGCGCGCTGTCAAGCGCATCAGGTGACGCTCAAACGGCCCACGTGACCACAACGGGGCGGGGCTCTGAGCGGCGCCCGGCTTCCGGGTGGTTTCTCGCGGAGCGGTTGCGCAGGTGTGGGCTGGGGACCGCCCACTAGCGCCTGCGCGCTGAGGGGAAGAGTGCCTCCTGCTCTCCGGCGGGAGCGGCTTGGAGTGTCGAAGGCCGACCGCGTAGTGGCGCCCGTGGCCGCGGGGATTCGATTGGGCCTTCACTCTAGATTTCCCGAGTCTGGTGCACGTGGTGCTGTGGCGGCCAGAGGAGTAAAGATGGGAGTGGGCGGCGCTTCTTATGCTTGGAAGTATTCCAGACTGTTGTCAGCCTTCCCCTGAGAGGAACTGAGGTCCGGTGAGGGGAAGGCTTCGCTGCGGGTCACGCGTCGAGTTAACGCAAGCAGGCCCTGGAGCCTAATGTTTTGTTAGCCTGCTGGGAGCTACAGCTCCTATGCTGCGTTGCGCCCTCCCTTCCCCTCATTTATTACATAAGATTCTCAAGGGTAGGAGCGCGGCCCTCCTCCGCTTCTCCCAACGGCGCCTGGCACTCTAAGAGCATGCGTGTAAGTGACTCATGATGGGATAGCACAGGCCCTGGGGTAGGGATGTGTGTGTGGTGTCTTGGCTTGGAGCCACCTCTGCCCCTGCCATGACCTCCCCCCTCCGACGGTCACGTTCGAAATAACGCCACAACCCTGGGGTTGGTCCCATCCTTTATTGTCGCTCCCCTGCCCCAGCCCCGACCCCGACGTCGTCCAACTAGGTGCGGCTGCAGGGGTTCGTGGCAGTACCCAGCTTGCGGCAGTAGCAGAAGGCGTTGAAGAAACGGCAGTAGCACGTGGCACATGGGTCGCAGCATGGTACCTGGTGTCCCAGACAGGACTCGTGCAGCCTTACGCAGCGACGCGGGGAGCGCGGCTTGCGTCCTTCTGGATCTAGCACCTGCAGGGGTTGGGTAACATGGGCCTTCAGCGGCAGCTTCAGGGACCTGACCCAATCAAGGCGGGACGTCAGTGGAGCATGGGGAGGGATGGTCTGCAGTGTTACCCCAAGTGAAAGGGTCACCGAAGTGGAGATAGAGGTTGATGCCTGATCCCCCCACCCAGAGATTGTGGCCTCAGCCCTTTTCCTGAGCAGTTACCTCTGCCAAGGCCTTGGCCTCTGCCTCCTGCAGCAGAGCCTCTTGCGCCTGTTCTGCCGTTGTCCTCTTTAGCGGGGGCTGCAGGCCCAGGCCTGGGACAGATGATGTGAGGACAGAAACCCCCCATGCACAAGACACCCACCTCCCAGGCCTGGGATTGGGAAGGGGGAAAGAGGGCTCATACCAGGCAGAATAGTTCGTGGCCAGAGAGTGTCCAGGCCCCACCCATCCCCACCCCTGCCCACACTGACCTTGGAGCTCTGGGAACAAGGCTTGGTCAGGCCTTCCGATGCCCTCCAGGGGAGCCAAGCCCATCTGGGCCCCCTGCCCGGTGGGCATTGCCAGCAGCAGGGCACAACTCAGCAGCACTGCGGTCAGCATGGCCTGGCTCACCAGGAAGACCCACCACTTAGTCCCTCTTCATCCCTAGAACACCCTCTAGGAGCCCTATCCCAGACAGAAGACCCCTAGAGAGTAGGAGTCTCTGCCCAACCTGAGGACTTACCTCTGCTTGCTGGATCCTTGCCCCAAGAGTTCCTGGCCACCCCATGCCCTCGGTTTATATGGCAGGGTCTAATGAAGGGCCCACACGTGACTGCTCCCTGCAGCCAGGGCATGAGGGGCCCCCCCAGAGGGTGGGGGCACAGTTCAGGCCTCTCTCACTGGAACCTGGGCTCTATGAGAGGGGTACCCATCTCCAATTTGGAGTGAGGTCTCCAGGAACCAATCAAAGTTTGGGGACAAGATAGGGTGCCCAGGGCCCCCACATTCATTCCCCAGGACAGGGACCTGGGGAATGGGGATGGGTAGGCCGGAGCCATTAGCAATAACAAGGAAGGCGGCCCTGAACACTTAATTTAATTTGTGGCCCCGGAGATGCTCATTCAGACCCTATGCATGGCATGTTCCCTTTGCTTCCAGGAACTTGGGTCAAGGGCATTGGAGGGGGTGATGGGCCAGTGACCAGAGCGGAGTGGGGTTGGGTTTTTGAGGGGAGAGAGAGGAGGGGAGAAGCCCACTTAGCCAAAAGCAGGCCCTCTGCCTCCATCTCTGGCCCTACCTCTCCTCCCCCTTCTTCCTCTGGGCTTCTCCAAAACCACAGCCCTGCTCCTGCCCCCGCACCCTTTTCTGCCTGGGGTTCCTGGAAGCCAAGGTGGCCGAACGGACTGTTCCCTGGGTGGACGAGGAGCTTCAAAGTAAAAAGCTTTCAGGCCGCCTGCCTCATTAGTGCTAATGGCTGCTCCTTTCCGCCCTGCGTTGTCAGGCCTGTGCCCACGCCTGGTCTCATCAGCACGGGGCAGATGTGAGGACTGCCCTTTCATAGAGATGGTGGGACACACAGGACCCCACCTGCCCCAGCCTTCCCTCACCGGCCCCCCACAAGGGCACTTTATTACACACTTGCCACTTGGGGAAGGGGATACAGGCTGAGTCAGCTTCCAGGACTCAATATACAAACAGCTGGCCCAAGACAGCTGGAGGAGGATGTAGAGGCTGTTTGGGCTATTCTGACCAGGGCGAGGCCTGAAGAAGTCCTTCCAGAAAGCAGTTGGAAACCATAGGTTATCATCTGGCAGCTTCTGGCCTGGTTGTCAACATAGCAATTGGTCTTGGGGAGAGAGTTGTGTGGAGAGGGGTGCTCTGCAGAGGGTGAGCCTGTGGCAATCTTCTTCCACAGATGGGCATTGATGTCTGTTCTGGGATCAGGCTGGCATTGGACTCGCTTGTGGTTGGCCCAGGGTAACAGTCCTAGGAGCTCAGAGGATCACCTACTATGGCCCAGGGGAGGAGCAGGGGAGTGAGGGAAAGCCCCTCTGGGGAGGTGGTCCATGAATAATCCAACAAAGGGCCAGTCCCCATTTCTCCCCCGGGAATGGTGCTGGCTGTTTTGGTGACTCTGTCACAAAGCAGACCTGGTGTCAAGGCCTCCCTGGCAACTGACATTAACCTTTGTTTCCCAGAAGCCATAGCTGGGCTCAGTGGCCCACCCCAGGGGTTTCTTTTCTTATAGTGGTGCAGGGTGAAGGTATCAGGCACCCAGGTGTGCCCCTATCTTGGTTGGGCCACATGGAGCTCAAGAAGGGTAATACATCAAATGTGCCTGAGACATTTTCCCCAAATCTTTATGCCCTGGCCCCATCCTTGGAGGTTCTGGCTGAAGAGACGACGGTAAGGAGCAGGGACTGTGTGAGTATTTTGGCAGGGTGCCCCAGGTAAGGTGAGGCGGGGGCTCTGAGCACCTGGCTGAGCCTGGTCAGCGCTCATGCTAAGGACAGCTCTTCATCTTGGAACGGGGGTGCTCCTGCCAGCTAGGCCCTTAGTGTCTTTGCTCACCTACAGATCAGTGGCTGTCTTCACTTGGGTGTGTGAACACAGGTGTATTGGCCCCATCCATGGACAGCAGGGGCTGCCAAGGTCCCTGATCGGATCCAGTGGGGAGGACAGTCAAGAAAACCAACAATCAAAGTGGAACAGTGGGACTTCCCTGGTGGTTCAGTGATGGCTCTGCGCTTCCACTGCAGGGGGCATGGGTTCGATCCCTGGTCGGGGAACTAAGATCCCACATCCTGCGCATCGTAGCCAAAAAAACAAAAAAAAAAACACAGTGGAATGACCAAAGAAATATAAACATTGGATATTTGATGACATTAAGGAATAATTGTTAACTTTTTTAGTTGTGATAATGGTATTGTAGTCATGATTTTTTTTTAAAAAAAAGATTCTTTTAGAGAAAAATGATATATTTACTGATAAAATT
This sequence comes from Lipotes vexillifer, assembly GCF_000442215.2. Classification (NCBI taxonomy): domain Eukaryota; kingdom Metazoa; phylum Chordata; class Mammalia; order Artiodactyla; family Lipotidae; genus Lipotes; species Lipotes vexillifer. The sequence goes on along the minus strand of NW_006785225.1, from coordinate 527,239 downwards.
ATATGAAGTATGGTATTTGCCTCAAAATAATCTGGAGTAGGGGGGATAGCAGGAGGTGATATAGATGAAACAGAATTTTTCATGAGCTGGTAATTGTTGAAGCTGGGTGGTGGGTACATGGGCTTCATTATCCTAATACTGCTACTTTTGTATATGTTTGAAATTTTCCATAATAAAACATTTGTTTATGCCCCTTCCCACCCCACCCAGCTGCCCTCCCATCACCACTGAATTGGCCCAAAACACAGCCTATGGGTTTCTTGTTATAACTCTGTATCTCTATCTATATGTCTATCTATGAATTGTAAATCTGTATTTAAAGTTAATTTTCCATTGGTTTATCAAATTTTATTAATCTTTGCCAATAATCAGGCTTTGGCTTGATTTACCAAATTTTGTTACAATTAAGTTTCTGCCTTCCCATCATTTTCTGTTTTCCTAGCATTTGTTGATCCTTATGTTTATCTTTCTTCCCTTTTTTTTTTTTTTGGCAGTACGAGGGCCTCTCACTGTTGTGGCCTCTCCCGTTGCGGAGCACAGGCTCCGGACGCTCAGGCTCAGCGGCCGTGGCTCACGGGCCCAGCCGCTCTGCAGCATGTGGGATCCTCCCAGACCGGGGCACGAACCCGTGTCCCCTGCATCGGCAGGCGGACTCTCAACCACTGCGCCACCAGGGAAGCCCTTCCTTTTTTTAAAAAAAGAAATTTATTTATTTAGTTTTGGCTGCGTTGGGTCTTCATTGCTGCTTGTGGGCTTTCTCTAGTTGAGGTGAGTGGGGGCTTCTCTTCATTGCGGTGCACGGGTTTCTCATTGCAGTGGCTTCTCTTGTTGCGGAGCACAGGCTCTAGGTGCGCAGGCTTCAGAAGTTGTGGCTTGCAGGCTCTAGAGCTCAGGCTCAGTAGTTGTGGCACACGGGCTTAGTTCCTCGACTAGGGATTGAACCTGTGTCCCCTGCATTGGCAGGCGGATTCTTAACCACTGCGCCACCAGAGAGGTAAGTCCCTACCTTTCTTCCTGATGAACACAGTTGCCTACACCTAGTAGTCTATAAAAGGCTCCTCAGGACCCCTTTCCATTTGCTGAGTACAAACACTGCGTGAGTGATTTTTCGGGTCTGGAACTAGCCTGATGTTCCCAGGACAATGCTTTTTGGCAGAAAGACCTTCAGAAATGTGCGGCATGTTCTGGGTGGAGGATTTGGCAGACCTGGGAGGATGCAAAGCCTACTTCGTAAGGCTGAGGATGGACCCCAAGCATAGGGACTCTGACTTCAAGGAGGAGAAGGGGGAGAGTGTGGATGCTCTGTGCCAAAGATCAAGTGTGGGGACAAGGAGGGATGCTTGATCCCTACCCCTCCTCCTCTTTTTCCTCCAGCAAGGTAGTTTTCACCCAAGGGTGCTGTTCCTGCTTTGTCCCACAGGGGGCAGCAGAGCACCCACTGGCTCTCCTAATCCAGCTTCATCCTTTTTTTAAAAAACATATTTTTATTTAAATTTATTTATTTATTAATTTATTTATTTTTGGCAGCATTGGGTCTTCGTTGCTGCGCGCGGGCTTTTCTCTAGTTGCAGTGAGCGGGGGCTGCTCTTCGTTGCGGTGCTCAGGCTTCTCATTGCAGTGGCTTCTCGTTGCAGAGCATGGACTCTAGGCGCGTGGGCTTCAGTAGTTGTGGCACGCGGGCTCAGTAGCTGTGGCTTGAGGGCTCTAGAGCGCAGGGTCAGTAGTTGTGGCGCACGGACTTAGCTGCTCCGCGGCATGTGGTATCTTCCTGGACCAGGGCTTGAACCTGTGTCCCCTGCATTGGCAGGAGGATTCTTAACCACTGCACCACCAGGGAAGTCCCTGCAGACTTTTTAATGATGGCCATTCTGACCAGTGTGAGGTGGTACCTCACTGTAGTTTTGATTTGCATTTCTCTAATAATTAGCAATGCTGAGCATCATTTCATGTGCATATTGGCCACCTGTATGTCTTCTTGGGAGAAAAGTCTATTTAGGTCTTCCAGGCTGGTGTCTCTTAAGCCCTCAGCTGGAGGGGGTCCCACTATGATCAGGACCCCCTAGGTGGGAGAGTCATGTTTGTTGCATGAATGCCAGTGCTTGCCATTCTCCCATTCATTTCAGAACTATTTGAGCACATGCTGCATGACGAGCACTATGCCAAGGGGTCTATACTTCAAGGTTTGGTCAGAGGCCGTGGCGACCTGAAGCTCCTGATTTCTGGGGTCAGCCAGGCTCCATGGGCTTGCTTGTTGCCAATGAAAGGGTAGGCTGGGGTCAAGCCAGGGAGAGCAGAGCATGGTGCAGGGCCAGCTGGTGGATGGAACAGCCCTTCCCCTGACTGTAAGGGGGCTCAGGCCCAGAGACACTCCTTCCCCCTCAGGCCTTGCTCTAACTCCCTCTTCCTCTCCCCCCACAGGCCTCCCCTTCAGTGCTGGTAATGGGTCCTTTATTGGGGTCCCCAGAACACCTGAGCTGTGGCTGGAGTGCTCAGATGAAATTTCACAAAAGGGACAGGGAAAACAAATAGGCCAGCCAATCTGACTCATAGAATGTGACTTGCAGTTTGGATTCATGGGCCCCTCCAAGGTGGCAAAGGCCATCCTAAGCGCCAACTTCAACCCATTCTTAAGACATCTACAACCCCTAGTGTCCAAATCTTCAGACATCCAGAGAGGTGACCAGTCCCTCCTCCTGCCTGCCAGGTCCTACTTTTCTGGGTGAAATCTTCAGTTTCTGGAGGTGTTGCAGGACCCTACCTTCTGCCACAGGGTATCCATGCCCTTAATATGTCCAAAGCAGGACATCAGCACCCACACTCAGAGGAAACCCACCAAAGTGGTGCAGAGCTTGTTCCATTCCAAGTGATAAGAGGACTCTTGGGTATAACAGAATTTCTGGGGAGTGAAATTGAGTCCCCAGCAACCCTCCACAGAGGCATGGCACTGTTGGGCTAGGGAGAGGCAGTCAGGATGTCCCCTAAATTGTTTCGAATCCATCCCCATAGAATGGAGCAACCAGACTCCGTGAGGACGTTCAGTGGCTCAGCTGGAGCCCGAGGAACAAAGGCGTTTGCACAACAAGAACCACTGGACTGTCTGGAAATGACTCTCAACCTAGAAATTGCTCTTCCTGCTAAAGACCCAGGAGTTCTCAACCTGCTCATCCCTGCCACTCATGTTCTGTGCAAGTAAGAAGAGAGGCTGCAGGAACTCTGGACATAGGCAAAAAGGTACAGCCTAGGACTTCCCTGGTGGCGCAGTGGTTAAGAATCCGCCTGCCAATGCAGGGGACACGGGTTCGAGCCCTGGTCCGGAAAGATTCCACATGCTGCAGAACAACTAAACCCATGCAGCACAACTACTGAGCCTGTGCTCTAAAGCCCACGAGCCACAACTACTGAGACCGCATGCCACAACTACTGAAGCCCATGCGCCTAGAGCCCATGCTCAGCAACAAGAGAAGCCACCGCAATGAGAAGCCCACGCACCGCAACAAAGAGTAGCCCCCACTTGCCGCAACTAGAGAAAGCCCGTGTGCAGCAACGAAGACCCAATGCAGCCAAATAAATAAATAAAAAGATACAGCCTAGGGTAATGGGCACAGAAGTGAGATAAGACGGTACCTGGCTTGATAGGTTCAAGGTGAGCTGAAGGTCAGCTCAAGAAAGGAGAGAGAGCTGCAGCTGCTCCCAGAGTTCTCTGGACTCACTCCTTTTTGTTTTTACCCCTCCTCATCTCCTATGCCTCCAGCTACAAAGAAGGTCTAGGAGGTGGAGGTATGGGAGCTGGGAGGGGAATGAGTCCTGTGGGGGAGCCGTCATCTGTGGGTGTTGGATGGAAAGGATAACCTTCCAGCTTAAACCAGTCCCCCTGGGTGCAGTTCTCACCCAGGCACCAAGCCTTTGCCCAGTATGGGAGAAAGAGCTCATAGGGTGGCCCCTGCCAGCAACCCCACTTTTGCCCCTGTAGGCCCTGCATAAACTATCTCCACAAAGCCCTGGGTAGGAGTCCTCCTCCCCAACTCTAGCCAAAGCCAGACTTTGTGTCAGGATCTGTCATAGAGGCAAGTTTTCCTCTCTGCCTCATCCCTTTACCTGCTACAAGTTTACCCAATGCCCCATAGCAAGACTCCCAGTCCATATGTTTAACTGTCAGTAGAACGTGTAACTAAACATTATCATCCCCGTTTTACAGATCAGAAAGCTTTAAGTGACTTAGCTTTGATTACTCAGCTAAAAAGGGGTTGGCCTGCTTTCCCTCCTTCCTTGCACAGCCCAGAGTATGTTTTAGAGCTGGAGAAGAGGCATGGTTGGTGGGGGGGGGGGGCACACGTGCATGCGCCTCAGGCACAGGGCTCAGCCCTAACGTGTCTCTCCACACACACCTCCTGCCTGTGGTAATCTTTCACCCACACACAGAGCTCCCAGGGGTACAAAGACAAAATTAAGCAGCTGCTCCAGTGGGCTCATTTGGCTGGTAGAGCTGTTCTGAGTGTCCTTATGCTTGTGGCCACATTTCTAAGTAGCCCATGAATCAAAGGAGAAATCACAAAGGAAACTAGAAATGTTTCAAACTGAATGATAATGAAATACATCAAAACTTATGAGATGCAGCTAAAGCAATGCATATTTAAGTGGATATATTAGAAAAGAAAAATGGTTGAAAATTAATTACATAAGATTCTTCAAGTGGGATGAAAACATTTTCAATAAACAGGGTGGGAGCAAGTGACTGTTTTACCTGTACTTTGCAACCTTCACAAAAATTAATTTGAGATGAATCATCAACATAATTGTGAAGGCAAAACAAATAAAGATTCTAGGAAAAAACCCCAATATCTTCATAACCTTGGAGTAGGTAAAGATTTCTTAAATAAGACAGAAAGTGCTAACCATCAAAGACTGATAAATTAGACTTCATTAAAACTAAGAACTTGGACTTCCCTGGTGGCGTAGTGGTTGAGAGTCCGCCTGCCGATGTAGGGGACACGGGTTCGTGCCCCGGTCCGGGAAGATCCCACATGCCGCGGAGCGGCTGCGCCCGTGAGCCATGGCCGCTGAGCCTGCACATCCGGAGCCTGTGCTCCGCAACGGGAGAGGCCACAACAGTGAGAGGCCCGCGTACCGCAAAAAAAAAAAAAATCTCAGAGGGAGAGGATGCTGTACATCCTTTTGCTTTTATTTAATCAGGATTGAGGAAATTATACCTTTTAATTAAGCTAAATTGGTAGTTTAAAATTCTGTATTAAATTTATGTTAACCATAAACTATATTATGAAATAGAGTCAGTATTTTGTTTCATATTTAATAGCATTTGTTAGGATTCAATATTTATAAGATCTCACCTGATACAAATTATTTTTCTGCCTGCACTCTTTAGAAAAAATTGTGAAAGCTACAATATCAGTAATCTCTTCTTGTTAAGATTATCTTCACTTAATGCTGCATTAAAATGTGTTTACTAAGGGCAGAGAACATGAAAAAATAAAACTGTGGTGTTTACTATAACTACTACGCCTGACCTTCCACCCAGCAAGTTTACTCTTTGGTACAAACCCAGGAGAAGTGGGTGCAATGCCTAATAAAAGATATGTGTATAGAATGTTCTTAGAAACTTTATTCATGACAGCTAAAAACTAGAAATAATCCAAATATCCATCAACAGGAAAATGGATAAATAATGGTGTATTCATACAGCTGGAAACTGCACAGCTATAAAAAGTGAATGAACTGCTATACACAACGACATGGACACAATCTCACAGACGTAAAGTTGAACGAAAGGTGCAAGCCACAGAAGAGTGAATATGGTATGATTCCATTTACATGACGTTCAAAACCAAACAAAACTGTAATAAATGGTGATGGAGCTCTGAATAGTGTTTGACTCTGGGGGCATTGTTGACTGAGTGAGGGGAGTTGGGAAGACTTCTGCAGTGCTGGAAATGTTTTTTTATTTTATTTTTAAAGATTTTTTTTTTTGATGTGGACCATTTTTAAAGTCTTTATTGAATTTGTTACAATATTGCTTCTGTTTTTTTTTTTTATGTTTTTGTTTTTTGGCCGTGAGGCATGTGGGATCTTAGCTCCCCGACCAGGGATCGAACCCGCACCCCCTGCATTGGAAGGCGAAGTCTTAACCAACTGCACTGCCAGGGAAGTCCCTGGAAATGTTTTATACCTTGAATGTTTTATATCTGGGTGGTGGTCACACGCGTTTCCTTTTCACTGTGGGTTCTTCCCTGACTTTGGACTTTGGCATGATCCTTATTCGTACTTGAACCTCTCTCATTGCACCTCTCCTCAGAGCAACTCATGTCGTTTGAAGAGTTCTTCAGACCACAGACCAAAAATCACCCCTTGGAGATGGTGGCAGTGGGTGCCAGGAGAAGAAGGGTACCTATTGTCTGGGTCAGTGGCATTGAAAATGGTCATTTCCCCAGCTTGCTATCAGGATATGTGTTTGTCTTATCTCTTGTGACACTTGTTTTCTTCCCTGTCCTTGGGGGTGTCTTCAAGCTGTTGACTTCTGGGATTTGCAGATTTCACAATGTGATACTACTTATTTTTTTGTCTGTAGGTTATTTCTCCAGGGGCAAAGAAAATAATTTCCTAAAATCCATATGAATGTAAAGAAAAGCAGTTTGTTACTGGTTGTTGGTGGGTTTTTTTATAATGCAAAATAAAAATGGTAAAAAGAAAAAAATGGTATCAATGAGATGACAGCAGTTGTAATGAACAGAAAGCTCGATTCAAACTGTCTTAAATTATAAACATAATTTATTGGCTCATCTAATTGAACAGTCCAGAAATAGGGCTGGTTTCAGATGAAGTTTGATACAATGCCTTTTGATTTTATAAGGAGTTGATGTGGCAGACACAGCCGGTTGCCTTCCTAATACCTATTCCCCCCTTGTCTAAAAAAGAAGGCCATTTTTGTTTGGGGAAGTGCCTAGTTAAACAGACTAACTTTCTCAGATTCCCTAAGAGTTCATGGTGTCCCTGGGATACATTGTGAGCCACAAGACTTAGGTTGAGGGCTTCTGGGAAAGTTGCTTCTCTGGCAGAGGTGTCTCCCTTTTCTGCTTCTTTTCCCTTCAACTTCCTGCTGAGAATGTGAGTATAATGCTTAGAGCTGTAGCCGCCAACTTGTGACTGTAAGGCAATGAGGCAACAACCTTGAGAATGGACTAGCTTGCTAAAGATGGTGGACAAGAGAAGCAGAGCATGCCTCCGCAACGTTGTAAAGCAGTTGCACCAACCCTGGTCTGCCCACCTCCTGATATCTTATTGCATGAGACAAACATGAAACAAATATTTGTTTAAGCTACTGTTAGGTTTTTCTCTTACTTGAGACTAACCACATTCCCAACTGATATCTTCAGTTTCTTTACATCTCTTGTGTACATCTTTTGTGGTAAATGCTTCATTCTAAGGCTTGTTTCCCTTTGTAGACAAAAACTGGCTTCCAGCAGCCTCAGAAGCCTCCTGCTTCCTCGCTTGCATCCTACAGGAGAGTCATCTTTATCCTAGAATTCCCTGGTCCTGGTTCTAAAAATCCTGCTGGCGTCTACTGCTGGAGTCTGTGGCTAGAGAACTTGCAGTGAGTTCCTCTGATCTGGGCAGGGCCTGTTGGTCCTCCCTTGACCCTAGCTGAGCCCTTACAGACCCTGAGCATCCCTAAGATCAGCCTGTGAGTGACAAATGTCCTCACCTCCAGAGGCCTTGCCTCATCTGTGGCCTTGGAGGTAGAGTATCACAAGGGACAGCACCTTCTGCCAAGGTCAGGGCCAAAAATCTGCCCTTGTTAAGCCAAGTTTGGGTTTTGGCTTGGGCAGGTGTTGACTCTGGGCAAATTGCCAGCCCAGAAAAGAATGATTTTGGGTGTGAGATCTCATTCTTCTTCAGCACAGCCTTGAAAGCATGTGCTCAGGGTGTTTTGTTGCTAAGATAGCAGTTGGACTGTGTTCAGGTGGTCCAGAGAGAGCTTAAACTGCCGAGGGTCTGGGTATCATAACAGTCTTGTCTGAGGTCACAAAGTTTGTAAGTGGTGGAGCTAAGTCAAACTGAGAAGTGTGACATTCCGCCAAAACCCCTCGCAACCAACCACGATGCTAAGACACAATGACACTTAGGGTCATATCTATATATCTATATCTATATCTATCTATCTATCTATTTTTTTTTAACTTGACTTTAAAAAATATATTTATTTATTTATTTTGGCTGTGCCAGGTCTTAGTTGCAGCACGTGGGATCTTCTTTTTTTTTAGTTGTGGCATGTGGACTTTTTAGTTGCAGCATGTGAACTCTTAGTTGTGACAAGCAGGATCTAGTTCCCCGACCAGGGATCAAACCCAGGCCCCCTACATTGGGAGGGTGGTGTCTTACCCACTGGACCACCTGGGAAGTCCCTATATATATTTTTAATACAGATCTCCTTTGATTGCATTGTAAGTACACAGGAATATTCTTCAGTTCCACAAAGAAATGTGCCTTCTCCCATTTTCCCTGAAGCACATGACTCTTTGACCTCTCTTTTATTGTTATTCTTATTTTGGAGACATGGGTACAGAGAAATAGTTCTCAACTTCAGCATTGGCAATGGTTCAGGAGTAAGACTAAAAGCCACACACATAATACTGGGGAGGTGTGGGGCGTGCTTGGCCTGAAAGGGGAAGCCATTGACACCAGGTGGAGATGTAGCCCCAGTGTTGCCAGAGCTTCAGATGTTTCAAGAAAAGCCAGAAAACTGAATTTTTATGTTGCTTCAATGCTGGCTCAAAAAAGCATCGTGCAGGTTCTCAAGTTCTCACTTCCAGTGTAATGGGAGAGAATTTTTGTCCTGGCAGTAGTTCTAGCCTGAAGTGCTGTGAGAACAGCAGTCAAGATTTCCTTCTTCCTGCACTACTGGTAGGAGGAAGGAAATACCACCTGGAGGAGGTGGTATTGGTATTTAAAGAGGGTTCCTAAAGGTGGATGGAGCGTTCTGAAAGGAAGAAGGTAGGGAGTGACCTCAGTACAGCTTTTGCCCAGTTGTTCATCACAGGAATGCTACTGGGCCCTGCAGTTTCCAGCATCACAACCCCCTGTCCCCCACTTGTCTACACCCTCAGCTTCCAGGTTCCAGCCTCGAGGGGTTCAGCCCACGTCTGCCCTTCAGTTTTCTTCTTCCTGGGAACCAAGGAACAAGGTGTCCTCCCATGGCCTCCCAGCGAACCGGGCTGGGGCCTGCTCCCTGGGGTTGGCAAAGGGAACCACTAGCTCTTGGGGCCTTCCCCTTGAACTCAGAAGGTAAGGCAGCAGAAAGAAGGGAGGAGGGCCTGAGGATTCCCCACTGGGTGAGAGTCACCCTCCCCAGGCCATGCCTACTTTTCAGAAAGGGTAAGCCAACTAGGCTGGCTGCCTAGACCCCATACTTAGGTGGGCGAGGTGTGGGGGGCAGCTACCTTCTATCTTGTGAACTACACCATCATCCAGTTTCAACATCATAAATAGCACAGCAGCCTCATCTTATGGGCCCCCTGATGTGATGCAATAATCACCAATATAATATTCTTACCAAAATTGTTTAACGTGAATCTAATCTTGAGGAAGAAGTCAGGTAAATCCAGAATATGGTGCTAACAGGGAACTATATCCAATCTCCTGGGATAAACCATAATGGAAAAGAATATTTTAAAAAAAGAATATGTCTACGTATGTAAAACTGAGTCACTTTGCTGTACAGCAGAGATTGGCACAGCACTGTAAATCAACTGCACTTCAATAAAAAAAGATAATAATAAAATAAGGAAACAGAATGAGGTGCTAAAACTGGCCTGAACTCTTACAAAAAGTAATCAGACAAAAAGGCTGAGTATGGGGCAGAGAATACTCTTCTATATTAAAAGAGACTAAAAAGACCTAACAACCAAACATGTGAACCTTGCCTCCTGAACTGAAATAAAAATGCTGTAAAGGCATTCTTGAGACCAGTAGGGATGACACGACTGAATGGCTGCTTATTTCCTTGGATGTGATGTGGTGCTCTAATGGTGTAGAGTGGGGTCTCTCAGCCTCAACACTTTGGAGACAGATAATTCTCTCTTCTGGGACTTTAGCAGCATTTCTGGCCCCTGCCCTCTAGGTGTCAGGAGCACCGCTTCAGGTGCAACAAGTCGAAAAGTCAGAGATGGTTTAGAATTAGCAATGAAGGTTGCATCACATCATGAATTTACTAAAGAAACACCTTAAAATGGTTAAATGGTGAATTTTATCTTACGTGAATTTTTCTCAATAAAAAATGTAATTTAAAAAATGTCAGGCTTCCCTGGTGGCGCAGTGGTTGAGAGTCCACCTGCCAATGCAGGGGACACGGGTTCGTGCCCTGGTCCGGGAAGATCCCACATGCCACGGAGCGGCTGGGCCCATGAGCCATGGCCACTGAGCCTGCGCGTCCGGAGCCTGTGCTCAGCAATGGGAGAGGCCACAACAGTGAGAGGCCCGCGTACCGCAAAAAAAAAAGTCTCCGTTTGACATTGTCAAATAATCCCTGGCGGACAAAATCACCCCAAGTGAAACCACTGGTGCAGAGAGTACACTGCTGAGTGGGAAGATTGATGGGAGGGAGTGGGGCGGGAGAGGGAATGCAGGCCGAAGGATTGGGGAGGGAAATGTCTTGTTTGTAACTTACTTTCAAAGAGCAAATGTGGTAAAATGTTAACCATTAGTGACACTAGGTGACAGGTGTGTGGGTTGTTCATTTGACTATTCTGTCAGCTTTCTATAGACTAATTTTTTTTCAAAACCAAAAGAAAAGAATTCAATTTGAAATTGTCTGTTTACAACATCCCAACAGACCCATGACAGGTGCCAACTGTGCAGCGTCCCTTCAGGTACCGTTATCGTAAGTGCCTACATTGGTTGAGTTGCTCACATTCTTCTTGCTCCGAGGGAAGACTTTCCTTACCTCGCACACCTCTCTCTCCTCTCTCTCTGTCTTGCTCCCTTGCTTCCTCTGTCTGTCCCTCCTGCCCTATGTCACTCTAAGACTCCCTGAATATTTTGGCCCATGCTGCACACTATGGAGAGAAAAGCATCCTATGAACCGTCATACACTCAGACTGGTGCTGATGATACGCTCTGTCAATTCCTTTGTGGTGAATATTCTCTCCTGTGGTAGCTTTAAAACACGGTCACAAAATTCTTTAGCGCTTGTTCCATTTAGAGACAGGGGTCTATGACCCCTCTCCTTGAATATGGACTCTGCAACTACTTAACCAATAAAATATGGTGGAAGTGACACTGTACTAGTTTCCAGATCTAGGCCTTAGAAAACTAGCATCTGCCATTTTCTGTCTCCTTTGAGATACTGCTCTTGGAACCCAGCTGTCACGCCATGAGGAAGCCCCAGCCACCCTGTTGGAGAGGAACATGTGGAGAGAAGCAGCATACAGCACCAACTTGAAAGCCATGTGAGTGAGTTATCTTGGAAGTGGATTCTCCTACCCCAGCTGTGTGTGTTAGGGGTTAGGGGTGCGGGGTGCAGAGCTGAGCTGTGCCTGCTGAGCTCTGCTCATTTTGTAGATTCGTGAGCAAACTACATGGCTGCTGTGTTTCTAAGTCACTAATTTTTGGAGTGGTTTGTTTGCAGTGATAGATAACTGATGCATCCCCTACTGGGGGGAAGGGCTTGAAAGGCAGGAAGTGGGCCAGCCCTCCAGCCCCATAGCTAGGACCTAGGTCAGCACTTGTTCCTTCAACAAGTATTTTTTGAGTAGTCACCAAGTGCTAGACACTATACCAGGGATTGAGGAGTTAGCAGTGAATGAGGTGGACCTACCCTGCCTGGGGGGCACAGCTCAGGCACAGTAATGAGACAACTATAGCCTCAGCTTGAGAAAGGGGGAGGGAGAACTGACTTCCTTGAGGGGAGTATTTCTAAGCTGAGACCTGACGCAGGAAAAGGAGTCATCCATGCAGAGAAGCAAGGAAAGGGCAGATGGAACACCATGTGCCAGTTCTGGGTAAGGTTGCCAGATTTGGCAAATAAAAAAATAATAAAATTAACACCCAGTTAAATTTGAACTTCAGATAAACAATGAATACTTTTTTAGTATATACATATACCCCGTGCAATATTGGGGACATATTTTTTTTTTTTCTTTTTTGCGGTACGCAGGCCTCTCACTGCTGTGGCCTCTCCCGTTGCAGAGCACAGGCTTGCAGAGCACAGGCTCCAGACGCGCAGGCCCAGCGGCCATGGCTCACGGGCCCAGCCGCTCTGCAGCATGTGGGATCCTCCCGTACCGGGGCACGAACCCGCATCCCCTGCATCAGCAGGTGGACCCTCAACCACTGCGCCACCAGAGAAGCCCGGGGACATTCTTATACTAAAAAGTTATTCATTATTTATTTGAAATTCAAGTTTAACTGGGAGTCGAGGTATTTTATCTGGCAACCCTAGTTCTAGAGCAAAAAAAGACAGAGGAGAAAAAAAACCTCTTGATTTCAAGGGACCATTCAGGAAGCCAGATGTAGCACACAGACAAATAATGCCTGGCATGAGAGGTAAAGCTGAGCAGGAGCAAGGTCAGAAAAGGTCAGCTTGGGACTTCCCTGATGGCGCAGTGGTTTAGAATCTGCCTGCCAATGCAGGGGACACGGGTTCAAGCCCTGGTCCGGGAAGATCCCACATGCCATGGAGCAACTAAGCCCGTGCACCACAACTACTGAGCCTGCACTCTAGACCCTGCATGCCACAACTACTGAAACCCACGTGCCTAGAGCCCGTGCTCTGCAACAAAGAGAAGCCAACACAATGAGAAGCCCGTGCACCGCTTCGAAGGGTAGCCCCCGCTCACTGCAACTAGAGAAAGCCTGTGTGCAGTAACGAAAACCCAACGCAGCCAAAAATAAATAAAGAAAAATAAAGAAAAGGTCAGCTTGCCAAGGTCCATTTTGAGTTTCACCCTGAAGCAGTGGGGAGCCATGGGAGGGTTTGGAGCAGGGGAGCGACAGATAGTTTTGTGTTTTAGATATTCCGGGCTACCATGTGAGAGGGATGGGAGCCTGTAGGCAGGGAAACCAGGAGGAGTCTCTTGCCCTGCAGTGCTCATACTCTGCATTGTTACCACAAAGCCATGAGAATGTTGCTGGACTAATCCCCCACTTTATATTTTTCTTTTCTACAATGTAAGTGTTTTAAGCTATAAATTTCTCCCTAATCACTGCCTCAGTATATCCCACAAATTTTGATATGTTTAGTTTTTATTATCACTTCATTCAGAATATTTTCTAATTTCCTGTGAAATGTCTCCTCTGACCTACGGATCCTTTACGTGTGTTGTATGATTTCCAAATGTTTGAGATTTTTCTGTGAATCTCATCGTTATTCATTTTCATTTCCTTCCACCGTGGTCACAGAACATACTTGGCACATTCTTTGAATTTTATGAATATCGTTTGATGGGTGAACATATGGTCTATCACGGTGAAGGTAGCACGTTTGCTGGAAAAGAAAATGAACGCTGCAGCTGTTGAGTTTAGTGTTCATAAATGTCCATTACAGTCAGGGTAGTTGACAATGTTCTACTGTTCTTCTATGTATTTCCTTATTATTTAGTCCAGCTATTTTATTCTTTGATGTGTGGGGTATAAGAGTCTTCAGTGATTATTATAGATTCGTCTAGTTCTTCCCTTTTCTGTCAGTTTTTTTCTTCAAATATTTTGAAGCTCTGTTACTACATATACACACATGTGTGATTATTATGACTTACCAGTGAATGATTTTATCCATATGGATTTCCCTGTTTAGCTTGGATAACACCCATTCTCTTGAAGTCTACCACGTCTGATATGACTATTGCCACTGCAACTTTCCTAGGCTCACTGTCAGCTTGGCGTATCTTTATCCATTCTTTACTTTCACCTTATTTATGTCTTTATATTTAAAGTGAGCGTAATTACAGACAGCATATAGTTGGGTCTTACTTTTCTGTTCATCGGAGAATCTCTGCCCTTGACTTGGCATTGTAGTACATTTACATCTAATTATTACTCATATTATTGATACGGTTGATTTAGTTCCATGATTTTACTATTCACTTTCTGTTTTTCCACTGTTTTTGTGCCTCTGTTCCTGTTTGGGTTTTGGAGGAAGAATACAAAATTCTCTTGTATTCTCACTGTTCCATTTATCAGGTGATGTGGAAGGTTGCTAATTTCGAGTGATTTCTAGAATGAGAGTGGACTCTGCAGCAGGTCCAGGCTACAGTATGAGCAGTCCTGCCGCTTATGTCAAACAATCAGGTAGATTCCATCACAGAGAAAGATGCTGTGGGGACCCTTGGGCAAAGCCCCAACAGGAGAGTCACAGGGACTCTCTTCTACAACATTAGAAGAGAAATTGCTTGGTTATTGACTGAGTTCACGACTGTGGGTCATCATGTGAACATGTGGCTAGACCTGCTTGTCATGAACTGGGTGCTAGCCGACGCACAAAATCATTAGGTTGGCCAGGCCAAGCAGCGAGTCCATCATTAATTAGATGTTGTATATCCCAGATCAAGCTTAGGCAGATCCAAATAGTATAAGTAATCTCTATCAACAGGTGGCTCAAATACCAATGTCGCCTAACACTGTTGCACTGATACCTATCGCTGATCTCACACCCATGCATCAGGTGGGGTACCCAGCAAACGGCTAATAGAGGGAGAAAGCCCAAGCTTGGTTCAAGGACGTGTTGTTTTGGTGTGAAAGAAACAAACTGAAAATGAACTGCTCTTGCATTGCACGCCCAGCTGTGGGGGGAAATCTTCCCAGTGGAGAAAAGTTTGAGCAGTGCACCTAGGCAGAGGTGAAAGCAGGACCTGCTTCACAGGCCTGAGAGCTGTTTAGTCACACAGGGCAACCTGCTCTAAAGGGTCCCACACTTGTTTAATGCCCTGCTGTCGCCACCTTGAAATTCATAATCATTCTGAACAAGGTGCTCTACCTTTTTATTTTGCACTGAATCCCATAAAATATGTCCTGGGTAAAAGGTTCCAAGACCAGTGTAGAATAGCAGAATAGGGGACCCACAGTAGATAAGACTACCTTGACTGGTATGTGCCATGATACCCAAGTGTGTGTGTGTGTGTGTGTGTGTGTGTGTGTGTGCGTGTGTGTGCGCGCGCGCGCATACAGCTGTATGGTACTTATTAGGTCCTCAAATATGATGACTGTTGTTACTCTATGTTATTGATGATGACTATGAAGATGATAAGAGTTATTGGACTCCTCCAGCATCGTTTTTCAAACTTTGTTTAACCCTGGTTAATTCACTGTCCACAAGCCATCCTTCTGCTTTGTTGCACTGAAAGGAAAACAATGAAAAAATGCAAAGCATTTTTTATTCAAGCAGTGCCTTTGATAACCCTCAGGAATTTAACAAAAATGCATACCTAGCCTTTCAAACACCCACTAAGATTTTTGGACACCCTCATTCAACCCCCATCTAACCAGTTGCATCAGCGATCCCTAAAATCCCACCCCACACCCCTCCCAGCTGCCACAGATTCTCTCAGAATTCACATGGACCGGCACTCACACTCACCCAGGTCATCTGGGTGAGTGTGGGTGATGTCTGTACAATTCCCCACCAGTTCAATGTGAAAACTCCTGCCAGGGACAGCTGATGTGCAAGCTGCAAACCCTATCATTTTCACTTGAAAATTTTTATCACAAATTAGAAATTATGCATGTGTGTGATTTCTAGTGCCTATGAAGGATGAGAAGGCTTGGCATCTTGAAAGGGCATTAGATACATTCCTACAGTTTTCTAGATTTCCAGGGAGAGCCAGAGATTGTGATTATGTGGAAGGTTAGCAAGGAAACAGAGGTGATTCTCTGCCGTTGTGGAGTCTGGAGGTTGGGGATCTGAAAACTCTGAAAGCTCTGAAAACGCCTTAAGGTGAGCCCCTGGGGATACAAGGGCCCTGGTTTAAGGAGGGCTGCCTATGTCAAGGGGAAACCCAGCAATTCCACCGCCTCTCATGATACAACAAATCTGGGGTTTTAGATTTTAAAAAGCCAGGGCCAAGAGAGGATGGGGATGAAGGACGGTGTCACCCGCTCCTTTCACATTTTCTGCAAGAAAGAAATCCTTGTGGAGACTCCTGGCTCAGTAAATGAGTCACTGGCTTTATAAGCCAAGAGAGATTGGAAAGCAGATTCCAGGAAACAAGCAAGGAGGAAGCTTGGGGAAGGTTTTCAGCTTTAGTGTGAAACTGTCAAGTCTCTATGCTCCTGTGGGAACTCAAGGAGAAAAACAACAGTGAGAAAGACTAGAGCAATAGCAAGGGACCAGACAGGGCTCATGTGAGAGCCTGGGCATTTGGGCAATTTGGAATGACTGATGGAACCAACTCTGCAAATTATCCAGGCAGTTTCAGAGAGGGAGAAAATACCCCAGTGTTCCAAGGCCTACAGTCATTCCTAATGCAATAGTTGATATTTATGAGCATCCATCAAGTTCCTGTGCTGGGCACTGGGCGTAGAGTAGTCAATGAGGCACCGTGGTCCCTGGTCCTACAGAACTCACAGCCGTTGAGTAAGTCATCATACTTGTGCCAAGTGACAAGGAGGAATGTTCAGGGGTATGAGCCACTGTGGGAATCCTAGAAGGCTTCTTGACACCTAGGGTAGGATTGTCTAGACACAACGATGGTCAGGCTAAATTTCAGGCAGAGGCCTGGATCAGAGAGAGCAGGGGTCCTTGGAAGAAATGAATGGTGAGCAGTTTGGGGGACAAAAGCACAAGAAAAGACTGGATGAATCCTTTCACTTCTCTCATTTTGGGTTATTTGTTTGCTTAGCAAATTTAGGGAGGTGCATCTCCTAAGTGCCAGGCAGTCTATTTTGCACTTTCTGTTTATTTACAGAGCAATTCAATTCACCAGTGTTTACTGAGCTCCTTGAGCAAGTGAGCTGGGCCCAGCCACAGAGCAGGCAGAGGGCACAGCAAGAGCGAAGGCCCAGAGGTGGGACCCCACAAATAAGTCTCAGGGAAGAGCCAGGAGTCCCTTTGGGGCCGGAGTGGGATGGGGGAGCTGAGGCCTGAGGGAACACCAAGCTGATGTTCAGACCCCAGCCTGGTGGGGAGCAGGTTGAGTCCTGGAGAGACCCTTGCCCTGACAGGCCGAGGCCAGGTGGGGGAGGTCTCTCCTCAGCACATTCTCTTCTGTGTGACGCTGGAGATAATTAACGCAGGGGCCCTAACAGCTGCCACCACCCCCTTCAGGAATCCAAGTCCTCCCTGCATGACTTCTAGGCCACACTCCCGCTGCACAGCTCTGTGGGAGAAAGGAGTCTCATTAAACACTTTCATCAGATGTGCTGGCCTGGAGTCACCAGTCTGCTTTCTGAGCTCCCAAGAGCCCAGGCTGATGGCTGCCTTCCCCCCAGGCCAGAGGCCTGCCAACTCTCTGCTGGTCAAAGTCCTTCGGGCCCTCAAGGAGCCTTACTCAACTCACAATGGCATCTGGGGGAGCAGGGGAGCCCTGGGAGGGAAGGTAAGAATCTTGGTTCCCATCCCAGCCTGGCCACTGGTTCACTGGCCTCAGGCATGGCCTTGCTGTCTCTGCAACTTGATGACTTTTGAGATCTAGGACCTCTGAATCTGAGAACCAGGCACAGAGTCAGGTGACTCGACCTAGAGCTAGTCTTGGTGTGGGATCCCTGGAGAGGAGCAGGTGGCCCTTTAGGGAGGGGAGGCAGACAAGGGCTGTGATGTGCGAAGCACAGGGCATTGTGAGAGTGAAGAGGTTACTGACCTGGCCTGGGGTCCAGGGAGGTATCCCAGAGGAAGTGGTGTCTGAGCTGAGACCTAAAGGGTGGGCAGGAGTTACCAGGTGAAGGGAACAGAAAAAAGATGCACAGAACAGCCTGTGCAAAGATATGGAGGCGTGGGAAAGCAGGATGTATTCACGGAACAAAGAAGTTCAGTCTGGCTGAGCTAGGACCTTCAGAGATGAAGGGCCAGCGGGGAAGTGAGAAGGGACAGGGTTTAATATGCAGAAGCCATCAAGCGGCTCTGTAGAGAATGGACCAGGCCGGGTGAAACCAAGAACACTAAGAGGCCAGAAAGGAGGTGCAGATGGTGCCCTGGCCAAGGGGCAGAGAAGATGGGGCAACTTGATGGCCAAAGTGTTAGGGGAAAGGCCACCCAGACTAACCTGAGAACCTGGGAGGGAGAGCAGTTCTGAGGAGAAGAGATGGGGTCGACTTTATACAGTGAGTTTGGGATGCCCAAGGGTCATCTTAAGTGGGGAAATGGCACAAGAGATGGGGAGCGAAGTCTCAAGGCATCACTGTGGGAACAGAAACAAGGCCCTGGAAGCTGTCAGGATGGCCTGGAGAAAAGAATCAAGGATGAGGGAAGGGGACCCAGCACCCTGAGGAGCCCACAGAGGGGCGTGAAGAGATATAGCCAGAGAAGCAGCTAGAAATCCAAGAGGAGCAGTCACAGAAGCCAGAGGGTGTTTCAGAAGAGGGGGAAGATCATACGTGTTCAACACACGTGGATCAGGTCAAAGGCGGAGAGGATTGAAAAGTGGACGGTCAGGGAACTTTTACAAAAAAGCTCAAGTCTGGAGGAGGTTTTAATGGTGGTGGTGGCCTTCCCTGTGACCATGATATGCAACCAGGTCTGAGTGTGAGCAGGACCGCTGCATAGGGCTGAAGAGGTTGTGCACTGCACAGTCCAGTGACTATCCATTCACGAAAATGTGGCTTGGGGTAAGTAGGCACCTCCTGGAGTTTGGAGGTATTCTGTGAAGCCTGCTACCGCAGTGTGGAGACCTCCCACGTGGTGGCGCCAAAGACCAAGACTATGTCTTGGGCTTGGCTGGGGCAGGGGTCAGTTTGAAGATCGTTAGCCTCCAGGTCATTATCCCATGTGTGGAGGGTATTGCCAGATGCCTAGTGACTAGGCCTTTCCCCACCTCGACACCCTCCACATCTCTGTCAGAACAGTTAGTGTAGCGGTAGGAACTCAGAAGTAAACTACACACCACACACTGTAGCCTTTGCTAGGGGGCCTGGTGAAAGAGTCCCAGGCAAGCAACTCATCCCAGGATCTGGGAGAGGCACAGATGTCCCTCCCACTTATTCCTTAGGAGAAGGGAGTCTCAGGAAGGAAGAACGCCTGGCCCAGCCGGAGAGACACCGTCACCCCACCCCAGCAAGGCCCTGCTCACAGGTGCCCCTGGAGGCCAAAGCTGGATCACCCAGGACAATGGCAGAGATAGCCCCACCTGGGGGAGAGTCCCCAGGGAAGTCACCTGTCGAGCCTGGCGACTCGGGACTAGAAGCTTAAACCCATCTGGTGCAGGGGCGGGCCTGGTAATGCCTGAATACATAATGGCCATGTATGATACGTTTATTAAAAACCATTCTTTGTATAAGTAAATACAAAGAAGAAAAGAAAGCCACGTGAAATTATGCCCAGAGATGATGGCCACTGCTGGGACAGGCCTCCTGACAGCTCTCCAGGGCAATGGATACATGTTTGACTGGAGGAGACTCCTGCTACAGTAGAACGGGTGTCTGTTCTTGTGCTTTCCCCCAGTCCTCTGTGTCTATTGTGTTGAGCACCTTTCCCTATTCAGAGATATAAAACCCTCACTCCCTACTCTGCCTGACCTGACTCTGCCACCTCTCAGACCTTACCTTCTTTCCCTCTATCCTAGCCCACATGACTCAAATACAGCGAGGTCATTCCCACCTCCAAGCTATTGCCCCAGCTGTTCCCCCTGCCTGGAATACAGTGGTCCCTCGGTACCCTCTAGGGATTGGTTCCAGGACCCCCTCACGGATACCAAAATCTGTAGACGCTCAAGTCCCTGTATCAAATAACGTAGTACAGTCACAGCCCCCGCAGATACAGAGGGTCGACTGTGCTCTTTCTCTGTATCATTTCGTGACTGCTTCCTTCTTGCCATTCAGGTCTTGGCTCCAAAGTTACTGTCTCAAAGAGACCTACGCTGACCACCCTGACTAAAGTAGCACCTTAGCCCCATTGCTGCAAATCGCATCACCCTGGTTTGTTTTCTCCACAGCTTTTCCTTCTCTCTGAAGTCATCTTACGGATATGTGAGCTTGATTATTGTCTGTTTCCTTGGGCTGGAGTGTGAACTCCTTGAGAGCAGAGACCTTGCCTATCTGGTCTGCCTTGGTGTCCCCAGCATCCAGAATGATGCCAGGCACATAGTAGATGCTCAATCCATGCCCCACATCCATTTTCAGTGGCCAGGGGTTATCTCAGGGCACACACGAACCTCCTTCACCCTCTGTCTCACACTGATGGTCACCAGGACTATGCCATCCCTTTATCTCTGATTGAACAAGCCAGCAATCAGTGTCCTTAGACACATCTTTTCTTGCCTGGATACCTCTTCCTTTGGGATAAATTTCTTTCTTTTTTAAAAAAATATTTATTTATTTATTTGGCTGCATGGGGTCTTAGTTGTGGCACACGGGCTCCTCAGCTGTGGCATGCATGTGGGATCTAGTTCCCCGACCAGGGACCGAACCCAGGCCCCCTGCATTGGGAGCACAGAGTTGATCCACTGTGCCACCAGGAAAGTCCCTGGGATAAATTTATTTTTCTTCTTTTTATTTATTTATTTATCTTTTTAATATAAATTTATTTATTTGTTTTTATTTTGGGCTGTGTTGGGTCTTCGTTGACCTGCGCGGGCTTTCTCTAGTTGTGGCAAGCGGGGGCTACTCTTCATTGCAGTGCGCGGACTTCTCATTGTTGTGGCTTCTCTTGTTGCAGTGCACAGGCTCTAATTGTGTGGGCTTCAGTAGTTGTGGCATGTGGGCTCAGTAGTTGTGGCTCGTGGGCTCTAGAGCACAGGCTCAGTAGTTGTGGCGCATGGGCTTAGTTGCTCCACGGCATGTGGGATCTTCCCGGACCAGGGCTCAAACCCGTGTCCCCTGCACTGGCAGGCAGATTCCTAACCACTGCACTACCAGGGAAGCCCTAAATTTCTTGAAGTTGAGCTTCAGGGTGAAAAGGAGGGTTTGCACTTGACATCCTGATATGTACTGAAAAAACTACTCTTAAATACTCAAACCAGTTCCCATTCTCTACAGAGCATCCACTAACACATCATGTCCATCACTGCCAATCTCAGAGGGCAAAAAAAAGTCTCTTGTTTACATTTGCATTGTGTTGATTATTAATGAGACAGAGTACCTCTTAAAAGTGCAATTTTAGTGAGTGAATGGATGAGTGCAGCTAAAGCATCAGAAAAGAGAAGTGGCTACAGGAACCGCAAAGTGAGAGTGCTAAAGCCAAGACTTAAACGTGGGCAGCATCCCTGGCCCTTGCCCTCTGACACACACATTGGGCAGTAGGGGCCAGGCTGGGACTGGAGGTGGGCGGAGGTGGTGGCAGGTCCAGGCACACCCACAGACCCACACTTAGCCCCCTTCAAGCCTGCATCTGCCCCCACCACCCACTGAAGTGCCCTAGCGGAGCATAGTGCCCTGGTCCCTCTCACATTTGATCTCTTGGTGAGCCAGTTGACCATCATCGCCTCCAAAAGCTGTCTCTAGCCTAGATACCTCTTTCTTCTACCCACATGTCCACCTGCCTTCCGGACACCTCCTCCTGGATGGATAGTCCCCAGACCCCTCAGATGCCACCTGCCGAAAGTGACCATATCACCTTCCCCTAACCTGATCCTCCAGGCCTCTCCACATCACTGAAAAACACCCATCACCCAGGCCCAAAACTCTGGCATGATCTGGGATGCTTGCCTCTCTAGACCTCATATCCCATCGGTCACCCAGCCGTCCATTTTGCCTCCTGAACATCTCTTGAATGTCTCCATCTCTACTGCCTCAACTCTGGCGCAGGCCACCATGACCTTGGCAGGGAAACGATAGCTGTCTCTACCTGCCCCCCTCCAAGCACTGCCTGAATGACCTTTGCAAAGCACAGATAAGGCCACAGAATTCCCCAGCTTAAAGCCCAGGCTCCCCATCACCCTCCATGCTCCTTAGCCAGTCCCCAAAGCCCCTCATGGCTGACCTCATCCCCAACACATACACAATTCTCCCACCACATTAAGCTTCTGCTCCTCGCCAGCAAAGGAGGCTGCTCCTCCCTCCTGTACCTTGAACTCTGCTGTGCTCTCTGCCCCAGATGCTCCTCTAAAGACCCACCCCCTGCCTGCCTAGGGAGTCTCAACAACTTGCCCCATTCCTACAAAGCCCTTCCTAACCAGCACACACCTTCTCTCACACACATAAATGTGCACACAGACACAATCATAGTCACACATTCACACTGGTGACATAAGTGTAGAGACTCAGGGATGACCTGCCCTAATTGACAGTGAGTCCCCAAGCGCAGGGACTGGGTAGCCTCACCTCTGTCCACCCTTCTGGAACCCCCAGGGCTGAGCACACACCAGGCTCCACGAAAGCTTGCTGAATATCTGGCAAATGAATGAATGAATGTGTACATCCTATCTGAGGCATGTGAGCACAGGCGCAGTAAGGGGCAGACTTTATTCTGTCCCGTCACAGGAAGCTGGGGGGTGACGTTGCACACCAGAGAGCTGTAGCCATGGGGGCTGTGGGGTGGGGCGAGGGAAGCTTCTGTTTTTCTGCGTTTTGGGACTCGAACTGCGTTACTTTCAAAAGTGGAACTAGCTGCACCATATGTGAGGAACTGGAGTACACTGTGGTTCTCACCACCCTCTGCCATCTATTAGAGGGATTTTTTTCCCCCAGGCCAGAGCCCATCCCTTCAGGAATGTGAACTGCTCGAAGGTAGAAATGGTGATGATTCGGTGCTCTGCCCTAGCTCCCAGCCAGCACCAGCAGAGCGAATACTCAGGGAATGATGCCTGACTCAGACAGAGCCAAACTAATTAGGAATCGGTGAGCTGAATTGGAGCTCAAATGCTGCCCCTTCCTCTGACCATGGAAAGGCCCTGCCTTCCCTGAGCCTCAGGTGGTGCCTCTGTGAAATGGGTGTCAGCTGTGTCCTTCCTCCCCTGGCTCACTGGTTACTGTGGAGAGGCCTGGCAGGCCTCTAGCACCCCATGATCCTTGGAGGCTGTCACTCCCTCAAGACCCCTGAACAGGGGGAGAGGGCCAAGTGAAGCCTCAGGTGTCCCGTCTGCTCACTGCAGCCCCATCCATGCCTGGCCCTGATGGAAAAAGGTTGGGGAGCCAGGAGTGGTCACAGACAAGGATAATAGGCAGTGATGGGTACTCAGAAGGGGTGAGTGGGAAGCCAGAGGACACAGGTTTCTTGGAGGAGGTGACATTTGAGCTGTTTTCCAAGTGGATAAGGGAGAGGAGCATCCCAGGCAGAAAGGAGGCTGGGAGAAGAGACAGAGGCCAGAGAGTAGGGGCCATGTCCTGGGATCCGCACGGAGGCTGGTGTAGTGGAACAGAGCAGGAAGGGCTGGCAGGACAGGTGGGAGATGAGGAGGTGAGGTCATCTAAGGCCGGATCTTCTGGGTCTTGGAGGCCTCACTACAGAGTCTGGACTTATCCTGAGGGCGTTGGGGAACCAATATGAACTGACTTATGATTTATTTTGGGGGTTTTTTTCTGTTTGTTTGTTTTTTTTTGCGGTACGCGGGCCTCTCACCATTGTGGCCTCTCCCGTTGCGGAGCACAGGCTCCAGACGCGCAGGCTCAGCGGCCATGGCTCAGGGGCCCAGCCGCTCCGCGGCATGTGGGATCTTCCCGGACCGGGGCACAAACCGGTGTTCCCCGCATCGGCACGCGGACCCTCAACCACTGCGCCACCAGGGAAGCCCTGACTTATGATTTAAAAGATCACTTGAGGGAATTCCCTGGCGGTCCAGTGGTTAGGACTCCATGCTTCCACTGCAGGGGGCCCAGGTTTGATCCCTGGTTGGAGAGCTAAGATCCCACAAGCCACAAGATGTAGCCAAAAAAACCCCCAAAAATATCACTTGAGCTGTTGGGTGGACAACAACTGTAGGGTACAAAGGAGGCAGCAGGGAGGCCAGAAAAGACGGTGGCCCAGACCTGGGTACCAGCTGTGACAATGCAGAGTTGTGGCCAGACACTGGACAGAGAGACTGACTGACTGTGACAAGCAAGGGCGTTATCTATTACAATTGGGAATTTTCTGGAAGTGGAATTCCAGAATTCTAGGCCAATAAAGAGTTCCTCGGACAGTACCCTGGTGAGTCCCCACAATCACCGCTGCCTCATCAGAGTCTCAAGCAATGGCACAGGGACAACTCTGTGCCACTGCCACCCCAAGGGCCAGCATGCTGCCCAGCCCTGAATGGTCAGTGGGTGTTTGTTGAGTGAATTAATAAACGACAGAGTTCTAATAGTGGGAGGTGAGGTGCAGAGAGGGAACGAATCTGAATCTGAAACATGTTAAGGAGGTAGAATCTACAGGACTAGGAGGCTGAATTAAGGTGGGGGTAGAGAGGGGGACATCCAGGGTTCATGCATTTACTCATTCATTCAATCTCTCATTCGATAAATATTTCTTGAATTCCCACTATGAGCCAGGGACGGTGGTGATGAGGACATCTGTGGCCCCTGCCCCCACAGAGCTTAGAGACTCACAGTGAGGCAGGCTTAGGCACGTGAGCACACATGGGCACACATGCTACCTGGTGGTGATGGGTGACATGAAGGCATGAGTCCACAGGACATGGGGACAGAGAGTACCAAGGAGAGGCTGTCTTCAGAGAAGGTGGTCAGAGGATGCCTTGCTGAGGAGATGACTTTCCAGGTGGGCAGGGACCAATTGGTGCCAGTTTTGAGAGCTCCAGAGAGGCCCAGCCTCACTCGGGTGGGAGCCTAGGTGGACAGTGGTGCTTTGCAGAGATGAGAACAAAGGAAGAAGAGTCCCTCTGGGGAAGGTCATGAGATCTGGTGGGTCATCAGGGGCTCTGGAACAGGAGAGGGCTCTGGGCACACGGGAAGGCTCAGGATGTTCAGCAGTGGACGGATGAAGTCCTGAGACTGGATGATATTTTAGGGTGGGGGCAAACAGAAAGAAGAACCCAGTCTCTGGAAGCAATCCCCAGGTCTACTGACTACAGAAAACGGGGTGCTGCAAAGGAAGGCAAAGAGGAGGGGCTGGAGAGGGGGAGAACTGGGAGAGGGTGAGGTCTGTCTCTGGTAAGAGCTAGCGACGGAGAGGATGTCAGTGCCCTCTGCTACCTCTAAAGGTGACAGACTACTGAGTGAAGCCTGAAGGGTGGGGTTGGAGAGGACCGGTGTTGTCTTATTGATGGGAGGGGTGGGGGAGTGGAGCTGGCCCTTTTACCCCAGTGTGAGGTCAGCTATCAACTCCACCGTAACCCACTCCAGGGGATAGCCAGTATTCTAGCCCCCTCATTGGAAAGGACTGGGTTCTGGCCCCCTTGGACAACACGTACCCAGACCTTGCCAGGGTCCTCACCCATGCTTCCAGAGCAAGGCCCGAGACTCTGCAGATGCCAGTACCCAGTGAGTGGTGACTGTGTGGCCTGGCTAAAAACTCAGACTTACCGGTGCCAGATGGTGGCAGGAAGGACAGCCTGCCCCCACAGCAGGGAAACTGAGGCCGGCGGACGGGCAGGGCTCAGGGGCAGCGTCCAGACCCAGAAGGCGTCTGATGAGTAGCCTTCAGGCCTTCTTGTTTCCCTCTCTGAAACTGGCCCTGATCCTTTCCTCCAACCAACTCAACCCAGCAGTGGTCTCTCCAGGACCTGTTTCACATATGGGGGCCTGAAAGGTCTCTAGAGCCCACGGAATTCAAGGAGGGAGCAGGCAGGCGAGGCTCTCTAGTGCACCGGTTTGAGGATCTGCATGGGAAGGAATGGTTCCTTCCTGCCTTTGCTAATGGTTCTCCGAAAGTCGCCTTATTCCCGCATATGTATCCGGATTCCAAGCAATGAGAACTCCCACCGCCCGCGTGTCGTCCAGGGTTCCCCCCCACCCCGCCCTGTCCCGCCTCGACCCGCCCCGTCAAGCTGGTGGACGCCGCCAGCCACCGGCCTGCCCCGTTAGCCGAGAGGGCGGAGCGAGCCGTGAGCGCCTCCAGGGGTGCGGGAGCCGCGGGAGCGCAGGGGGTGGGGCCCAGCTGGCCTGGGGAGGAGCGGGGCGTCTGGGCTGCAGGCGGCGGAGCAGAGGGAGGGGCGGGCAGCAGCGGCGGTGACCGCGGCAGCTGCGGCGCGACCTAGCAGGGCAGCCACCAGTGCACGGAGAGCGCGAAGTCCGCGCAGCCCAGCGCAGCCATGTGAGTGTCCCCGCCGTTTCCGGGGGCCGCGGGCAGGGCGGGGGTCGGGCGCGGCGGTTCTGGTGCCTCCCCCCGCCTGGGGAGTCCCAGATCTGCTGCCCCGGCTGAGGCCCTGTCCCGTATCGCCCCATCCCCGGGACCCAGGCCTCGCGGTGTCGTTCCTCCCCTCCTCTCGGGCGCGGAGGACGCCCACAAAAGCCGCCGCCTCTGGGCCTGCCGCACCCGGCGCTGCCTCCTTCCCTCCCACGGCAAGGCCCAGGCGGCCTGTGCCCCGGGGCTCTGGGGTGGGCCAGGCCTGAGGGTGGGCCCTTGGCGCCAGCCTGGGCCCTGGCACGTATGCTCATCGGGAGCCCCACTGCCCTCGCCGCAGGAGAGACTGAGCTGGGAATGGGGAGAGGGCGACGAGGGGTGCAGGCCCGCCTCGGAGATGAGCTAATCTCTCTGGCCTCACCGGCTGGCCTAAGCCGCTTTGGGCCCCGACCCGAGGTGGCCGATCCGGCCTTGGGCTAGGCTCTTCGCCCAAATCTGGCGCGGCCCAGGCCGGAGAGGATAGCCCCGGCGCCTTAGGGGAACGGACCCTGTACCTGGAAATGAGAGGCTGGTGTGGGGATTCTGCAAGCAGCCAGGCCTGGGCAGCCTGCAGAACCAGTTTGGGGAAGGGGCTGCTCACCAGGGCTAGGGGTCTGGGTAAGCCTGGTTTCAGCACCCTCTGTTCCCCGTTAGGCCTGAGTCCAGCCTCCAAGACTGACCCATCTCAGCCAGTTCTGGGTTGCTTCTAATATATGTCCAGGCTGGCTGGCCGAGCACCTACTGTGTGCAGTCCAGTGTAACAATACCATGGGCCATCTGTGGGGCTTGCCCTGGGCCTACATCGCTCAGTGCCGGCACAGCCTTCTGAGGAGGGTTACCAGACGATCTGGCAAATGCAGAAACTGGCCCAGAAAGGTTAAGTAATATTCTGAAGGTCACACAGCTGGTTTGGAGAGAGGTGGGAATTAGCCCCTGATTTGAATTCTTGCCACTGCACTATCCGCTTCCCCGGCATGGAGGGTAGCGGTGGGGATGGGTGGGTGGGGAGAGAGATGAGAATTGGAGAGTGAGGTACAAAACCTCCCTGTCAAAAACAATAAACAAACAAAAACAACCCAACAAAAAAAACCTCTCTGTCCTGGGTCCTGTGGGGCAGCAGCTGCAGAGGTGTACCTGGAAATGGGTGGGGATGAGGGGAGCACACAGGGCGCTGGGCTGGGTCCTCCCCGGGTGGAAAAGCTGGCGGGGAGGACGCGGCTGAGTCACTGCGGGCCCGTCGCTGCAGTTCGGACTAGCGCCTCTGCCAGGCCCGGCCCGGGGGAGGCCACAAGGCTTCCAGTGCGCCGCCGTCCGGGAATGTGACCAGCTGACCAGGGAGGGGGCCGGCAGGAAGTGAGGCCACCCGGCCGCCTCCGCCCGGTTCCGGGGTGGGGGGTCCCAGGCCGCACCGCGCCCCCCCTCCCTCCCTGCTCCCGCAGCTGCGGCATGATGTCAGCAGCCGGGTTTGGGGCAGTTGCCATGGAGACAGGGGCAGGCTCAGGAGGGACCCCATTCTTCCTTGAAGCCGCCCCTTGCCCGGGTTATTTTTAGCGTCTGTTTACCTCAGTCCTGGGCGGCCCTGCGGTGGGGCGGGGCCGGACCGGAGACTCCCGGGAAAGCGGCTGGCCTGGCATACCACTGAGCTGGGCAGCACAGGTGGCGGTGGCGGGACCTCCTGACCCACACAAGTGCACCAGTTTTGGCGTGTAGAGGGTATTAGAGGCCGCGGGATCTGGGTCCACGCAAGCGGGCAGAGTTCCATTCCTAGCTGCCCTGAGCTGGCTATGTATGCTGCAGGCCCCATCACCCTTGAGACCTGGGTTCTTTCCCATGTCCAGAACAGACTTCAGGGCTGCCATAAGTCCAGATAATCCCCTGGCTCTTATCAGCCAGCCCCCACCAACACCAGTTGAGGTGGCCCCTCTCCCTTAGCTCAAGGGGTTCAGCTCTTTCCCTTCCCCCACCCCCAGCAGGGGAGATCCTGCCTATTCACCCCCTGGAATTGTCACTTAGATTGATATTCTGATGGTCATTTAGACCAACAGTTATACATCCTGGTCCCTGTGGCAGAAGCCCAGAGAAAGAAAACTGATGGGACACTCAGCCTACTCTGAGTCCAGCCCACCTACTCAGTTCCAGAATCCCAGGGAACCCCCACCTGGCCCCATTCTCAGAGGGCAGAACCCCACCTGCTGATACAATCAGAAAGTAAGGAAGGGAAAAGGAAATTGTCTATGAGGTAGAGGAGATAGAGACTTGAAATCTACCCCTCCAGCAGCTCAGGATCTACCTTTATCTGGGCAACCCAGTTCAGTTAGCCCCTAACTCATAATCAGCTCCTGCCTTCCTTCATTGCTTTGGTGCAGGGCGCAGAGGGTACAGCAGTGAGCAAAGCAGACAGGCTTCAGCCCCCAGAGTTCACAATCTGGTTGGAAGACAGACCCTAAAGGGGAACTGACAACTGAGTAATGTGGCCTCAGGGATCAGAGAGAGGAAACTATGAGGCACCTTAAAGGGGGACCCAATCCAAGGCAGGCTTCTTTGAGGAAGAAGCAGTAGGGTAAGACTTGAAAAAAGAGAGGGAGCTGGTCAGGCTGAGAGTAGTGGGAAGAGGATATAGGATCAGTGAGAGCTGCTGCTTCAATGCTGAAGAGCCTACAGGCATGGGGAGAATTCACAGTATCTGGAACAGAACGATCATGGGGGGAACAGAGGACTGTGAGGGGAGGAGGAAGGAATATGAGGGAAGGGACAGAGCCTGAAGGTCTTGTGGGTCATGTTAGAGAGTCCAGACTTTATCCTTGGGGTAGAGGAATGCCCATGGATGTTTCACAAGAGTTAGAATAGAGGGAAGTTAAAGATTTAGAGTCCTGGGGTTTGAATCCTGGCCCTACCACTTAACAGCTGTGTAATCTTGGGCAGATCAATAATTGTTACTAACACCACTTAACATTTGTTGTGTGTTTACAGTGAGGTACTGTGTCCACCCCAACTTCTGTACTCCACATACGATTCTCCCTTCCCCGAACACTCCCAGTAGAGGAAGTATCTCATTTCATCCTCCCAACAGCCCTGTGAGATAGTTGTTATTATTATTGTTGTTATCCTCATTTAACAGATGGATACCTGCAGCCCCAAAAGGTTAAGAAATGTCTCGCCCAAAGTCACATAGCCAGTTAGCCTCAGGTTTCTCACCTGTGAAGTGGGGCTAATAGGACACATCCCATAGGTTTGTTGCCAGAATTAAATGAGATGATGTTTGTTAATTAAGCACAGTGCCTGGCATAGAAAGCACTTGATAAAGGACAGTTTTTAGCATTGTCAGGTGACTGGAATTTCAAGAGGGGCAATGCTGTTATTGAATAGATCATTGTGGGTTAGCACGGAGACAGGGAACCCATTAGGAAGCTGCTGTAGGGTTCTAGGTGAGAACTGGTGATGGCTTGGCCTTGAGTTCTAGCTATAGGGGTGGAGGTGAGGGGGCAGATTCCAGAGACAGCAGGAGTGGGTGGCTGAGTAGATGTGGGGGTAACAGAGGCTGAGAGATCCACGATGATTCCTAGTTTCTGTCTTGAACAACTGGATAAACAGATGGTGGGGCTGTCGGGGAGAGGTTAAGACTGGGGAGAGTCAGGTTTGAGGAGGAAAGTGGTGACTTTAGTTTGGGGCCTTCAAACTTAGCACATCCCTAATAACCCACTCCACATTGTCAGTCAGCTTCCAGGGGGTATCAAGCAGGCAGCTGGATAAACAGGCCTGGTGCTCAGAAGAACGGTTTGGGCAAGGAAGAGATATGGAAGCTGGCAAAATTTAGATGGCATTAAGCTGTGGGAGATGTACCCAGCCCATGAGTGGGGAGGATGAGGCCCATTCGGGGTTGGGGAGAAAGACAGATCCTCTGGGAAAATAATAATGTGCAGCCAGAGCGATAGGTGGAAAGCCAGAGGCATGTTGTCTCTTGAAATCCAAGACAAGGAAAGGCTCAAGGAAGAGGAAGAGAACTACACAGTGAAAAGCTTTGCTGAGATCAAGCAGGATAAGGACCAAACATTGGACACTGGATTCAGCAATGGGGAAGTCACTGGTGATCTTGTCCAGACCAGTCAGGGGAGTACTGGGTATAGAAGCTGTACCAAGATAGGAAGAAGAGTGGGTGGGCTTGGAGAGGAAATGGAGGTAGACTCCTCTTCAAGAAACTTGGCTCTAAAAGAGCCAAATAGGGTGAGGGGTAGGGTAGTTAGAAAGAGGCTGGGAGTCCACAGAGGGGTCATTTCTTTTTGTAGTTGTTTATTTAAAGTTAACTTTATACTGAAATATAATATTCACACAGAAAGGGTACATGTCCTAACTGTACAGCTCACAAGACATTTTCACAAAGGAACACACCCATATAGGATCAGGAAATACAACCCAGATTAGGAAACAGAACATAATCAGTACCCTGTCAGCCCCCTTGTGCTCCCTTCCAGTCACTACTCCCCAGGGGTAGTGTCACTACTATTAATAGTCACTACTATTCTGACTTCTGTCACCATAGATTAAGTTTAACTGTTTTTGAACTTTATATCAAGGAACTCAAACATATATCCTCTCTTGTGGTCTTGCTTTTTTCACTCAACATTATGTCTGTAGGATTCATCCATATTGTTGCATGTGGTTGTATATTGTTCATTCTTTTTGTTGTATAGCATTCCATTATCTACTGATGGGCATTTGGATGGTTTCCAAGGTTGTTTTCATCTTTTATGTGGGAGTGACTTGAGCTTGTTTGAGGCTTGTGGAAAAAGTTTGAAACACTCATCTTCCATGGAAAGGGAGAGACATGGCTAAGGTCACACATGAGGATTTCCCGCATGGGAAACAAAAGCCTGGCTGAGGTTGAGATTTGCTTTTTTCCAGCCCAGCTGCTGTGCCAAGACCTCTGGCAGCTCCCGCCAGCCTGTGCACAGGTGCAGAGAAGGCAGGGGGTTGGGTTGCCCAGAGTTGGTTTCTGCCAGGTAAAAGAGAAGCCCAGGGTGCTGGGGATATTGGTAGCAGGAGAGCAAGCTGGAGTGGTGGCTGCAGATCCAGGCTGGGGAGAAGGGTGTGCAAGGAAGGTAGGGAAGAGAAGGTAGGAAGGAACTGGCAGAGAGAAAGGAAGCAGAGGCAGATTGTGAGCTCTGTACAGGGCAATGTCTGTGCAATTCTGGCTGTTATCTCCAGAGACTTGCATAAGGTTGTCACTTGGTAAATAGTTGAATAAATGAGCTGAGGTCTCAAGAGGTCACAGGTAGAAGGCAGGTGAGGTGGGGGTGATGGAGATGTGGTTCTGATTTAGGAAAGGGGTCATTCCAGAGCCAGGTGATGAGACTGGGGTGTTCCCATGGAGGGTGGCTGCAGGGAGCAGAGAGGCCAGTGTTGGGTGGGCAATCCATGGGAATGCATAGCTGCCAGCATAGGGTGCACAGCATCCAGTCTTCAAGGAGG
Source organism: Lipotes vexillifer (assembly GCF_000442215.2). NCBI lineage: Eukaryota > Metazoa > Chordata > Mammalia > Artiodactyla > Lipotidae > Lipotes > Lipotes vexillifer. The sequence goes on along the minus strand of NW_006785225.1, from coordinate 495,432 downwards.
GAGGGGGAGATAGCATTTCTCAAACTAGGATCCTTGGACATCTTGCATCTGAATGTGTAGGGGGATGGTGGGCTGGTTGGAAATGCAGACCCCTGAGCCCACCCCAGCCTCTTGGGGAAAAAGTAAGCCCAGTGCAGCAGAATTGAGCATCAAGGAGCAAGAGTGTTTATGGGGTGGGGGAGCACCCAGGCCATCTGAGAGGATGAGATGCTCAATGGACCCTAAGTATGGTGGCCTTTATCCAGGCTAGAGTTGGATAGGGATAGTTAAAAAAGAGATACTGGGGGCAAGAAAGGGCCAACACCAAGAGGATTCAGCCCATGTGAGGTGGGGGCCAGAAGGATGGGGCCTCTGCCCTAGGATGCAGCTTCTGCCAGAGAAAAGGCCCTGATTGGGCAATGGGACCAGATCCTCTACCCTGTGGCCTGGGGGTAGAGAGGGTGTCCAGACTGAGCATCCCCTCTGAGGGTGGAGGGATGGGGGTGGTGCATGGTGCTATGGAACTCTCTGCACCCAGTTGCTTCTCTTCCTTCTCTGGGCGGCAACACATAATATGGGGTTGATACAGTCCCCCACTTTTAGCTCCTTCTCAGTCTCCAAACCCACTCATGCTCAGTGCTTCTCTGCCGTCCTTTGGCACAGCCCCTCCACTCAGCACCCCCAGCCTTTCCTTCTACTCTCTCAGCCCCTGCTCTCTAGCCTTCACACACTCAGAACCCCAACTCTCAGCCCTCTGTGTCCAGCTGTCTCTCAGCACCCCTCAACAGCCACTCTATGAGCCCCCTGTGCTAACTGCACCCAATTCAGCCCCACCCGGTGTCCTCACTCTGTTTATCCCTCCATATTCACCGCCGCCCATGATTCCCTTTACCCACACTACTGACCCAGCCGAGAAGACCCCCGTAAGTCCCCTGCCTGAGGGGAACCTCCAGTCACCCCTCCCAGAGGCTGGGAGGGGGGCCAAGGGCCAGGTGCCCCTGGGGTCCGGTGGGTCCCGCCCCATCCCGGCGGGCTGAGTCAGGCGGCAGGAACTGGGCGGGGGGCGGCGCCGGGAGGAGCTGAAGCAGGAGCCAGAGTCGCTGGGAGCGAGCGCGGAGCCCAGCCCGGCCGGCACCGAGTGGCCCTGGGCCGGCGGGGACACGGGGGGCAAGCGCGGGGCTTGGAGGGCTGTCCCGGACCTACCATGAACTCCAAGAAGAGAGGTAGGACCTGTTCCGGGGCTGCGGAGGCTCCGGGGCTGGGCTTCGGGCCGCGTTCTGGGGGCCTGGGGCGCGTGTTTCGCCGGAGCGGTGTGGGGGTCTGCGGAGGATCTCTTCCTGCTAATGTCACGGGCAAAGGCCGCTGTCTGTGGCTCAGTTTCCCGGTTGGAGTCTCAGGAAAGTGGAGGGGGCGGGGCACTTCTCGGCACTGCCCCCCCAACCTGGGAATCCCCCGGCTCTGGGCACCGGGAGGGCTCTGGCGTCTGGGCGCCTCGGAGCGGGTGGGGGCTGGAGGGGAGCAGCTTCCGCGGGGCGGCCGGTGTGGGGAGCCCAACCTGCACAGGCCGGGCCTGCCAGGCAGCTCCGCTGGGCTCAAAGCACGCACCCCGCCCCGCCCCGTGACCTCCTACGGCCTCTCGGGGTGTGGGCGTGGGAGCTCCTGGTCCACTTGTGGGGAGGAGGGCAGGGCAGGGCTGGGGAGCCCGCCCCACCCCCGGGTAAACAGGCGCTTCCGCACATTCTTCGCGCGCCCCTCCCCTTTCCTGCCCCTTCCCAGCCCGGGGAGGATCCCAGTGCGACCCCCCTTCCTGCCCCGCGCGGCAGGCGGAGCCTGCACCTCTGCAGGAAGTGGGGGTGTAGCCGAGGCCACGCTGAGTCCGACACCGAGTTACCCGCGGCCGCCCTGTCATAAGCACCAGGGCCGCTGGGGTTCAGACTCCAGCCTCAGGCCGTGGCCGGCAGGACTGAGGTACAGAGTCTGGGCCGCAGGGAGGGGGCTTCAAGGGCCTGATTGGCTCTGGACACCCTCCCTCGCCACCCCCAGGGAGCCCCGCGCGGACTCATTCCATGATGTCCCTGTCGGTGCGGCCGCAGCGCCGCCTGCTCAGCGCCCGGGTCAGTAGGAGCCAGTCCTTCGCAGGCGTCCTCGGCAGCCAGGAGCGGGGGCCCAGGTACACGGCAGAGGGGGACTAATGGGGTCAAGAGAGTCTGACCGGGTTGGAGTGTGCAAGTGAGGGTTTGGGGAATGACTTCTTGCCCCTTCCTGAGTGCAGTCTCTTCTTCAGGAGCTTCCCAGCCTTCAGTCCCCCGGGGCCCCCACGGAAGCCCCCAGCACTCTCCCGAGTGTCGAAGATGTTTTCAGTGGCACACCCGGCCCCCAAGGTCCCACAGCCTGAGCGGCTGGACCTGGTGTACACGGCGCTCAAGCGAGGCCTGACGTAAGCAGTGCCCTCCCAATGCCTTGTCCCATGATCCCTCCCTAAGTCCTCATTCCCTTTCTGCTAGTAGGAACCTTCCCCAGCCTCACACCCTCTCCTCACTGCCTGTTCCCTGGGCAGGTAGAAGCTGGAGAGGTAAGATAACTCTTGTGGTCACCCCTTTCCCCAGGGCCTATTTGGAAGTGCACCAGCAGGAGCAGGAGAAACTCCAAAGACAGATAAGGGAGTCCAAGAGGAATTCCCGCCTGGTAAGTGAAGGGTTGGCATCCCGTATGCCCAGGATTAATATGCCCTTTGCTCTTGTGGTGTGGGGGACTGGGCAGCACCAGCCCTGGGTGACATCAGAGCTGTTTTCTGGGGTGATTTGGTCCAGGTGTGACTAGAAAAGGGGGTATCAGGAAAGGCTGGGGAGGTTCCTCTCCTCAGCTTTCCCAGGCTGCATGTACTTTGCCTGGGACCCAGTGCCTGTCCATGGGAGCTTCCAGTGGGTTGGGTCAAACCCCACAGACATGGACAGCAGAAGATTATGTTGTAGTGGTACTGAGGGAGAGCCATGGTTCTTCCTGGGGAACAGGTCAGGGCTTCCCAGAGGAAGAAACATTTCTGCTGGGTCTTGAAGCATGAACAGGAGTTCCCTGGTAGAGGGAACCATGCATGAGGAGGCACAGAGCTCACTTCCTAGGGGTTGTAGAAAAGCCAGTGGGCCAGGGGAGGGATCCCATGGAAGAGGTGGGGGGAAGAGTACTAGAGGGGCCTTGGGGACCAAATCTATGACACCAGCAAAGACCAGGCATGTGGGAAGGTAGGTCAGTCCCTGCTTTGACTGGAATGGCTGTGGACTGTGGTGTGAGAGGGAGGAAGGCTATGATGAGAAGGAGCTAGGTAGGTCTGGGTGAGCAACTGCCCCTACTGGAGTACTTCCCCTACCTCCTAATGCCCGCCTCATCTCTCCCCGCAGGGCTTCCTGTATGACTTAGACAAGGTGAGTGTATAGAGAATGGTGTTGGAAGAGGTTGGCTCAGGGGGAGGTAAAGGGCCCTGGGCCTCAGGCTTCTCCTAACGCACCTCTCCCCCAGCAAGTCAAGTCCATTGAACGCTTCCTACGACGGCTGGAGTTCCACGCCAGCAAGGTACTTGTGCAGCATGCGTGTGTGCTTGCAGCGTGGGGTGGGGGATTGGGTATCACAGGGAGATGGGATGATGCTAGGCCCTGGGTGAGCAACCCCAGTAGTGAGTCTCAATCCCCCCTCTGCCACCCCACTCATCTGCCCAGATCGACGAGCTGTATGAGGCATACTGTGTCCAGCGGCGTCTCCGGGATGGCGCCTACAACATGGTCCGTGCCTACAGCACCGGCTCCCCAGGGAGCCGTGAGGCCCGGGACAGCCTGGCCGAGGCTACTCGGGGGCATCGGGAGTACACAGAGGTGAGGGATGTGTGCCTGTGAGGCAGAGGCACAGAGTGTGGCAGAGCTGGTGAGAGGGGACTGGTTCTTGACCTCCTCCTGTCCCTGCCCATCCCTCTCAGAGCATGTGCCTGCTGGAGAGCGAGCTGGAAGCACAGCTGGGCGAGTTCCATCTCCGGATGAAAGGTACCAAGTGGTGAGGCCGACTGGTGGCGGGGAGAGGGAGGTGTGTGCCTGAGACCCCTGGACCCAGCTCATCTCCTTCTCCCCCACTCCCAGGGCTGGCCGGCTTCGCCAGGCTATGTGTGGGCGATCAGTATGAGGTAGGAGGATGGGCAGGGAAGGGCTGGGATGGCAGGGTCGCAACACCAAGGGCTGCTTCAACCTGCCTCTTCCCCTAGATCTACATGAAATATGGGCGTCAGCGCTGGAAACTACGGGGCCGCATAGAGGGTAGTGGAAAGCAGGTGTGGGACAGTGAGGAAACCGTCTTTCTTCCTCTGCTCACGGAGTTCCTGTCTATCAAGGTGATGTCTCTGCCCAGAACCATAGGACACCAAGATCCTGTGACTCTATGACGCTGTGAACCCCTTATGATCCTCATGACCCTGAGACCCTTACCCCTGTGACCCCCATCTGGTTCCATGGCCCTCTGTGAATGTGTGACCCCTTGACCTTCATGACCCTGTGATTTCCTTGTGACCTCCTGACCTTGTGAATATATGACCCCTGAACTCTCATGAGGCTGTGACTCGCACGACCTTGATGACTACAAATTTAGACCTCTGTGGTCCCCATGCTCCCAGGCTGCTTCGAGCCTCCATGGCCCCATTACCCTGAGAACTCCATTCCCTGTAACTTCCTCATGGCCTAATGACCCTGTGACTGTCACATAACCTCTATGCAAATTCAGACCTCTGATCTCCCACAATCTCATGACCCCTACACCCTTGTGACCCCACCATGCATTCTTGGCTACAGGTGACAGAACTGAAGGGCCTGGCCAACCATGTGGTTGTAGGCAGCGTCTCCTGTGAGACCAAGGATCTGTTCGCCGCCCTGCCCCAGGTTGTAGCTGTGGACATTAATGACCTCGGCACCATCAAGCTCAGCCTGGAAGTCACATGGAGGTTGGTGGGGCTGAGGGGCTTGGAGACGGGGCTGGGGCTTGATGTTAGCACCTTCTAACAGTGTCGTCCCTCTCCAGTCCCTTCGACAAGGATGACCAGCCCTCAGCCGCTTCTACTGTCAACAAGGCCTCCACAGTCACCAAGCGCTTCTCCACCTACAGCCAGAGCCCACCAGACACACCCTCACTTCGGGAACAGGCCTTCTATGTGAGTCACATCCCAGGCTCAGCCCCCCATCCAGGGGTTTGCTGGGGGTGGTCCTGAGATGTCCTTTTCTCTCTCCTAGAATATGCTGAGGCGGCAGGAGGAGCTGGAGAATGGGACAGCATGGTCCCTGTCATCCGAATCTTCCGATGACTCCTCTAGCCCACAGCTCTCAGGCACTGCGCGCCACTCCTCAGCCCCCAGGCCCCTGGTGCAGCAGCCTGAGCCTCTGCCCATCCAGGTTGCCTTCCCTAGGGCTGAGACCTCCACTTCTGGCACCGTGGATGAGGAGGGGGCCATGGCCCCAGCCCTGGCCAATGGGCATGCCCCCTACAGCCGGACTCTGAGCCATATCAGTGAGGCCAGTGTGGATGCTGCCCTGGCTGAGGCTTCAGTGGAGGCTTCAGGCCTAGAAAGTCTAGTCCAGGGACCCAGCCCACCTGCACATCCAGATCCCACACATGGGGAGCACGCTAGTCCTGTCCCTTCTGCCCTGGACCCTGGCCATTCTGCCATAAGCCCCACTCTTAGTACAACAGGCCCCGCCCACACATCTACAGACCCTGCTCCCTCTGCACATCTAGACTCAGTTAACAAGACCATAAATTCTAGCTCTCCTGAATTGCCAGACCCCACCCACACCACTACAAGCACCACCTCTAGTACTGTAAGCCCTACCCATAGTGCTCCAAGCCTTACTCACACTACCACGGGTTCTACCCACAAGACTGTGGTCTCTACCATCTCTATTACAGGCCCTACCCCCAGTACCACAGGGTCAGTCCAGACCACCACAAGTCCTACCCACAAGCCGATGCTTTCTACTGTCACTCCTGTAGCTCCTGCCCCCAACACTACAGACCCAGTCCAGACCACCACAAGCCTTAGCCACACTGTCACAAACCTGACACACACTGTCACAAGCCCCACCAACAAGCATGTGATCTCTACCCTCTCTACTTCAGGCCCTACCCCCAGTACCACAGACCCAGCCCAGACTACCACTAGCCCCACCCATACTACTGCAAGCCCTACCCACACCACCATAAGCCCCACCCACACTGCTACAAGCCCTACCCATACTATAATAAGCCCCGGCCATACCATAATAAGCCCTGCCCACACTACTGCAAGCTCTACCCACACCACCACAAGCAGTACCCACACTACTGCAACCCCTACTCACACAGCCAGGATTTCAACTCACACTGCTACACCCAATGCTAAGGACCCAGTCCAGATCACCAGCAGTCCCACCCATTCTGTCACAAGTCCCACGCTTATAACTGTAAGCCCTTCCACTTTTCTAGACCTTGCCACGCTCTCCAACCCCTCTGCAAACACAGACCCGACCCTCCCAGGCATTGACCCCCTGTCCTATAGCTACCCAGCCTCCACTTCCTGCACTCAGGCAGACCCCATAGCCCTCAGCACCTCCCACCCAAGTCCTACCTGTTCCAGTTGGGAACCCCTCACAAGCCCTTCCCCAAAACTCCCAGAAGCCATCCGTCAGAGCCCAAGTCTCCCTCCCTCACCCCTAGCCCCTGTGCCCCAGCATTCAGACCCCAGAGTGGCCAGGGCTGCCCAGGCCCCAGTTCCAGGGGCAGCTGGAGGTGCTGAGGACAGGAAACTGGAAGAGGCACTGGGGGCCCTAATGGCTGCCCTGGATGACTATCGTGGCCAGTTTCCTGAGCTGCAGGGCCTGGAGCAGGAGGTGACCCGGCTGGAGAGTCTGCTTATGGTGAGGAGGGCTGGGCTGGTTTGCGGCAGTGCAGGGAGGGCAGCCAGGCAGGGGCGACAGCTCTGACGCTCTTCACAACCCCAGCAGAGACAAGGCCTGACTCGCAGCCGGGCCTCCAGTCTTAGCATCACTGTGGAGCATGCCCTGGAGAGCTTCAGCTTCCTCAATGAAGATGAAGACAATGACAGTCCTGGGGACAGGTGAGAGGGGCTAGGAGCGGGGAGAGAGGGGAGGTGAGTAGCAGGTGAAGGAGAAAGGCTGAGAAAGGGGAACAGGTGAGGTGAGGCCAGGGGGAGCACGTAAAGAGAGCAGTAAGATGGGTGGTGGGCTCGAGGGAGGTGGGTGGGAGGGGATGGACTTGCTGGTGGGTACATCTATGTTCACCCCTCCCATGTACTCCTCGTGTGTCCTTGTTGCTCATGTTTTCAATCCCATCTGTATCCCCAGTGCTTCTGGTCACCTTCCTCCTCATCCCTGCAGTGTCTGCCTCCTCCATCGGTCCCCACCAGCTCCTGAGCCTCCAGCTCCTCCTCTCTTCCTTGGCCTCACCTTGAATCTACCCTATGAAGGAGCCTTTACTGTGCCTCCCCATGCATCCTGTGCCCCCCAGCATCAACTCCCTCTGTCTGGACCCCAGCTTTCCCAGAGACCCTGGCCCCTTGGCTCTTTGTCCCAGAGTGGCCTTTGCCGATTCCCAGTTGAAGGTCATGCCCAGCCCCTCCTCCCTCCAGTGCTGCCTATGTTATGGCCCCGTGCCCTGCGCCCCTTGGGCCGCAATCCCTTGCAGTCCACATTGCGTAGACCATCCCGCCTGCAACCCTACTCCCGCCCATCCCAGCCCCGGCGGCCCCAGAGGTCCCAGCAGTCCTAGCTGGAGGTAGCCCTGGGCAGACAGGCTCTGGAGACCCCTGCTACCACCTGCTGGTCCCAGCCCTTTCCTCCTTCTGGAAGTCCTCCGTGAACTTACCCATTGTCTGTTGTTTGTGCATGGTGTGTTCTTCTGTTCTCGGATGGGGGGAACTTAATAAAAATACTCTGGTGACCAGATGATGATGTGTGCTCCTGGGGCGGTTGACCCCATTTTTCTCTCAGGCCCCCAAACAGCCCGGAGCCTGGGGCTGAGGACAGCCTCGACTCACCTAGTGCCCGACCCCTCAGCACAGAGTGTCCAGCTCTGGACACTGCCTTGGTCCAGCATCTGTACCACTGCAGCCGCCTCCTGCTGGTGAGGCTAGTGGTATTCCCTCACCCTTCCCTTGTAGCCCCTTCCCCCAGGGAGCCCTACACTTCAATCCTGGCCCTGCACACCTCCTCTGAGTTCCACTCCCCAGTGTCCCAGGGTCTGGCTCTTGCTGAATGGAACACCTCCCACACTCTGGCTCCCCCAAGTCTCTCCCGATGCATGCAGGGACTGGTAGTTCCTGGTCTCCACCCTCCCTAAGCTCTGTCTTGAGGTCTGAGCTACTTGGCCACCCCTATTCTCCAGAAACTGGGCACATTTGGGCCCCTGCACTGCCAGGAGGCATGGGCCCTGGAGCGGCTACTACGGGAGGCCCGAGTGCTCGAAGCAGTATGTGAGCTTAGCAGGCGATGGGAAATCCCTGCCACCTCTGCCCAGGAAGGTAAAAGCTGTGTGGGCTCTGCCTCATGTCCGCCCCAAAGTTCCTCCCTTGCCCTATCTCACCTACGCGCCTGTCTCCCCACCGGCCTGTCCTGTTGCTGACAGTTTCCTGCACCTCCTCACAGTGGTGCAGTTCTCGGCCTCCCGGCCCGGCTTCCTGACCTTCTGGGACCAATGTACAGAGGGACTCAGCCCCTTCATCTGCCCTGTGGAGCGGGTGCTCCTCACCTTCTGCGATCAGTACGGCGCCCGTCTCTCCCTGCGCCAGCCAGGCTTAGCCGAGGCTGGTGAGTGGGCTGCCTACCTGCCCTGTTTGCTCTCCTTTCTCAGATCCCCAGTGATGGGACCTCAGGGAAAGCCAGGTCAGCCCACAGAGACATGCTGAGATGAGCACTGGGAAGAAACATCGAAGGCTCATGCCTTAGCACAAAAGGGCCCAGATTGGACCCTTTTGTGCTGGGTCCCTGCACCTGCGCGTGGGGTGGGAGCACTCTTCCCTCTAAGGACCCAGGTCCAACCACACCTTGAGACCTGCGGCACTGCCTCCTACAGTGTGTGTCAAGTTCCTGGAGGATGCCCTGGGGCAGAAGCTGCCCCGGAGGCCCCAGTCAGGCCCTGGAGAGCAGCTCACCATCTTCCAGTTCTGGAGTTACTTCGAAGCCTTGGACAGCTCCTCCATGGAGGCCTATGTGACCGAGACTGCCGAGGAGGGTGAGGCAGTAGCCCTGGTCACAAAGTGGCCTGATGCTATGGGTGGGTCTGAAGGTGTGATTTCAGGACATGAAGGTACAAAAGAACCCACCCCGGGAGGCTCTTTGCCCTGCCAGCTTGTTCCAACTGACACACACCCCCCCCCCCCCCCCCCCAAAAAAAAAAAACTGGCCAGACCCAGGAAGTCCCTCCCGAGGCTGCCCCTCTCACTCACCGATCTGGATATTGTTGGGGAACCCCCCCCCCCCCTCCCCCCCGCCCGGCTTCCTTTTTTCAGTGTTACTGGTGCGGAATCTGAACTCAGATGACCAGGCTGTGGTGCTGAAAGCCCTGAGGTTGGCACCTGAGGGGCGACTTCGAAGGGATGGACTCCGGGCCCTCAGCTCCCTGCTTGTCCATGGCAACAACAAGGTCATGGCTGCTGTCAGCACTCAGCTCCGGAGCCTGTCACTGGGCCCTGCCTTCCGGGAAAGGGTGAGAGTCAGGCAGGGCTCCCTGAGGGCAAAGGCTGGGGTCCCAGGCTCCCAGTGTCTGGCTAAGTCTGCCCTCCCACCCTGAACCAGGCTCTACTCTGCTTCCTGGACCAGCTCGAGGATGAGGATGTGCAGACGAGAGTGGCTGGCTGCTTGGCCCTGGGCTGCATCAAGGTGACCCCTTTCTCTCCCCTCCCAGCTCCCCAAGCCCTAGGTCCTGAGCCTTTCTCACCTGCTGCACTGGGCCCACCTCAATGCTCTCTCCCCGGGTAGGCTCCTGAAGGCATTGAGCCCCTGGTGTACCTGTGCCAAACGGACACAGAAGCCGTGAGGGAAGCAGCTCGGCAGAGCCTGCAGCAATGCGGTGAGACTGGGCAATGGGAGATATGGGTCGAGTTGAGTTCTATGACATTTTGGCTCCTGGGAATAGGGGTGAGATGGGGTCAGGGGTGGGAAGGCCAGGGTGGTGCTAGGGCCTCTCCTGACCCCATCTTTATCCATTACAGGAGAAGAGGGACAGTCTGCCCATCGACGGCTGGAGGAGTCACTGGATGCCCTGCCCCGCATCTTCGGGCCCGGCAGCATGGCCAGCACGGCATTTTAAACTCCCCACCCACCGGCCCCCAGTGCCCCTTCCCCCGACTTTCAGGGCTTACCAGGCACTGGCAGGGAGGGTGAGGGCTGGCTCCAGACACTCCTCCCTCACAGATTCCTATCAATGAAAATCTAATATATTCTCCTTTTGTCCTCGGGGTGGGTAGAGTCAGTGCCACAGTCAAGTGCCTCCCAGCCTCGGCTCAGCACACTTGCCATATATCGGTGTCCCGGGCCTGGCCGTCCTGCCTCTGCCCTGCCATGTCCCTTGGTTTTGTATTTTATTTACAGAGTTTTACAGAAAATAAAAAAGCAAAATGCCTTTCCTACGTAGCCTGGACTGGTGCACTACTGACTTTCTGCTCCAGCACACTCTGGCTGTTGCCCTGACACTAGTGTGTCCACACTCCAACTGTGACAGTACCATGTGCTTTTGCCCTGGAAATCCAGATGGAAGAGAGCCCAGAGGCTGGAACTGTGCTTGGAAAAGAGGGCAGAGGAAGAGGGTGGTGGAGTGTTGCTGAGGAGGCCCGGCCTGCAGGTGGGTGTACCCTGGGCCTGGAAGCTGTGGGCCTAGACTGGAGCCAAACTGTGGAGTTGGCCTAGAGAAGGCCCAAAGGGTGCCAGTCCTGGGAATGGCTCCTTAGCAGCCAGCTCACTTAGCCAGGAGGCAAAGAGGAAGCAGGCAGAAAAAGGTGTGGTGGTGGCTGGAGCTTCTGGCCACCAGGGAGCAGCAGAAACCCGTCAGGGAATGCCAGGCTTCTGGGTCTTCGCCTCAGCCCAGGCAGCTTCCTACAGAAGGGGCTGAGCACAAGGAGCTCCTTGAGCGCTGGGTAGTTGAGAGGAGATTCTTGCCGAGGGGAAGAGCTGGGGCCTGGGAGGCAGGAGACCCGGATGGCTGCCCTGTGACTCTAAACAGAAGGTCCCTCCTCTCCCTGAGCCACCTCCTCTCTGTAATAACAAACCTGACTAAACCCTGTGACCTCCCCACAGCTGGCAGGCTTGTGCTGCTTCAGGAAAGAGGGCTCCGGGGAGAGGACTCACGTGAGTTTATTAACCCCAGAAAGTTAAGTGTTCAATGGGAGGAGCCTGAGGGTGGGGGGACTTCAGCATGGCAGGCCTGTTCTAAGGAGGGCCCGAGGGAGGCCCACACTCAAGGCTGGAGAAACAGGTCTGCCACCCTTCCCCTCTCCCTCCAGAGCTTTCAGTGGAGACAGTGCAAGAGCAGGGCCTTCCCCACTCTCTGAGCCCACTCTGGCGTCCCAGTACCTGTGGCTGTAGCACAGCAGCGTGACACCCTGGGGGGAGTCTGTGTCCCTGCACTCCGGTAAAGCCAATGAAATGCCAACAGTCCCCCCTGGGGGGTGACCCAGATCCCCAGACAGCCCTGCCCCCCTGTGTTTTAGAGCTGTATATGAAGAGGTTTGGCCGGGCCCTTAACCACCTGCTGGGGAAGCCAAGCTGAGGAAAAAAAAAAAAAAAAAAAAACGGTAACAGGAAGGAGCACAGGAAACACCTGTGTGTGGATGCAGGTGGCTCATTCCAGTTGGGTGGGGGCAGGCTGACAGCCCTCAGCGCATTGGCGCAGCGCTGTGCTCCCTCTGTGACTGTGATGGGTGGCATGGGAGGGATAGTGTAGCTCAGTTTTGGGGTGGTCGGCTGGAGTGGTAGGGGAGGGGAAGGCAAACAAAACGATAGAGACCAAGCCAGTACCCAAAGCTGTCCACAGCCTGGGCCTGCCGCAGGGGCCCCTGCAGCAGGGTTGCAGTCCCAGGACCACCCCTAGGAGCCCCTCAGGCCTGAGGCCCCACAAGAGGTCCCCTAGTAGGGCAGGACTGTCCACTGACATCCAAAGCGTGGCCTGTGTGGTGGGCAAAGAGGAAGTGAACACTGGCTGACCATGTCCTGTGAAAGTGCAGGCGGGGGTGACTGGACTAGCACAAGTTCATGGCTTAACCCACAGGAGAAGACAGGGCCTGGGCAAGAAATGTAGGATGGGAAAATATCCCAGCCAGGGGTCAACTGGGACTGTCATTGGAAATCTGAGTGGCTCTACGTCTCTGCATTCCAGTTCTGGGAAGGGATAAGGTACCTAACTCTGTCCTCTACAAGGAGAGTCCTGAATCCCGAGCCTCGTATTCAGCTCTACGTGAGGGTGGATATGAAGGTCAGAGGGTGCAGGAGCTAGAATTAGGGCACTATGAGGTACAGCTGAAGGACTATCAAGGCCAAGACAAAAAGAGCCTCGTGCCTTTGCCCCACTAACCCTACCCAGCTCAGAGCAGTGTGAACCAACCCCAGAACAGCCACTCAACCCCTCTCCATCAGTGACTTGAAGTCAGGCTGGATGGCCTCATACCCTGGCTCAGGCCCATATCTGTGAGATGGTGGGGGGCAGGGAGAGCCCTTGTCCTCCCTCCTGTACACCTTGCCCTCCCCCAATACACATAGCCTCACATAGGTCTTCCCACAGGGCAAAGCTGCTCCCAGCACACCTCCTATCTCCTACCCTGCTGTCACACAGGTCTGGGGAGGCACTCACTCCCACGACTCTGGACAGTTGAGAGCCTGCTGTCTCCAGTGATGGGAGGTTGATGACACCATCGGGAGTCAAATGCACCAGAGCAGGGAAAGCCTGTCCCCAGCTGTCCTGTGGAGCCTGTGCCAGCCTCTTGAGGGGACAGAAGGAAGTGGGCCTCCAAGTTCTGTGACACACTGAGAAGCACCCCATCAATCAGGTCCATCAAGGCCACAGCCATGCCTTGGCCACCATCGTTGGGGGTCTCCCCGGAAGAAACTAATAAGCATGCACTGCAAAAGGACCAGGCTGAGGTAGTCCAGGATACAATTTATTGTGTTGGTGGTCCCTGGAGGCTCCCCCGACTCCCCTCCTTTCCTTTTGCCCTCCTCCAACCTTACCTTTCCTCCAGCCTCCCACTCTTCTTCCTCATTTAGTCAAAGCTGCAGAGAACCAAAAAAAAAAAAGAAAAAAGGCGTGTTGGTAAATGCAAAGAAGCAGATGGGTTGGCACGTGGGAAGAGAACTGCCTCTTTGTCTCGCCTACAGAGTGGGGGTGACTTCCTTATGTGCTTCTGCCTGGTGTGTGGGTACAATCTGCTAAACCCTAGGCATATGACATGCTCCTCCCAACCCCAAACAGCCCTGGAGTGCCCTATTTAGGCCATCCATCACCCATGGACAGAAGGCTCTTGGCTTGGCTGCCAGACCTGGCTCTTCTGGGCCTACGTAATACAGAAGGGTGAGCTTGGGAAGGACTCCCGGGCCTATACAAACAGCTCAGGAAGAACGTCTATCATTTGGAAAATAAGACTGTCATTGACCTGCGAGAAGGGGCCTCTCGTTTCAGAAGGCTGCAATGGGGTGTGCAATGGGGTCACAGTTTAAGTTTAATGTCAATGGTCACATCTCACCTCTGAAGACACCTAGGGCATATGGGTCTTCAATAAGTACTGACTTGAAGCAGCTGAATAAGCAGATGAATTGCCATGCTAACACCAACGTTTGTAGCCATTTCCTCTGAATCTCCTTACAACTTTCTCCTCCACCTCCTCCTCAGGCATCCTCTTATAAACATCACTCCACAGGATTCCATTCTAGGCCCTTTTCTCCTCTCTTTTGAAACACACTCCCTGAACCACCTCAACCATTTCTCTGGCTTCCATCTATATGCTGAGGCTGTGTGCCAGTGATTTACACGGCTCTCTCACCTCCCAGCATATCCAACTGGTGACTGGACACCTTTTGAACAGCATTCTCAAAATCAAACTTATCTCAAAACCTGTTTCTCCTCCAGAACTTCTGGAGAAAGTACTCAGGTACTCAAGCCACACAACTGGGCCTCACCCTTGACTCTTT
>NW_006785225.1:472602-481230 GCF_000442215.2 Lipotes vexillifer | reverse complement strand
TCTTTCCCTGTCCCCTCTTCCCAGCCATCAGAATCTTCTCAATTAAATGCCCTAAATATTTCTAAATTCTGTCTGCTTCTCTTTATCCCCATTGGTACCACTCAGTTTCAGGACATGTTGACCTCTCTCCTAAACACTAAAACTGCCCCCTCACAGGCTCCCTGCCTCTGATCTTGCCCTTCTTCCGTCCATTCTCCATTGTGCAAAGTGACTTCTAAAAACATAAACCCACCACTACAGTTTCTCTTCAGGAAAATTCCAGCCCCCTCAACCTGGCTTACAAAGGCTTTTAAGTGTGTTCCTCTCTCCTCACTTCTGCCACCTAACTTCTCAGTCTGCACTGGACCTCACCGAACCACCCGCAGGGCTTGCGTGCCCCTCTGTGGTACACTCTTCCCACTCCTCATCTTGCCTTGCTAATGCCTGGTTACCTGATAGGCTTCAATCTAGACATCACAAATTTCTTCAGGAAGCTTCCCTTCCACTGGGCTCCTGTCACAGAAGCTTGCATTTCCCCTAGTACAGTACTAGGGGAATCACACCCCATTGCAATTGCTCATTTACTTTGTACCCTCCAACATATACATCCATAAGTATTTGCTGACTAGTCTACTAGGTAACAGGTACCACCCAAGTCTGCGAAAGATGATTGGTTGCCTTGCTTGTAGAGCTCGGTCCAAGTGTTTTGCTTTGTTTTTAAACAGCTTTATTGAGATTTAGTCCACATACCATGCAATTCACCCATTTAAAATGTGCAATTCAGTAGTGGCTTTTAGTATATTTACAGAGTTGTACAATCATCACAATCAATTTTAGAGATTTCATCAACCCCCAAAAGAAACTTGGCACTCTTTAGGTATCATCCCTGGGACCTCTACATCCCCTTCCCTTTCCCGGCCCCCAGACCCCGAGGCAACCACTAATCTACTGTAACCACAGATCCTATAGATTTGCCTATTCTAGACATTTTTCTTTTTGGCCGCACCATGCAGCATGTGGGTCTTAGTTCCCTGAGCAGGGATTGAACCCGCACCCCCTGCAGTGGAAGCGTGGACTCTTAACCACTGGACCGCCAGGGAGGTACCTGGATGTTTCTTATAAATGAAATCAGGTTAGGTCTTCCCAACTTACCCAACTGTAAGATTCACCTGAGAACTTCCGTGGAGATTCAAATTCAGAGGCCAGGGAATCTGTATTTTAAACACGTGCTCCAGGCAGTTCTCTGTTTAATCAGGCTGCATCTGCCTTTACTGTTCCCAGCAAAAGTGGGTCAAGAAATAGCTTTTGATGAACACCGCTAAAACTTAACACGATCTGAAAACATTTTGAACATGAAAGGGCAGTGTATGTTTAATGCAGAAAAAGCCTGGATACTCAAAATACTCCCCAGAGTCCCCCATGAAACATAGCTCTTCAGAATGCACTTTTACTGGGACTTCTCTGGTAGCGCAGTGGTTAAGAATCCGCCTGCCAATGCTCGGGGACACGGTACAAGCCCTTGTCCAGGAAGACCCCATATGCCGTGGAGCAACTAAGCCCGTGCGCCATAACTACTGAGCCTGTCATCTAGAGTCCACGAGCCACAACTACTGAAGCCCACGCGCCTAGAGCCCGTGCTCCGCAGCAAGAGAAGCCACCGTGATGAGAAGCTTGCACACCGCAACAGGGAGTAGCCCCTCTCACTGGAACTAGAGAGAGCCTGTGCGCAGCAACGAAGACCCAATGCAGCCAAAATATAAATTAATTTTTTTTTAAATGCACTTTTGGGCTTCCCTGGTGGTGCAGTGGTTGAGAGTCCGCCTGCCGATGCAGGGGACGCGGGTTCATGCCCCAGTCCGGGAAGATCCCACAGGCCGCGGAGCGGCTGGGCCCGTGAGCCATGGCCACTGAGCCTGTGCTCCGCAACGGGAGAGGCCACAACAGTGAGAGGCCCACATACCGCAAAAAAAAAAAAAAAAAGCACTTTTACCACGGGGATCTCAAATAAGGAATGGAATGGAAGCCTGAGCAGGGGACAATATAGGGAGGGAGAACTGAGATCAGACAGTGGAGGCGGCAAGCAAGTTGCATCCACAGGGGCCAGAGGGGGCAGTTAGAAAGGGGCTTGTGGAGTGGCTGAGGAGTTTGGGATTTACCCCCAGAACACTGTGGAGTCATCCATGGGCTTTAAGCAGGGGAATTTTGTGATCACATCTGTGCTTTGGGAAGGTTGCTTTGGCAGTTGTGTGGAGGGAGGAAGCAGGGAGCAGTGAGGAGTATGCGGCTGTGGTCAGAATGACAATGCCTGAGCCAGGTTGGAGGCAGTGGAGATAGAGAGGTTAGAGTGAAAGGATGTTCTGAAGGTAGAATGGACAGGATTTGGAGATTGATGGGATGTGGGAGATGAGAAAATTAAGCTCAGGTTCCTGGCCTGTGTGGTGGATGGGTAGTGGCATCTTTCACTGAACAGGGGGAGCCCTAGGGAAGCAAATTGGGAGGAGAGTGACAAGGCTCATAAGGGTGGCCTGGGACCCATCCAGGAGGAAGTGTCCAGGAAGAAGCTAGATACGTAGAGCTGGGCAAGAAAAGAAGGGTGTAGGCTAGAGGCAGAACTTTGAGAGTCCTTCTTGCTTTACTGATATCCAGTGACCAATCTGTTCCTCCCACACATGCAGCCCATGCCTTTTACTTGCTTCTCCATCCTTGACTTTTACCTACTAATGCTCATGAGGTTTAGTGTCTCCAGACTAATATAAGACAAAACATAAGGCCCTGGAGGACTAGGGACATCATCTTTCTCCAGTATTACCCTAGCCTTGAGCATAGACCTGGGCATCGAGCAATTATTCAGGTTACAGATTAATAAGTCATGATTCCGAATACCTCTGCTATCTGCTTTCCAAGTGGCTGGAATTTCCCCCATTAAAGCCCTTCCTGGGACTTCCCAGGCAGTCCAATGGTTAAGACTCCACGCTTCCAATGCAGGGGGTGCAGGTTCAATCCCTTGTCAGAGAACTAAGATCCTAGCTGCATAGTGTGCACCCCCAAAATAAATAATAAACTAAAATAAAATTACGTTTTTAAAAAAAAGCTCTTCCTTTGGGTTAAGGCAATAGTGTCCAACTTGCATTAGAGGGCAGACACCTTTTTACCCTTAAACAAATCACATAAAATTCGGAGAAGGGGGAGAAAATGAGGGAGCAGAGAGGCCCAGAGCCTGCCTGATAGACCTACCTTCCTCTTCCCCCTCCCAAGCAGCCCCTGAGCTAAAGCATCATGTCCAGAGGATCCCTATAAAAATGGAAATGCTACCTAACAGTGAGGAGCCCTCAGCAGCCAGTGAAAGAACAGGAAGAGAGAGGGTGGGGCTGGAAGATCTGAGTACTCATTCTGGTTTTGCCAAGTTACTGGACGACTCTGAGCAAGTCACTTCATTTCTAGAGCTTAGGACAAAACTGTGGCTGGCTCTTCAAAAAGAACTGTGAACATCAGTTGAAAGGGCAGGCATGAAGGTTTTGCAAAGTGAAAAGTGTACAGATTAGATGGAATATTTAAGGGTGATCAATGCATACCTGAAAAATGCAGGTAAGAGCACAGAGAACAAAAGTGACCTACTTCTCAAATGTGAGATGTAGGCCCAAGCAAAGTCCTTCTTTAGACTTTAGAGAGCAGTAGTTTGAACTGAGAGGTAAAAAATAAACAGGGTTTTTACAGGGGTCTGAAGAAAGCAGACATCAATATGGAAAAAAATTCCTGTGGTCTGGGTAGGAGATGATGTAGAAGGGCAGGTCTTTAAAATTTAGGAGAAAGTGGTTGGCCTTGGCAGCTGACACTGAAAGCTTTCTAAACATCTTATAAGGTTTAGTATCACTACACCCTAGTTCAAAAGTATGGGATGACTTGCTGTCCCCCCAACACTCTTCTACCCTTTTATGTCCTTGATTATGGCTTTTCACATTATACACCTTTGCCTTGTTAATGCCTTCTGATCCTTTAACATGCAATTGAAATGAGATACTCCTGAGGAATGATTTGCTCCTTTATCTATGAGTTCATTTCTTCTCATTATAACAATTAATGCATTAAATGTTTTTTGGTTTTGTTTTCTAAATTTTGAGTTTAAGGGCAGGAAACACATCTTGGGTCATCTTTGTATCCCCAGTGCCTAGAAAGGGAGCTGAACATAGCTGGTACTCAATAAATCTTTGCTGAATTGGAATATATCTCACACATGTCCTCAACAGACACAGAGAAATGGGAGTGTTCAGGTGTAGCTTTAGGCCTTACCCCCAAAGTGGGCAGGAAGAGTCTTGCCCACTGTTACTTAGAAAATCAGCACATCTCTCCTCCATTTGTTGATTCTCTTGCTTAATGAGCTCCAAAAAACACATAAAGTATCAAGATTATTGTAAGCTTTACCTGGGGGCAATAGTGGGAGCTAAGGAAGATGTTGGAAATAGCATTGTTCTCCTGAGAATTACAGCACAAAGTACACTTTTCTTAGAAAGAATGGCTTCCAGGCCAAGGAACGCTTAGTCAGTAAGTAATTCTATTAATTAATCTAGAAAGACCATGTCCATCAGAAGGTAGATTTGGGAGTGAGGGTAGGTTACTAAGAAGCATAAAAATAAAAGAAATAATAATGATAGTTTACATTTACTGTATGATTACTGCTGCCTAGAACTATGCCTAAAGTTTTACTTGCATTTTCTCATTCAGTCCTTAGTAAAGTACAATTATCATCCTATCTTATGGAGAAGAAACCTGCAGTTGAGTTGTTACTAATTCACCCAAGATCACACAGCTAATAAGGAGCCCAGACAAGATTCAAATGGCAGACAATCTGACTCCAGCATCAGAGAGGATGATATTAAACGTTTAAGTTATATAAATTACTTCTCAACCTAATGAACTGCTTACCAAAGCTTTCTAGTAATATGGCTTCCCAGGAGGCTCTCCTATAGGGAGAGAATATGCCTTTTGCCAGCATGTGAGCACCAGTCCACTTCCCAGTTAGTCACTTGGCTTATCCATCAAGCTCCTGTGCACCTGATGAGTCCCTAAGGAAGGAATCCACTCTTGAGGCTGAGGGCCAGATCCTAGAACGTGGTGACTTCACCAATGCCATGTGGTAAGCTGACAGCCTTTTGCTGATAATGCCCTGAACTCCTGTGGACTACAAACCTGAGATAGTCTATGGGAAGAACACTTCCTTAAATCACTTGGTGCTTTTAAGTCACAACAGTTCTCGTTGGTGACGCAGTTTGGGATAGTACTGCAGGGAACAAACCTGTCCTTATTTTTATCATCCCAACTGTTCCACAGGCTCTCATCATATTACTTTTCCTTCTCACCTTGTTTCTGTCCAGCATGAAACAGCCTATCCTGTTGGTTTGGCTTTCTGTTCCTTGGTCTTTGGGGCCAATTTCATGAAGTAGGACACATCACCATTTCCTGCAAGAAGAAAACATTTCCTTTTGTTCCTTCCTAGTGATCCTCAGCATTTTCTCAGCCATGTAAGAGCAGCATATGGGACTCTTTGTCTTCAGAGAGCAGGCTCCAAGGCCACTTGGACCCCATTCCTGGCTTCTAACTGATGCCTCAGAGGTCATATAGTTGTAATTATAGTTGATATAATATAAATATAGTAGTTGTCTTAGTCCATTCAGGCTGCTGTAACAAAATACCACTGACTGGGTGGCTTATAAACAGCAGATGTTTACTGTTCACAGTTCTGGAGGCTGGAAAATCTGAGGTCAAGGCACCAACATGGTCATATTCTGGTGAAGGCCCTTTTCCTGGTTCATAGCTGTGCCTTCTTGCCATGTCCTCACATGGTGGAAGGGGCTAGGAGCTCTATGAAACTTGTTTTATAAGGCACTAGCCCCATTTATGAGGGTTCCGCCCTCAGGACTTAAGCACCTCCCAAAGGCCCCACTTACTAATACCATCACATCTAGCATTAGGATTTCAACATACGAATTTTGGGGAGGACACATATTCAGACCTTAGCAGTTGTAAATATAATTGTAAATACAATTGAGGGTTTTTGCCATCTAAATACATTGCCTTGGACTTCTTTGGTGGAACAGTGGGTAAGACTCTGTGCGCCCAATGCACGGGGCCCGGATTCCATCCCTGGTTGGAGAACTAGATCCTGTATGCATGCCACAACTAAGAGTCCACATGCCGCAACTAAAAAGGATCCTGCATGCCACAACTGAGACTGGGCACAGCCAAACTAAATAAATCAATAAATAAATACATTACCTTATATTTAACCACATGAATGCTTTAGAGGTGTGGAGAAAAGGGAACCCTCTTGCACTGTTGATGGGAATGTAAGTTGATACAGCCACTATGGAGAACAGTGTGGAGTTTCCTTAAAGAACTAAAAATAGAATTACCATATGACCCAGCAATCCCACTAACTGGGCATATACCCTGAGAAAACCATAATTCAAAAAGACACATGCACCCCAATGTTCATTGCAGCACTATTTACAATAGCCAGGTCATGGAAGCAACCTAAATGCCCATCGACAGACGAATGGATAAAGAAGATGTGGTACATAGATACAATGGGATATTACTCAGCCATAAAAAGGAACGAAATTGGGTCATTTGTAGAGATGTGGATGGATCTAGAGTCTGTCATACAGAGTGAAGTCAGAAAAATAAATATCGTATATTAACGCATATATGTGGAACCTAGAAAATGGTACAGATGAACTGGTTTGCCGAGCAGAAATTGAGACACAGAAGTAGAGAAAAAACATATGGACACCAAGGGGGGAAAGCGGGTGTGGGGGGGAGATTGTGGGGTGATGAATTGGGAGATTAGGATTGACATGTATACACTGATGTGGATAAAATGGATGACTAATAAAAAAGTGAATAAAAAAACATAAAAAAAGAAGACATTCTTTTTTAAAAACATAAATTTATTTATTTTTGGCTGCGTTGAGCATTTGTTTCTGCACGCGGGCTTCCTCTAGTTGCAGCGAGCAGGCGCTATTCTTCATTGTGGTGCGCAGGCTTCCCATTGCGGTGCGCGGGCTTCCCATTGCGGTGGCTTCTCTTTGTTGCGGAGCACAGGCTCTAGGCACGCAGGCCTCAGTAGTTGTGGCTCGCGGGCTCTAGAGCGCAGCCTCAGTAGTTGTGGCGCACGGGCTTAGCTGCTCCGTGGCAGGTAGGATCTTCCCGGACCAAGGCTTAAACCCATGTCCCTGCATTGGCAGGCAGATTCTTAACCACTGCGCCACCAGGGAAGTACTAGAAGACACTCTTGAAGCTTAAAGATAAGATGGTTTGAGGGAAGGTCTTAGAGAAAGCGAATTAGTCAGATTATTAAAGGTACCAGAAAGAAAAGAAGCTAAGCATTAAAGTGTAAGTCAGCTTTGTTTCCAGTACATAGTTCCTAAGTATACCAGGAGCTGTTTGGAGTGGAGGGCCGAAAAAAATGCAAAATGCAAATATTCCAGAGGTGTCTGGTAATTTTTCTCTAAGTTTGCCTTTTCTTTATGCTTGAGTCCTCAGGTGTACATAAGAGACTACTGGAATAATTTGGTTTCTAGAAAAAGGGATCACATGTAAATTTTCCAGATACTTCACCCATTTCTAGAATAGTAAGTAATCACATAAGGCAAGTACCTATTACTAGAAATCAGAAAACTTGGGTGTTGGTGCTCAGAAACCAAGTTATCCCTTTTCTTCATGTCTGTACCCAAGCAGCTGAATGTTGCTTAGAGAAAAACCACACACTGGGCCAACTGGTTTAACTTTAAACTCATGATCACAAACTTCAAATGGCCATACCACCAAGGCAGTCCCACTAGGAAAACTGCAAGCTTGCTTTCTCTCTCCCCTGCATTTGCACCCATCTTCACCCTTGTTACCCTAATTTCCACAGTGGAAGCATCCTGTTTCTATCCAGGGTCAATCCTCCCAGTTTCCTTATATCTTCCCATGAACTTCACCCTGGTTTAAGTCAAGCAAGGGAATTCCCTGGCAGTCCAGTGGTTAAGCCCTTTCACTCCTGTGGGCCTGGGTTCGATCCCTGGTCAGGGAACTAAGATCCTGCAAGCCCTGTGGCGCAGAAGAAAAAAAAAGTCAAGCAAGGCTTCGCTCTCCTGTATCACACTCCCAATGACAAATAAACATGCTCTAGAACCCTTTCATCTTTTAGAACATGCTCTAGAATTCTTTCATGCTCCCTTAACCCCATATCCTTCCACATTTATCCCTGAATTTCTTGCTCCCTTCGCAGCTAAGCTTCTGTCATGTTGCCTATGTGTGCTGTCTCTATTTCCTCACTTTCCTGTTCACTCTTCAACCCATTCCAGTCAGGTCCACACCTCTGATTTACCAACATGAATCAAGCCAAGGTCACCAATGATAATCTCGTCTTCCAAGGTGACCAATTCAATATAGCCATGTTTCTGGCCCAAGTTTACCCCTCAGCAGCACTAAACACAGTTGATCATTCCCCTCCTACCTGAACCCTTCTCTGCCCTTGGATTCCAAATTCAGCACTGTGGATTTCCTTCTGTCTTCCTGGCTGTTCCTTCTCAGTCTCCTTCTCCATTACCCTATCTCTAAATGCTGGAGTGCCTAGGATTTGGCCTTGGAACTTCTCTTCACTCTTTC
>NW_006785225.1:471157-472584 GCF_000442215.2 Lipotes vexillifer | reverse complement strand
CTCTTTCCTCCAAGTCAGAGGTCTTATAAACTGACAACCCCCACGTGCGGCTTAATCAGCTCATGCAATTTTAAAACATCTGATTTAGTTGCCAACACCTGGAGATTTTACACACAACCCCCCCCGCCCAGATTTCCTTTAAAAAGAAAAAAAAAATATCTGTCAACATTGGGCTAACATTCTCATAATAGAACAATCAGCTCAATGGAGCAAGAAGCTGCCCACTTGACGCTGGGTCCGTTTGTTCTCCGTGATCTAAGGTAAGGGAGTTGAGAATACAGCCCTCAGCCAGATTACCATAAGTATCAAAGACTCTCCTCCCTGAGCCACCAGAACATCTTCCAGTCAGTCTTCAGGGAATTTTACTGCTGGTTGGGTAGAGTCCGCAGGTGCATCTCAGGGAGGGGGAGGGGCGACCGCACTGTGAGGGGCTGAAGGACCCCGCCCACAAAGAGCTCAACAGCTCTCGGGCAAAAACAAGAAATGTACGTTTTAAAATACACAATTACGCCGCCCCAAATACAAAAAGTCCTTTTGGCAAGACTGCTATGATCGTATAAAAGCATCAAGTCTGGTCTTCTTCTGGCCTCTCCGGGCTCAGATGGCCTGGGCACACCAGAAAGCCCTCGCCCTCTTCTCTCACACCCGGTATTAGGAGGCCCTCTCGTAGGGCGGAGAGATCCCTCAAAACAGCAGGGCAAGGACAGCCCTGCTTGCCTTGGCTCGCAGGCGCTGGATTGTTTCTGAGGAGCCGGGATTGAGAAGGGACCCGCCCGGCCTTACCCGGTGGCGGGCTGCAGTGCTGCGCTCGGAGGGCGGGCCCGGCCCTGCTAGGGAGGAGACTGGGGCGGGGCCCCGCCCAAGAACCGCCTCAGCCCCACCACCTAGCCCCACCGCCTAGCCCCGCGCGCGCTTCCTCCAAACACCTTCCCCCCCACCCCCTCCCTTACGGATTCAGAGCGGGTGACTGCAGCTAAAGAACCAGGTCAACCGGGCCGGGATCCTGGACCGCCCAGAGGCGACTGCCTCCGCCCAGGAAGCCCCACCCAGCGGGAACCCGGACCTCGGGCTCCCTGAGAACCCACGCGCGACCGGTCGAGGGCGCGTGCGGCGTGACGCGACCCGCAGCGCGTCCCGTGACGCCATCGCGCCCGCTTTTGAAAGTTGGCGCCCGGGGCCGCCTCCCATGCTGCCCTGCGCCAACCCCTCCCCTCACCTTTCCTCCCCCGCCCTCCACTCGTCGCCCGACCGGCCCCCCCACCCGTCCCTTCCCTTATCAGCACCCGCGGCCCCGGCAGCGCCGACGCAGGCGCACTGCACCGCGCCGCCGCCATTTTGTGTCCGAGTCTGTGGAGCGATTAAACCGTGCGCGGAGCTGCTTCTTTGGCGGCAGCGGCGGCGGCGGTAGCCGGTGCGGGGGCGCGGGG
>NW_006785225.1:420967-468723 GCF_000442215.2 Lipotes vexillifer | reverse complement strand
GGTGCGCGGAGCTGGCTGGGGACGCCGGGTGGCCGGAGCCGTGGAGCGGCGGCGGAGCGAGCGCTGCGGGGGGTGTGGCGCGGAGGTAAGGGGGCCCCGGGTGGAGGAGGTTTCGCGGGCCGCCTCTAGGTGTCACGATGGGGCCGCTCCGGTCGGCGCTGGCTGTAGCCCGGCGCCAGCGCCGCCGCCGGGGGGTGTTTGTCTCCCTCTACCGTCCCTGCTGCGGCGCGGCCGCCGCCATTGCCCGTCGCCGCCGCGGCCCGGCCGCCTCCCCCCCACCCCAGCCGCCCGCTCGCTCGCTGGCTAGGCCTCCCTCTTACGGCGCGCTAGGCCTCCGGCAGTGGCACCGACAGAGGCCCGCGCGCTGGCGACTCCATTTTCCTTCCTTTGTCTCTGCCCTCGAGGCCGGCTCTTGGCCCGACCGATCACCCGGCCGCGGCCCGCCCTCTGCCCTCCGCCCCTCCCGCCATGGGTGGCCTCAGCCGAGAGGCGATCTCCGCTCCCCGGCTTCCGCGCCCGCCTCGCTCAAGTGTCGACACCCAGCCACCGCGCGCGCAGCCAGGTCTCCATGCAGTATGGGTGTCGGGCCCTTGCCGACGCCTCTCGGGCTGCCCATCCTCCAGCCTGCCCAGTCCCGGAACCTACCCTGCGGCCTTGCGAGCGTCCCCCGCCGCCCGGCTGCTCCGCGGTCGCTCCCAGTCCGCGAGTCGCCGCCGCTGGTCTCCGTCTCCACCGAGTGGCGCAGGCGGCGCTGCTGCGGCTGCGAGTAGAGGGACCCCAGAGCTGCCGAGAGCTCCCTCTGCAAGGCTGGCTGAGCTGCTCGCGCCTCGACGCCGCCTGAGCGGGCGGGGGGACGCGCGCTCGCCGCCCCCGCCGAGCCCCACTGCGCCCCCAAACTAGCGCCCGGGCTCCTCGCCCGACCCGACCGGTGCGGCCCCCCACGGTGGGCGGAAAGGACACGAGTTCCACAAGTTTTTCTCGAGCCAGGGTCGGATTCCCCTTGCAGTGATAGGAGCCTGACTTTGTGCGCTAAGAGATCTCAAAGGGATCAAAACTTAATTTCATTATGATCTCAAGTGACGTGACAAATTCCTGAATTCGGGATTATGGGCTGGCTAAATTGGTTCAGGCAACTCTTGAGTTTCCGTCTCGCTTTAAAACGTCCTGACGCTAACTTACTACAGTATTTAGTACCTGATGCTTATAGGGCTAGGCGAAGGCAGTTTTGCCCCGGGATTGTGCAACCCGATCTAAAGCGCCAGTAGGGCAGAATGAATTTATTCTTGACTCCACTGATAATTTGCCCATATGCTGAAATATGAGGGATGATGTTGTAATTAAATCCTGGGTCACTAGTTGCAGTTGGTTTATAAATATCTACGCGTAATGTAACTACTTTTTAGTAGCTGACTTCCTGCAGCCCTGAGTTCAGCAATAAGTAAACATTCGCATATGTAGCGTCTTCCTGCTTTCTTTGAGTTTACATCAAATAGGAAAGTTAAAATTCCAGGTCCCCTTTAGGTGGCAAAAGAAGCTAAACAGGGAATGTATGTTAAATTTTTGCTGTCCTTAAGTTCGCTTGCATCATTAAAAAGCTTCCTGTCGAATTGTCAGTTTTTTCTTTTCCCTCAAATATTCTAGTACCTTAATACAATATCGTGCAGCACTTGATGTATCAACTGGGGTTGCTTTGGAGAGAGGAAAGACTTGATTAAATAGCGGGGAGGGGGAGTGGGGAGGCTATGGTTTATGAGAATATTAAAACAGACTGGTGCTAAGCAAAATTGACCGGTCTACTGTGTGTAATCTCAATCTGTAGGATTCTGCAGCAAATGCCTCCATAGGGGAGTGTTTGCAGCATTACTTTTTTGAACCCTACAAAAATGTTCCTTCTCCCTCTCCTCCATAATAAAGTTGCCCTAAGTAACTAAATGCAGTAGTGTTGATGGAGCGTCAGACTTGAGAATAGAACCACGCTTAATTGTCTAATACACTGGTCCGTTTGTGTAATTTTTGGCATTCTTGTAATTTTCAGTTTTACTTTCCTTTTGAAATTATGGATGGCAGGTGGCATGTTTTACTTATTAAAATAAGGTCCACACGGGTTAAAATCCAGCGGGTCTGTAGTTGAGTCAGGAGGAAAGCTTGTTTTCCCGGTAGCACTGTGCTCCATAGACCATGTTTTGCTTCTTGATGTCAGTTGTGCCATGTACAGCCATCAGCTTCTTGGTCTTAAACAATGTTTATGTCTTTTTTTTAATACTCTATTTATTTATGTGTGTATGTTTATGGCTGTGTTGGGTCTTCCTTGCTGTGCGTGGGCTTTCTCTAGTTGTCGCGACGGGGGGCTACTCTTCGTTGCCGTGAGCAGGCTTCTCATTGTGGTGGCTTCTCTTGTTGCGGAGCACAGGTTCTAGGTGTGTGGGCTCAGTAGTTGTGACACATGGGCTTAGTTGCTCCACGGCGTGTGGGATCTTTCTGGACCAGAGCTCGAGCCCATGTCCCCTGCATTGGCAGGTGGACTCCTAACCACCGCGCCACCAGGGAAGTCCCGTTTATGTCGTTTTAATGGTATAGATCTTGTCTACAGAGTTGCTGTCCTTTAAGATTTCCTGTATGCCAGGATTCATACTTTGTTTGTTTGTTTTGGCTGCACCGTGCACCATGCGGGATCTTAGTTTCCTGACCAGAGATAGAACCCGGAGATCTAACCGGTGCCCCCTGCATTGGAAATGCAGTCTTTTTTTTTTTTTTTTTTTTTTTTAAGAATCTTAACCACCGGACCACCAGGGAAGTCTCCTTTGTTTTTATTGGAAAACTAAGTTTACAGAGAGAATAAATTGAGGACATAAGGTTACCCAAAGAAACTTAAATCACTAGTATGAGGAAGATTACAACAGGAATGATTACCTACCTAGGAAAATACTGCTTATTTAAGAGTAGCTGGTAAACATAGGAAAATACTGCTTATTTAAGAGTAGCTGTAGGGCTTCCGTGGTGGCACAGTGGTTGAGAGTCCGCCTGACGATGCAGAGGACGCGGGTTCGTGCCCCGGTCCGGGAAGATCCCACATGCCGCGGAGCGGCTGGGCCCGTGAGCCACGGCCGCTGAGCCTGCGCGTCCGGAGCCTGTGCTTCGCAATGGGAGAGGCCACAACAGTGAGAGGCCCGCGTACCGCAAAAAAAAAAAAAAAAAGTAGCTGTAAAAGTTATCTTTAGGGATCCATTCAACCAACTTAAAATTTAGGAGCTGTAAAAGTTATCCTTAATATGCATTCAAATTTTAAGAGCTTTAGGATTTTGCTTTAAAGGACATAGAGAAAATTAGGGCACCCACCAAGGACTTATCTAAGTGGCTTGGGGAGTTCCTTGGGAGTGGCAGAAGCCACCTGTGGCTGACTAGGGCCCTGAGGCAGAGCCTTGCAGAGTGGTGCCTGCTGGCAGAATGTTCCTGCTGGCAGAATGTTCCTCTAGAGGCTGGTTTTTTGCTTCAGGGATGCTACTGGCATCAAATTCACTCTACATTAACTATAGGCTGTATTTCATTTTTTAAAACCAGAAACCTAGTTGACCATCTGTCTAACTTATTTACCTATCTTGGTTTCAGACGACTGGAGGCTTTTTTGCCAAAAATTAGGTCCCTCTTCAAACAAGTAGGATTTGTCATAATTTAATGCTTTGAGAAAGAGTATACAGGTTTAGAAAGAACAATAATGGCAAGTAATGTATAACTTTGAAGACCATGGTTCACATTTACATGTGTAGATTTGGCATACCATATATTTTTTTTAAAACATCCCCAAACTTTCTCTAGTTGTTGTCTTCAGATCTTCCCTGGAAGTACCTTTGTGCATTTTATCTGTTTAGTATTTGAATGCAAAGATGTGGCATTGCATATAGACTGCTAACATATACCCCAAGAATAGTGATTTTTCCACACTTGATCTTATTTTTAGTCACCCGTCAATTTTCAGGGGCACAAAATTTCATTCCTTTTGACGCACATTAGTGACAATATATGGACTCCAATACAAAAGTGTTTCGTGGACTAAATGCACTAATTCTCTTCTTACGTTGTTATAAATTGCCTTTTCAACAGAGAAGACTTTTTTTTACCTTCATCTGGTAAAGTATTATATCAGTTTAGTTTTGTGGGCTTTAGTTATGAGATGGGTTCTCTCTCAATTGTACCTCATATGCCAGATTCTTTGGAAATGCTTAAATTTAGCTCTTTCATTTGGGAGTTTCTCCCCCCCCACCCCCTGCCACAGAGTTAAGTACCACTCTACCATTGCCTGAAGCCTGACAGTGCATTTATTTGTATTTTAGGGAGAGAATTGTCAAGTAACAATATGACCTAAAAGTATTTTGTTATCTGTCTAAAAAAAGATATTTCGTTGCTGTGCTTCTAGGATTTCAAAGGTCAGTAGTGAAAGCTCCCCCCGTAGTTATCTTATTACATGAAAAATAAGGTCTTGTGGTTTAAACTAACTTAATCAGTAAAACCACTACTTGCTGAAGATAAGGAAATAAACTGTTAAAGGAGTATTACTGCATCTATAAGAATTAATTTTTTGGTAGTTTAACTGTATTTACATTATTTGGTTGCAAGGTCACAATGGGGTGCTATTTTGATAATCAGAAATCTTCAGTTCTTTATATATTTAGCAAATGTTTAAAAAAATAAGTGAAGGGGGCTTCCCTGGTGGTGCAGTGGTTGAGAGTCCGCCTGCTCATGCAGGGGACACGGGTTCGTGCCCCGGTCCGGGAAGATCCCACATGCCTCGGAGCGGCTGGGCCCGTGAGCCATGGCCGCTGAGCCTGCGCGTCCGGAGCCTGTGCTCCGCAATGGGAGAGGCCACAACAGTGAGAGGCCCGTGTACTGCAAAAAATTAAAATTAAAAAAAATAATAATAAGTGAAGGTTTTATTATTGACTTGATAGACGTTTACAGCATGTCAACTAGTAATGTGACATTTTAGCAAGTATATTGTTTCCCAATTTTATTAGTCTTCCTCTTGCCCTCATTTTGCTTTTCATACTTTATCTGCATTTGTGTGTGTTTGGTGTTCATAAAATGGTTTGTGCTTCTATTTTAGAATGATCACAGACCTGGGGCCAAAGAACAAGATGCAGTAGTGGACAGATTGCTGACCAGAGGCTTGAGAGCTGAGTTCTGTCTTCCCTGCTCAAACTGACTTTGCAGCCACGGAGAGGTAAATGCTGTTTCCATTTCTTGGTCTTAAAAATAGGAGTAATAAGACCTTCCTGGGGTTGGAGGATTTGCTGGATCATTCTTGGGTATAGGAGATACAGGACAGTGGGTGATTGAGGGCATACAAGCTTTATATTCAAGCAGTACTCCATTTGAAACTGCGTGCACTGTTGTATACTAGCTGGGTGACACTGAGCAAATTACTTAACCTTTCTACTCCTACAGTCCTTATTTGTGAGAATAATAGCAATTAAAGAGACTATTCTTGGAGTTGATGAGAATGTGTCTAAAGCATCAAGTACCATTCTGAGTATGTACATAGAAAGACACAAGGATATGGTGGCTGCTTTTCTGTAGAAACCCAAAATACATTCCAAATATACATTTCATTCAACCCAAATATACATTCCAAAATGTATATTTTGACTCTTGGCAAATGACCTCAAAAGTCCAAGGCTTGTGGCAATTTGTAATTTTGATGAGGAACAGATGGAATTCTATTATTGGGGAAGCTGGTATCCTAGATAAAAATTGTCTCACTTAATTTGAGTTAACCTAGCTGATAACCCATGTTTGCTTCATAGTATTACAGTCATAAATAATTTTCTTAAAAACATTTGAAAGGGTCACTTAAAATTTACTTTAGCCTACAATTTCTGCTATGAAATATAATGAACAGTATAGGGAACTTGAAACAGGCCTCTCATAAATGTCAGAGTCTACTGGGCTTTGGGATTTCATTAACAATAAAGTAGGGTTCTAGGTGTGAAAATTATCTCTTCTCAGGCTACCAGGCTAACATCTTTCTTATCCCCTAAAAAATGTGAAAATAGTTTAATTGCACTTGTGTAATGGCGAAAAGGAGTGTAAAAGTGAGGGTTACAAATGCTGAGATTAGATAAGCTTATATGAATGAATCATCTAAATGACTATTAAGATTTTTCTTACAAGCTGTGCCTGGAAAATAGAGAGGAGGAAGGGAACAGGAGTGAAAGCTTTTCTCTTCAACTCTGTTTTCCAAGTGGGCAGCTTGGTACCTCAGTAGATATGAAGAACAAGATGTATGTGCTTAGTATTATGTCGCTCCAGAAATAACTTGTGCCCTGCAGGTTCTTTTAATGTTGACACACAGTGCATACTAATGAGCTGCTGAAAAGAGAAACAATACTGATTTGAAAAGTTATTGAGAAAACTAGCCTTAAGAGTTTGGGGAATGGGGTTGTAAGAACATTTTGGTCACTTTTAAGTGTTATGACTAGTTTAATTGTTTAGATCCCTGGTTCTCAAACTGGGATATGAATACCCTTAGGGTACAAAGTGGTATGATTCCGGGGTACTTGAAGCCACAAGATAATCATGACCCATCTTCTTGGAGCTTCAATTGTGCTCACTGAGGGGGCGGTGAGTTAAGTAATTTAACTGGTAAGTAATTACAAATTTTTTTACATTAAAGCAGATGTATATTTTAGGAGAAGAATGTGAACTCTATGACTGTCTAAGATAACACAGGTCTTCAACAAAATAGGGCATGAGTGCTTGGGAGTGGGAAGCCCTATTTGTATAGGTACTACAGTGCAAACATTTGAGAATCAGTACTTTTGAGCTATGTAACAGCTCTACCATCCAGCTCCTTACTTTGTCCCCTGTAGTATCTACTGTGGACTATAGAAGTTAAATTGTATTAAATGGAGCTTGTTTGCTTGTATGCATGTTACTACACATGCCCAACATGAACAAGAGCTCTTTGCAGATTGGTAGACAGTTCTAGATGGCTGGACCAAGTCATCAAGACCATTCCAATGATATAAGAATTATAATTTAAAAGAAAAGCAGCAGTAATGAGCAAAATCAGGTCTAAAACTGTAAATTCTATAAAACAGAATTTTGAAAACAAATGTCACATTAACTCAAGCATAATTAACAATTTATACTGGTTTTTGTACCCTCCCCCCCGCCCCCATTCAGGTTAGTCAGAGTCATAATAAAATGGCTAAATCCTAAGCTATGGACCTTATGACTCCTAAAATAATTATTTGAAAGCATCTATTCTTAACTGTTTTGTGTGTTTTACAATCTCTAAGTATTGTTACTAGGGTATTGCTCTTAATGTCAGTGGCACTTAAGAATTACATTTTCTGTATTGATAATGCCTGCTCTTTGAATACAGGTTTTATATTTGAACCTAACTGGTTCTAGATATACTGAAGTGTGACTTTCTCTGAAATGATGTAAATTGGATCAACTCAGATGTGCTCTAAATACCTGCAATATTTATTTATTGAGCACTCGTAATGTGCTCATTCCATCCTTTGAACACTTGCTGGGTATTTCAACGGGAGAGGCTACAACAGTGAGAGGCCCAAGTACCGCCAAAAAAAAAAAAAAAAACCAACATATAATTGTGCAAGTATTCTGTGACTACCACATTCAATACAAGGACATGAGAGGAAATATTTCAAACAGTACAAAATGATAATAGTGAAAAGTAATAACTTCCCCCTGCCTCTCATCCCTCAGTTTTCTTCCCCAGAGGTAATAAATATTACCAATTTTTCATATATCCTTCCAGAGAAAATTCTACATATATATAAACATGTGTTTATGTATCTTTTTTTAAAAAAACACAAATGGTAGCATACTATACACATTGTTCTGGACATTTGAGTTGTTTTCGATCTTTTGCTGTTAGAGAAAGATGCTATAATAATTATCCTTCTTGCGTACAGCTCTTTGGGCACATGTCCTAGTGTATCTGTACGATAAATTCATAGACGTTGAACTGCTTATATATTCCTAGAAGAGGGAGTGGCATGTACAAAGGCCCAGAGGCAAGAGAAAAGAAACCTAGGACGTTCTGGATACTGAAAGCAGTGACTAGAGCAGAGTGGATGAGGCTGGATGCAGATCTGCTGATAGGGCCTTGAAGGACCGTGTAGGCCCGGTGAAAGGGTTTAGACTTCAGCCTAAGAGTTTTAGCATGGGAGGTTTCAGAAGGGAAGTCTCCTTGCTGATAATGAATTTATATTTTAGAAATCTGTGGCCACTGTGTAAAAAATGGGTGGTAATGGAGCAAGAGGGAAAGCAGGGAAACTAGTCAGGAGGCCATCACACTTGGCCAGCCAGGCAAGATATAATGTTGGCCTGACTTAAGGTAGGGGATCTCAGCAGAATTGCTGTTTGTCTAGTTTTGTTGTATTTTTTGTTTTGTTAAACTAAGCTGGAATCCTATCCTGTGTCCTCTTTTGTAACCTTTTTTCATGTTATATGTTATGAACATTTTACTTGTTAGATACCCTATGTTACCTCAAATTACTGGGAACATACTTCCTTATTGCTAAATGTTAAGCTTTCTAAACTATTCCTTGTTGTTGGCCTTAGCTGTTTGCCTCTAATACTTCATGTCTCCTTATTCCCCATGGTTTGAATTATTTCTAAAATAAGAGTAAATTGACTTTGAATGAAAGCCAAGTTAATTGTAAATTTGAGTGCATAGACTTGAATCTATTCAGAATCCTATCAAGTATATAGCTATAGCTCTAAGCATTTTTCACACTGAAATTAAATCCTGTGTTTATTATTTTGAAAGAGGTATGTGATACACTAGCTTCCCCAACAAGGAAGGAGGCAATGGAGTCCTAAAATGTCCTAGATGGGTGAGGGCTTTTGAAGAAAAGAGCAGATAGATATCTTGATGCTTTGTGTGCAGTGGGGAGGGTGGCGGAGGGGGAATTATACCCTGACTTAGAGCAGCCTTTCTAGTTTAAAACATATCCTAATGGAGCGGGGGAAGAGCCAATCTGGTAGACTGTATCTTTTTTGTTTTTTTTTGGCTGCTTTGGGTCTTAGTTGCAGCACGCGGGATCTTCATTGCGGCGCTTGGGCTTCTCTCCAGTTGCAGAGCGTGGGCTCAGTAGGTGTGGCACATGGGCTTAGTTGCCCTGCAGCATGTGGCATCTTAGTTCCCCGACCAGGGATCGAACCCGTGTGCCCTGCATTGGAAGGCAGATTCTTTTTTTTTTTATTTTTATTTATCTTTGGCTGTGTTGGGTCTTTGTTGCTGCGCGTGGGCTTTCTGTAGTTGAGGTGAGCCGGGGCTACACTTCGTTGTGGAGCACGGGCTCTAGGCGTGCGGGCTTCAGTAGTTGTGGTTTGCGGGCTCAGTCGTTGTGGCTTGCAGGCTCTAGAGCACAGGCTCAGTAGTTGCGGTGCACGGGCTTTGTTGCTCCGCGGCATGTGGGACCTTCCCGGACCAGAGCTCAAACCCATGTCCCCTGCATTGGCAGGCGGATTCTTAACCACTGCGCCACTAGGGAAGCCCCCAGCCTACTACTTTTTAGATAAACTCTGGTATTACAAAACTCTGGCATAGCATAGTCACTGTCACAAATTGTTAAGTGTGTGCAAGATACTATACATTCACAGAAGTATGGTACAGAACTATAATAATAGAGGATACCCTAATTGTTTTTAGTATTTCTTGTGTTTCTGTTTTATTTGTATCTTACAGCTTTCTACTTCTGTTTAAAATCTTTTTGTTGTAGGTATATGTTGAGGCTATAAAATAGTAGTGA
Source organism: Lipotes vexillifer (assembly GCF_000442215.2). Lineage (NCBI taxonomy): Eukaryota > Metazoa > Chordata > Mammalia > Artiodactyla > Lipotidae > Lipotes > Lipotes vexillifer. The sequence goes on along the minus strand of NW_006785225.1, from coordinate 458,938 downwards.
CTTGGTTTCCTGTTGGGAATAAATTTTATTATATAATACATTTTTTTCTTTCTAGCTCCTTGGCGGACAAGGCCTTTGATCCTTCTTTAGTCTTGTCTTTTGAGTATTTGATTAAGCTTTTGTCTGTATTTCTTTTTTTTTTAAACATCTTTATTGGAGTATAATTGCTTTACAATGGTGTGTTACTTTCTGCTTTATAACAAAGTCAATCAGTTATATATATACATATGTTCCCATATCTCTTCTCTCTTGCGTCTCCCTCCCTCCCACCCTCCCTTATCCCACCCCTCTAGATGGTCACAAAGCACCGAGCTGATCTCCCTGTGCTATGCGGCTGCTTCCCACTAGCTGTCTATTTTACGTTTTATATTTCTTTTTTTCCTCTATTTGTTTCCATATTTCTCAGGAGTAACCACGTTGACAGATTACTTGTTTTTATAACCTAATATTAGTTCAAAGTAGCATTTTGTTTCTTTTATTTAAACTTCTCTGTGTTCCTATGCGTGTATAGCCTTTTTCTGTTTTTCAGATTTCTTTGTTCTGTTGAACAACACTTTAACTATTCATGTTTTATGCTATACTGTTTACTCACTAAGGATGTCTCTCTGTATTTTTTTCATATTAAACTGTTTTTTGATCTTTGTTCAAAGGCAGTATATTGCCACTTATTATTGCTATTACTATGCCTTTAGTACAGACATTGTTTAAGCTGTTGACTTCTGATTTAACCTTGACCTTATAGGAGATCCCATTTACCAAATAAAATGGTCTTGTTTCTACAAAGTAGCCTTCAGGAGTGAGTACTGGGTTATAGAGACCCTGGAGCAGTGGCCACATGGTCACTGACACACACTGCAAAACCATGAATTCACTCCATTATGTGTGTCCATTTCTTTTTCTTTCCCCCTTTTTCCTTTTGTCATATGTTGAGCTTGTCCGTACCATCTAGAGAGATCTTTTGATACTGATGCTACCCACAGTAGAGGTGAAATTTTAGAACTTCCTTCTTGAGTCATACATTCCATTATTGCTTATATGGGAATCATGTTAGTTTTGAGGTAGGCTTTTTTTTTTTTAATTATTCCAAATAAATAAATGAAATGATTCTTTGTTGTAAAGAATGAACCAAAAATTCTAATAGTAGAAAACTATGGGTATTTGAGTGGTTTTGATTTATGTCGACTTGCATTTAGGGTGCATAACTGTTGTGTTCTATCAATAGGTCAGTCACTTCAAAGCCATAGTCAGCATTCTATATCAGGATTACCTTGGGACCTTTTGAAATAAGGTCTGTCCCACCCCAGACCTACTGAATCAGAATCTGTGGGATCTGTGCATGTTAAAGCTCACCAGGTGATTTTGACACCAACCAGGTTTGGGAACCACTGCTCAGGTAGAACCTGCCCCCGATCCATAGATGTACTGTATGTTTTACACTGTGTGTGTGTAATTTATTCCTTTTTATAACATAATTATTTATTCAAGGTGATACTTGCTGTACATCCCCAGCCTTTCTCATATTCTCAGTGATGAAACATTGTAGGAGCACTCTAAAGACAGTCTTAACTCTGAGCTGCTTTCAGGATTATGGGCATGGAGCAGGGCAAGGAGGGACCTGGTGGTCTCTGACGTAGTCACCCTTGGGAGGACAAGGAGAAATGAGGCATTAGGTTGCTGTATGCCAGCAAAAGTGTCATTCAGGCTGTAGAAAGCAGAGAGGAATAGCTCGTGCCTGGGAGGCAGCCTCCAATCCATACTGTGGCACTAGGATGCTGACTGCCAGAAAGGCTTTGTCTTCTTTTTCACGTATAAATGTCCAGTAAGTGAAATAAACAGGGTACCCTTAATGAGGGCCTAGAACATGACCTGTGAAACCAGGTCACAATAATAAACGAGGTGGTTTAATGCAGTCCCACTTGAATTTTTTTGCACAAAGTTTGTCTAATTCCGTACATATTTAAGTTTTTTCCACTTACTGTTTCCTCTGCTAGAATGTTTCTCTCTACTGTAGTTTGCCTGTCAAGGTCTATTTTATCCTTTAAGATCCACCTTTAGCAATTCCTCTTGTTAAAGCCCTCCTTCACCAGTTTAAGATATCCTTTTTGCCAGAGTGGTGGGAAGTATGTGTTAACCTCTGTTATAGCACATGCTATATAGCTCTTGTGTGTTGTTCTCTTTGTCTCCGTGTCAGCTGAGGAGCTCTCTGAGAACCAAGCCCTATGCAGTTAGGACTTTTTTTTCCAAGTAATTAAAAGGGAAATTAATTTCTGTGTACCCAGCATCAGGTGCCTTTTGATAAAAGAATTATTATTGGTTTAGCACTTCTTATTCTTTGTAGCAAAAGAACTCTTTCACCTCCTATGGTTGTTTCACCATATTGTTGAATTAATAATGTTGCATTTATAAATATTTTATTAGTATGTATGTATTTCCTTATCTCTTAGGTTCAAAGCTCTCCATAAGTAGATTTTTTCAAGTAGCTGTTAGAATCATTGTTCTGCTTTGACTGCACCTTTTAATATTAACAAATGGGGAGAAGGGTGGGTTAAAACTGGGGTGCTCTTAACCTTTTTTACTTAAAAGAGATACAATTTTACTTCCCTTTTAATTACTTCTCCCCCCTCCCCCAAATGCCCCGTCTGTTTTTATTAAAGTTAATGGCACACAACAGGGAAGAGAAAGGTGTACATGTGACTGAGTAGGTGAGTGCTACTTCAGATAAAGGCTGCTTCCGCTTCCAGTCACCCTGAAGTAAATGGACGCTAATGTTTTTCTGCTTCTCAGACTGAGTCATCCTTTCCACTCAGCTCCTCCCCATTCTTTATGATAGTTTGCAACTTTCCTGGTACTCAATATTAATCAGCATGATACTTTGCTTTGAGTTATCTTAAGCTGTCAGATAAGATGATGATGTATATATTTTCAGGAATAGAATAAAATGGTTATTTTATTTGACTTTTTAAACCTAACTTTTGTTCCAAAAGGGTAAATAATTTTTGTTATTTTTGGCTAGTGTTCTTCATCTAATAAAAGTCAGCTTTTCCTTTCATTCTCAGGAGAGACTGTTACTTATTTGTTTCCTTTTTTTTTCCTTGTCCCAATGGCACTTAGTATCCTCTGCAGTCAGAATACTGGACTAGGTTTTTCAGCCTCCTGGCTAAAAACATTCTTCTAATTTAAAGATCTAGAAAAGAGAAAGCTACAAGGTGTCTCCTCTTTTCTCTGCCTTCTAATGATGTCTGATGTTTTGTATTGAACAGTCTGAAGGCAAGTTGTTAGGTGACCTCCATGTTAGGCTATTTCAGAATTGCTGTGGCTTATGGAATCTCAGTGGGGAGTTGGGGCTACTGTTTCTTGCCAAGAGTGTAGACAGTCTTCTGATCTGCTCCAGGAAATAAGTTGGGGTTTTAGCTATCTGTTGTCCCTGTAGAGAACAACAATAGTGTATTAAACAAAAAGTTTTGGTGATTTTATTTATAAAGCACACTTCTGGAAATTGTCCTTCTCTACTGTCTTATTCTCAGTGCACATGTGTTATTCTTAGTGCACATATATTTTATAATAACCAGTGTCCCCAAATGACTAAACTCTGAACTAGTGAGTATGAAAGGTTATTTTGGTTGTTTTCCTTTGAGAAATAACCTGACACATTTGCTGTCTAGCCACATAATCAGGTGATAAATTACTAAGTCTTAACATCTTCAAAAATTAATGTATTCACAATTAGCTTTTATTTTTGTGGCAGGATTTTAAAAATCTTAAACCTATACTTGTGTTAAGACTTATTTTTTTCTATTTGAGAAATGACACAAACATAGCAATAAAGGATATAAATTCATATAGTTAAGCTTCCATGTAGCATACAAACAAGGTTTTGTTTTTCCATGTTCTCTTCCTGCTTTTGTCATGTGCAGGAACCATTTATACATGTTTCATATGACAGTGACACCAATATTGAATGTCTGCTGCTTACCTAACACTGTTTTTGTGTTTATTGCTGTAGAGTATTCAGAAGTAAAAGGCATAGTTCCTGCCCTTAATGTAGGCTCTGCCTGCATTGTTTTATTTAATCTTTATGACAGCCAGTGAAATGGATACGATTATTATCTTTGTTTTGTAGAAAAGGAAACTGAGGCACAGAAGGGTAGCATGTCTCACTCCAGGCCACACTGCTAGTAAGTAGAAGAACCAGAATTGGAATGCAGATCTCTGGTTGGAAAGCCTAAGCTCTTAATGACTATTCCATTGTTTCTCCTCTTGCCCCCCCCCCCCGCCACCTTTTTTTAGATATGGAACAAGCATTTTCCTCATATAAGGATTATATTAAAACATGATTTTTAATATCTGCATAATCTGTTTCGTGGATGTATCATCATTTACCAAATTTAACTATTCTCCTGTGGTTGTACTTTTAGGTTGTTTATAATTATTCACTGATTAATAATGTCCTTATTGGGCTTCCCTGGTGGCGCAGTGGTTGAGAGTCCGCCTGCCGATGCAGGGGACCACGGGTTCGTGCCCTGGTCCGGGAAGATCCCACATGCCGCAGAGCGGCTGGGCCCGTGAGTCATGGCTGCTGAGCCTGCGCGTCCGGAGCCTGTGCTCTGCAATGGGAGAGGCCACAACAGTGAGAGGCCCGCGTACCGCAAAAAAAAAAAAAAAGTCCTTATAATCTTTGTATTCATCTCTGATTATTTCTTTTTTTTTAAATTAATTAATTTTTTTAATATTTATTTTTGGCTGCATTGGGTCTTCATTGCTACGCACGGGCTTTCTCTAGTTGTAGTGAGCGGGGACTACTCTTCGTTGCGGTGTGTGAACTTCTCACTGCAGTGACTTCTCTTGTTGCAGAGCACGGGCTCTAAGCACGCGGGCTTCAGTAGTTGTGGCACACAGGCTCAGTAGTTGTAGCTTGTGGGCTTTAGAGCGCAGGCTCAGTAGTTGTGGCACATGGGCTTACTTGCTCCGCGACATGTGGGATCTTCTCGGCCAGGGCTCGAGCCCGTGTCTCTTGCATTGGCAGGCAGCTTCTTAGCCTGAGCCACCAGGGAAGTCCTCTCATTATTTCTGGGCATAAAGTCTGAAGTAGAATTACTGGATCACAGTAATTTGGATATTTTAAAAATTCTTGATTCATATCACCAGTTACCTTGCTGTTTTTTTGAGTTTTTTTCATTGACGTATAGTTTACCTCCAACATTATATTAGTTTCATGTGTGCAACATAGTGATTCGATATTTTTTTAGATTGCACACCATACAAAGTTAATATTTTTTATTCTCTGTAACATTTATTTTATAACGTAGTTTGTACCTCTAGTCCCCTTCACCTTTTTCGCCCACCCCCGCAACTCACCTCCTCTCTGGCAACCACTAGATTGTTCTCTGTATCTGTGAGTTACCTCACTCATTTCACTGCACCTTGACCAACATTGGGAGTTATCCTTTAAAACAGCCTTAACAGTTTAATAGAGGTAAAATGCTGTGACATTTTAATTTGTATTCCTCTCAATGTTTAGGAGATTTGGTTGTGTTTTTTTTTCTTTTCTCACTCATCTGCCATTTGTATTTCTTTGAATGATCTACTTGTGTCCTTTTCCCAGCTTTCTCTTTTGGTATTTGTCTTATTCTTATAAAATTTACAATTACTGGGGACTTCCCTGGTGGCACAATGGTTAAGAATCCGCCTGCCAATACAGGGGACATGGGTTCAAGCCCTGGTCCGGGAAGATCCCACATGCTGCGGAGCAGCTAAGCCTGTGCGCCACAACTACTGAGCCTGCGCTCCAGAACCCTCGAGCCACAACTGCTGAGCCCAGGCACCACAACTACTGAAGCCCGTGCGCCTAGAGCCTGTGCTCTGCAGCAAGAGAAGCCACCGCAATGAGAAGCCCACGCACCGCAACGAAGAGTAGTCCCCACTCGCCTCAACTAGAGGAAAAGCCTGTGTGCAGCAATGGAGAACCAATGCAGCTGAAAATAAAATAAATAAAGAAATTTTAAAAAATTTTACAATTATATAATAAGGATATTAGTATTAATCCTTTGTCATAAAATGCTGCAAATATATTTTCTTATTGGCCATTTTATTCAACATGGTTTTGTTTTTACAAAAAATTTATTTATTTTTACTTTAAGGTGGTCAAAATTTCAACAGTTTCCTCTAGGCTCTTCTGTTATTTAGGAATCTAAACACAAAGCCTTCCTTATTCTGAGATCAGAAGGCCACTCACCTATATCTTATTTCAAGTTTGATGTTTGGATTTGTCTTTTTGTGTGTGTGTGTGGCCATGTGGCTTGTGGGATCCCAGTTCCCTGACCAGAGATTGAACCTGGGCCCTTGGCAGTGACAGCGTGGAGTCCTAACCACTGGACCGCCTGGGAACTCCCATGTCTTTTTTGTGTTTTTGTTAACGTCTCTCCTTATCTCTGACAACAGAATATATTCCAGGTGGATTAAAGCTATAACTCATTGTTTTCCAAGTATTTATAGTTTTTCTGGTACCTTTTATCAAATAATCCTCTTTCCCCTACTAATTTTATTTTTTTGTTGTTGCTGTTTTTAAAAAATTTATTTGTTTTTTTTGTTTTTTTGTTTTGTTTTTGGCTGTGTTCGATCGTTGCTGTCCATGGGCTTTCTCTATTTGTGGTAGTGGGGCTACTCTCTTCGTTGCAGTGTACGGGCTTCTCATTGTCGTGGCTTCTCTCGTGGAGGGTGGGCTCTAAGCGCGCGGGCTTCAGTAATTGTGGCATACGGGCTCAGTAGTTGTGGCTTGTGGGCTCTTGAGCACAGGCTCAGTAGTTGTGGCGCACGGGCTTAGTTGCTTCGTGGCATGTGGTATCTTCCCGGGCCAGGGCTCAAACCCGTATCCCCTGCATTGGCAGGTGGATTCTTAACCACTGCACCACCAGGGAAGACCTCCCCCACTAATTTTAAACTGATTTTAAAAAGTTGTAGACCACTTTTTATATGTTAGGAGTTTTTTCTGGATTCTCTCTTTACATTGGCTGGCTGTGATAGTGACAGTACTATACTGTATTACTTATTGTGGCTTTATACTATGTTAATATTTGGAAATAAAAAATGGCCTTCTGGGCACTTCCTTGGTGATGCAGTGGTTAAAGAATCCGCCTGCCAATGCAGGCAACACTGGTTCGAGCCCTGGTCCGGGAATATCCCACATCCCGTGGAGCAACTAAGCCCGTGCGCCACAACTACCGAAGCCTGAGTGCCTAGAGCCTGTGCTCCACAACAAGAGAAGCCACTGCAATGAGAAGCCCACGCACTGCAACGAAGAGTAGCCCCAGCTCGTTGAAACTAGAGAAAGCCAGCACACAGCAATGAAGACCCATTGTGGCCAAAAAAAAAAAAGTGGCCTTCATTTTTCAGAAATTTTATTGCTATCCTCAATATCTTGTTTATTTTTCAGAGATTTTGAAGGTGAAATGAACTAGAAATAATTAACATCTTTACAGTGTTTGGCCTTTCTGATCATGGATATAGATAGTAGTGTCCCCTCTTTAGTGAGGTCTTTTATGCCTCCTGGAAGAGTTTTGTGATCTTCAAATAGGTCTGCAAATTTTGAATTGAGGTTATGTTAAGATTGTTACAACTTTGTATTTCTGTGTTTTTCTGTATTTTCTATTAAATATATATGTGTATACAATTTCAGGTTTATTTATAGCTCATCTTGTTCCACAAAGAATTTGAAGAAATGTATAGAAAATACAAATGGTAAATGATTTAAAGTCAAAACCCCAGAAAATACAAATTAGAATAAATTAGAATAAAAGGTTACTACATAGTTTGAGAGGAAAAAGGTTTATTAGGGTGTGGCCAGCTCAAGTAATGGTAACATGATCCTGTTACATAGGTCTCACAGTGAAAGAAAAAAATTGCTTAGTTGAAATGAAGCAAAGCTTTTCTAAGCATGTAACTCCAAATGAAATTTATCCCATGTATACTTTAGTGTAAGCCAAGGGCATAATGCCAAAACAAAACTTGGTGAAAGCAAGTTCTGTAGGGGATAAGACCATGTGACCCAAGTATACCCAGCTTTCTGATGGTCTGGCATAATTCTGGGATAAAGCCTAGAATAAGATGCTGAATTCCACAGAGAGGTCAAGTCAGATAAGGACAGAAAAGTCTCCTTTGGATTTACCAATTAAGGGCCATCACTGGCTTCAGAGCAGTTCAGTAGAGTATTGGGGAACAGAAACCAGACTGGTAAATGAGGCATGGAAGAGAAGTAAAGGTATAGAGACAGCTAGTGTGGGGTAGAGTGTGGGGGAATACGGGAGATGGCAGATGCTAAATTGTCAAGAGGCGTGAAGGGGAGTTTTAAGATTAAAAGATTTGAGCAATATAGAGCTGACAGGCAAGAGGGGGAGGGCTGGTCCAGCAGTTTCCCCTAGGATTCAGGCCAGGCTGGTGGTGTAGGAGCATAGGCAGACCTCAGGGGCCTTGACCTCGGGGGTCTTTGCGTTATAGTCTGGGCCTGTGTATCCTCCCACTCAACCAGTCAGCATGTGTTTTTTCACAGTGAGAGAACAGCAGTGAACAAGGGCAGGGTGGTGCTCAAATACCAGTTTCCTCTCTTCCAGCTCCCTCACCCCCATGTGCCAGTTTCACTCTGCCTCAGTCTGAGGGAACCTCTTCCTGCCCCATCTTCGACCCATAAGTTGATAGAATGATTTTTTTAAAAAGTGTTCCTAAGCTTCAGTTTTTCACCAAGATGGGAGAGAATACAGGAAGGATCTGGTCTTCAGAGTTCCATTGTTTGTGTGCTACTGCAGCCCAGAGGACTAACCCATTTGCCAAGCTCATTTGGTTGGATTAGGTATTAGAATCTAGGTTTCTTTCTTTTCTTTTTTTCTTTTAGGGTGCACCTCGCAGCTTGTGGGATTTTAGTTGCCCCACCAGGGATCGAATCCAGGCCACAGCAGTGAAAGTGCTGAGTCCTAACCACTGGACAGCCAGGAAATTCCCCAGGTTTCTTTATTCCTTATCCACTGCCATTGAGTTGAAGGTGATAGCCAAACACATGAGAGAGATCCTTTAGGCAATGAAACTGTGGGTTTGCGCATGTGGATTTGGGTGGAGACAGCTGAAGTAAAACGGCTAGTGAACGGAATGGCTACGGAGAAGGGAACAGAGCCAGAGCCTTGATGTGCTCAGAGCGGCTGGTGGAGGATCTCTCAGAGACAAGGGAAGCCAAGGGAGAATTCTGAAAGGCTGATGAAGGAAGAGTACGAGTTTCTTACTGTTATATGCCAAAGAAACTGAGTTTGAGGATGAGGGGGAGGCCTTTGGGTTGGCTGGTGTGGTTCCTGGTGAATGGTGCTTGTAGACCAAGCACAGGGACCACAGAGGGCTAGACAGGGCAAGGACAGGTTCTTAAGATAAGAGCAAAGCCATATACATGATCTCATCTATATTTAAAAATACATATCCATAAGAGGAAAAAAACTCAGAAAACAGCACCAAAGTATACTAGGTGATTATCTCTAGGTATTGGAATTGCGAACAACTTTAAAAAAAAATTTTATATGTGCTTCTTTTTTCAGACTTCTATAAGTAGACTAATATGCTTTAATCATCTGAAAACGTTGTGTCCAGAAGTTAATGTAAACCCGTTTTTAATGGTGTTGGTCCACAGAAAGATTTGACAAAACCTAGAAAGTATGCCTAACTCAAGCAAGGAGAGAGGCAGAGAACATGAGGGACTCCAGAGGAACTGAGTGGAAAGCAGGAGGCATAGCTGAGTCCATAGAGGGAGGAAAGGGATGGATCAGAACCGCTAATGGGGTGACACAGCTAGGAGAGTACAGTCCCCAGGGAGTGAGGAGAGCGACCTGGTCCAGGCTATTAAGTTTGTTACTGATTCATAGACTCCTTTTCCTTGGAGGAAGTTAAGTAGAAGGATCCACTGCTGGAAGGGATGCACTGCTGGCAGGGATTTCCAAGCAGTGTATGGGCGAGGCTTGTGGCTTGCTACTTTGTGTCTGATTTTTCTTTATGAAAATAGAACCTGCTGCTTTAAGACCCTGAATAGATGCTGATGTTCATGGACCTTGTGCCATGTGTTTTTTCACAGTGAGAGAACACTCTTGTCAGCTCAACCCCCTGGCAGCACAGTTGGTTTCAATTTGTACTCCTTTGTACCAATTCTATTTCACCTGGTTTATAATTCCGTAACCTCTTTTAGGTTGTACTTGGTTATTAAAAGCAATTTCTAATATTTTAAGTTCTCAAATTCATGGCAGAGACAGCATGGATTTTTCTGTGTTCAAATTGTTGTGTGCTACAAAATGTCACGGAGCTCAGAGATTAAATGTTTTTCCTCCACTTTTTTTTTTTTAATTTATTTTGGTTGCGCCAGGTCTTAGTTTTGGCAGGCAGGCTACTTAGTTGAGGCTCTCAGACTCCTTAGTTGTGGCTCACGGGCTCCTGAGTTGTGGTGCACATACTCTTAGTTGCAGCATGCATGTGGGATCTAGTTCCCTGACCAGGGATCGAACCCACATCCCCTGCATTGGAAGGCGGATTCTTAACTACTGCGCCACCAGGGAAGTCCCTCTACCGGTTTTATTATTGAGGATATCTAAATAGCCTGGGATTATGTAGTGATTCTGTGGCAGGGCTAGCATTAGCATTTACAGCTTGTGAATCTTTTGTCCTTTGTCCTTTGATACTTTTCCAAGACTGTTTCCAAGGTGGATGAGGCTTTTTCTCTGTTCCTAACTCCAACATTGAAGTTATCATCTTCGCTGGGGTACTAATTTCAGACCTTCATGGCCTGGAAAATGCTTTTTAAAAAAATGTGAGGGCTTCCCTGGTTGCGCAGTGGTTGAGAGTTTGCCTGCCGAGGCAGGGGACACACGTTTGTGCCCTGGTCCGGGAAGATCCCACATGCCGCAGAGCGGCTGGGCCCGTGAGCCGTGGCCGCTGAGCCCGGGAGTCCGGAGCCTGTGCTCCGCAACGGGAGAGGCCACAACAGTGAGAGGCCTGCATACCGCAAAAAAAAAAATGTGAGAAGAGTAATGGTATAAAGTAGTACATCTCAGACTTTAATATATGACACCACTTAGGGATCTATTAAGTTGCAAATTCTGATTCTGTGGGTCAAAGGTGGAGCCTGAAGTTCTGTGTTTCTAAGAAGTTCCAAGGTTAAGCCAACGCTGCTGGTCCTCAGATCATACTTTAATAACAGAGGTATAAACTGTGCTGTCCAATACAGTAGCCCTTAACCACATGTGGCTGTTGAGAACTTACAGTGTGACTAGTTCAGATTGAGGTGTACTATAAAATATATACCAGATTTCAGAGGCTTATGAAGAAAGAATATACAATATCTCAATTTTTTATATTGATTTCATCTTGAAATGATAATATTTTGGACATACTGGGTTAAATAAAATAGATTACTAAAAGTAATTTCACCTGTTTCTTGTTAAATATGGCTACTGGAAATTTTTATTTTTATTTATTTTTTAAAATTTGTTTTTATTTTTGGCTGTGTTGGGTCTTTGTTGCTGCTTACAGGCTTTCTCTAGTTGTGTCGAGCGGGGGCTTTTCTCCATTGTGGTTTGTGGGCTTCTCATTGCAGTGGTTTCTCTTGTTGCGGAGCGCGGGCTCCAGGCGCACGGGCTTCAGTAGTTGTGGCACGCAGGCTCAGTAGTTGTGGCTCACAGGCTCTAGAGTGCAGGCTCAGTAGTTGTGGCGCATGGGCTTAGTTGCTCCACAGCATGTGGGATCTTCCCGGACCAGGGATCAAATGCATGTACACCCCTGCATTGGCAGGTGGATTCTTAACCACTGTACTACCAGGGAAGTCCCTGGAAATTTTTTAATGGTACATATGTGGCTCACTTTTGTGGCTTCCATTATATTTCTATTGGATAGTGCCAGTATAGAACATTCCTGTCCCGAGACAAATCCATCTGAACAGTATTGGTTATATAAAAGTAATTATAGTTAGGATCATGGCTCAAGTAGTCTTTCGTGATCAGAAATATAAATAAGATCTTATAAAAATGCTAGCACATTGATGCTCAGACATTTTTTATTTACAGGCAAATTATAAAGCACTTCACAAATGTTCCTTGACCCTCATGTTCTGCGGTAGCATTTTGTTATATTTGTCCTTGCTGTTAATGGAACAGATAGTAAGAGATCTTTGCATTGAGCATTGTATCAATAGTATATACTCTTGGTTGTTGAGAATAAGGGACTAATGAAAGCAGGTAATGGCAGAACAAATCAGGACAACCCAACAACCCACAAGGTTTTCCATTAGCCTTGGTTTTCGTTCCATGCAGATGGTGAGGTTTGCTGAATCTGTCCAAATATGTAGGTTGCTTCAAGCCTGGCTTTTGCCCTCAAAGAGCTTTAACAAGCCAACTGGGGAAATGGATCATTTTGAGAAAAATTTTAAGTGCATAATAGTGTGGTTATCAGCAGACACATACAGGGAAAAGTAATGGCTAAAGACCAACAAGTCATGAATCTGAATAGGTTATCTGGGGTCAGATACTGAAGGGCCTTGAAAGCCAGAGGGCATTATATGTATCATGCATCTTTCCCTTTTGCAAAAATATGGATACACTTTGTTGAAGAAATCAAGCACTATTCTTTATGAACCAAGTAAATCTTAATTTCCCCTGCTCAGAAAGCATATGTGGGACTTCCCTGGTGGCACGGTGGTTAAGAATCCCCCTGCCAATGCAGGCGACGTGGGTTCGAGCCCTGGTCCGGGAAGATTCCACATGCCGCGGAGCAACTAAGCCCATGCACCACAACTACTGAAGCCCGCGTGCCTAGAGCCCGTGCTCTGCAACAAGAGAAGCCACCGCAATGAGAAGCCTGGGCACCGCAATGAAGAGTAGCCTCCACTCGCTGCAACTAGAGAAAGCCCATACACAGCAACAAAGACCCAATGCGGCCAAAAATAAAATAAAATTTTAAAAAGGAAAGAAAGCAAGCGTATGTGATTTCCCATTGACAGCCAAATGAGTATAGTCTTAATATTTTGTCATTCAAGACCGTCCAATCTATGGCCACAACCAATACGTCTTTCTCTTATCTCTTTCTACCCTTTCCTCTGTCCTGTGCCTTTTTTTTTTTTTTTTTTTTTGCAGTACGCGGGCCTCTCACTGTTGTGGCCTCTCCCGTTGCGGAGCACAGGCTCCGGATGTGCAGGCTCAGCAGCCATGGCTCACAGGCCCAGCCACTCCGCGGCATGTGGGATCTTCCCGGACCGGGCCACGAACCCGTGTCCCCTGCATCAGCAGGCGGACTCTCAACCACTGCAGCACCAGGGAAGCCTTATCCTGTGCTTTTTAAGTCTTTTATTCTTTAACTGTTTTATTCTTTCTCATAACCAATTCCGTCATATATTTTTTCTACGTAGGGACCCCCTCCCCTGCAAAATTTGTGTGTGCGCACACACACCATGCTGTCTTTAAATATCCTGCCCATCTTGATCTCACACCTGGTTACGTAGGGTTCTCTAAACCTACCACTTTTACCTTGAGCCATTGTACCTATTCTGTCTTTTTTGTTAGACAATAACTCCTAGGATGCAGGACCAGGCCTGCATAGTCTTAGTCTTTGTACTGCTTTACAGGTGGTCCTGACTTAGGGAGCCTTCTCTGACTGCTAGTATGGATAGTGTTAAGGTACCTGAATTGAAGAAACTTGTCTCTAATAGAAGTAGCAAAAGCTTTGTTTGAGACGAGGACAAGAATACAAAACACTTCAAATTTAATTTTGAATTAACCTTTTATGTATTTGTCAGTTTTGTTAAGTCAGATTATTGATAAGAATTACATAATTGATCAAACTCATTTTATTCTTAGGTATCTGGGTACTCTCAGCACTCACAAGACATAAGAGCCAGAAACTGAATTTTTTTTCTGTTTTCTATTATATATTCAGTTAGCATTTATTGTGTTCTTACCAACCTGGGCGTAGTGCTCAAGAGTAAAAACTACTTGTTTTCATGGTCTCTGTCCTCAAGGAACTTATGGTCTTATAGACAAGAGAGATACATGAATGTCAAGTTGATGGTATGAGACAGGAGGTAGCGGTGTGTGTAGCTACAAGCAGGACTGTTGGAGTCTGGATCCAAGTTCTGATTTTGGCTCCAAAAAAAACTCTGGTGGCTTGTTTTCTAAGGGAGAATTTAGCTAAAAACAGTGAGGTCCTCTGCCAGATATAAGAAATGTGTAAGATTTAAACCAGTTTTGTGAATAACTCTTTAATAACAAATATCCAGTCAGAGTTGACATTGTCTTGTGGCTTTTTTCTTTTTTAATAAATTTATTTCTTTATTTTTGGCTGCGTTGGGTCTTCGTTGCTACGAGCGGGGGCTACTCTTCGTTGTGGTGTGCGGGCTTCTTGTTGCAGAGCACAGGCTCTAGAGCGTAGGCTCAGTAGTTGCGGCGCACGGGCTTAGTTGCTCCGTGGCATGTGGGATCTTCTCAGACCAGGGCTCGAACCCATGTCCCCTGCATTGGCAGGTGGGCTCTTAACCACTGTGCCACCAGGGAAGTCCCTTTAAAAAAAAAAAAAAATTTTATTTTATTTATTTTTGGCTGTGTTGGGTCTTAGTTGCTGCGTGCGAACTTTCTCTAGTTGTGGCGAGCGGGGGATACTCTTCATTGTGGTGCGCAGGCTTCTCCTTGCGGTGGCTACTCTTGTGGCTCTAGGCGCATGGGCTTCAGTAGCTGTGGCATGTGGGCTCTAGAGCACAGGCTCAGTAGTTGTGGTGCACGGGCTTAGTTGCTCTGCGGCATGTGGGATCTTCCCAGACCAGGGATCAAACCTGTGTCCCCTGCACTGGCAGGTGGATTCTTATCCACTGTGCCACCAGGGAAGTCCTCGTGGCAATTTTTTAAACCATTTGTTGGTTTGAGTCAGAATCCAAACAAGATCCATACACTGTGATTGCTGTATCTCTTAGGCCTCTTTTGTCTATATCAGAGTTTCTCAGCCTCTGCACTATTGACATTTGGGGACCAATAATTCTTTGTTGTGGAGGACTGACCTGTGTATAGCAGGATGTTCAGTAACATCTCTGGCCTCTGCCAGAGCATCTACTAGATACTGGTAGCACACCTGCTGCAGTAGTGACAACCAGAAATGTGTCCAGGCCTTGCCAGATGTCTCTTGGAGGCATAGTCACCCCAGGTTGAGAACCACTGATCTGTAGGTTCTCCCTCTACCCTTCCCATTTTTTTTTTCTCCTGGTGTTTTATTTGCAGAAGAAACTGGGTAGTTATTCCTGCAGTTTCCTTCAGTCTGAATTTCATGAATTTCGTCCCTGTAGTGTAATTTAATATCATCTGTCACCAGTTTCCTGTTAATTGGTAGTTGGATCTAGAGGCTTAATTCGTTCAGATTTTTTTGTTTTGTTTGACAAGACTGCTTCATAGGTGGTATTCCATTCTTCCATCAGGAGGTAAATAATATCTGTTGTGTCCTTTTGTAATATTAATAACCACTGCTGCCTAATTCATTCATCAGGGTCTTTTTTGTTTAAAATGTATATGTTTTCAATTAGGCAAATTTTATTTTATATAATAATCTGTGTTCTCCCTTAATAAAGGAAGGGGAAATGGAAGGTGAGGCGGTTGAAGCCATTGTGGAAGAGTCTGAAACTTTCATTAAAGGAAAGGAGAGAAAGACTTACCAGAGACGCCGGGAAGGGGGCCAAGAAGAGGACGCTTGCCACCTACCCCAGAACCAGACTGATGGGGGTGAGGTGGTCCAGGATGTCAATAGCAGTGTACAGATGGTAATGATGGAACAGCTGGATCCTACCCTTCTTCAGATGAAGACTGAAGTAATGGAGGGTGCAGTTGCTCCAGAAGCAGAGGCTGCTGTAGACGATACCCAGATTATAACCTTGCAGGTTGTAAATATGGAGGAACAGCCTATAAACATAGGAGAACTTCAGCTTGTGCAAGTACCCGTTCCCGTGACTGTACCTGTTGCTACCACTTCAGTAGAAGAACTTCAGGGGGCTTATGAGAATGAAGTGTCTAAAGAGGGCCTTGCAGAAAGTGAACCCATGATATGTCACACCTTACCTTTGCCTGAAGGGTTTCAAGTGGTAAAAGTGGGGGCCAATGGAGAGGTGGAGACGCTAGAGCAAGGGGAACTTCCGCCTCAGGAAGATCCTAGTTGGCAAAAAGACCCAGACTATCAACCACCAGCCAAAAAAACAAAGAAAACCAAAAAGAGCAAACTGCGTTACACGGAGGAGGGCAAAGATGTGGATGTGTCTGTGTACGATTTTGAGGAAGAGCAGCAGGAGGGTCTGCTGTCAGAGGTTAACGCAGAGAAAGTGGTTGGTAACATGAAGCCTCCAAAACCAACAAAAATTAAAAAGAAAGGTAAAATGAGTTTATCCATTATACTCTCATAAAACCTTTTTGGGATAAAGCACATAACACAGTGCCTATGCAGGTTATTTTACATTAAATGCATTTATTTTAAAGATTGTGATGTGGGCGCCAGTCTAAAAGAAGTTTTTCCAGATTGAGTACTTCTTAAGTCCTGAAGAGAAAGAAGTAAATCTATTAGTGGCATGAGATAATTATAACTCAATGTGACTTAGTTGGCTTTAGTTATAAAAGGCTAATGAAATATATTTGTGGAAGTTTAAGATTAGGATTAATCTTAACACTTTGAAACCCTGCAACAAGTAAGTGTTTTATTTTGCACATAGGTGTAAAGAAGACATTCCAGTGTGAGCTTTGCAGTTACACATGTCCACGGCGTTCAAATTTGGATCGGCACATGAAAAGTCACACTGATGAGAGACCACACAAGTGCCATCTCTGTGGCAGAGCATTCAGGACAGTCACCCTTCTGAGGAATCACCTTAACACACACACAGGTGGGTGCTGGTTAAGAATGTTGGGGGTGGGGCTTCCCTAGGGGCACAGTGGTTGAGAGTCCGCCTGCCGATGCGGGGGACACGGGTTTGCGCCCCGGTCCGGGAAGATCCCACATGCAGTGGAGCGGCTGGGCTCGTGAGCCATGGCCGCTGAGCCTGCGCATCTGGAGCCTGTGCTCCGCAGCAGGAGAGGCCACAGCGCAAAAAAAAAAAAAAAAAAAAAAAGAATGTTGAGGGCTACAGCATAGCAAAGGTTTAAACTTGGGTTTTAAATATCATCTAAGCTGATTCCAGTGGGAATAAGAGTGGGAAGAATTTTTGTTCTTTCTTATGGTACCCTCTTTGTGATCTTGATTTATTGTAAGCAGATAGACTTAGTTACAGGCAAATGTAAAGAAAGTTTAGTGGAAAATAATCTAAATTTTATAAGGATGGTGATTCAGAAAAAGATTTTCAGTGGTGGTTAACCTATAATATTTCCCAAAGGTATCACCTCTGTGTTGCTAAGGTTTTAACAACAATGACAAAAACTAACCCCCCCTAAATTCCCAGGCAGTAATTGCCAGGCATTATGAGGAAGAACATTAGAAATAGAAATGAAATCCTACTTTTGTAAAAACTATGGTTTCTGGTTGTTTTACCTCAAAGAAGATAATTCATAATCCCAGAATGGAAAATTTAAGGCACCATTTCAGCAATTCAAACATTTATTTATTCATGGTCCACACATACTTAATAGTCTAATATTAGCTTCATGTTGGCTGCAGTCATGTTCTGGGGTCACTAAAGAGGAAAGACTATGGGCTAAAGCTCTCTTTAGACTCTCTTCTGGGCTCTTTATACTTTCAGTGTTGGCATTTGGCTGCAAGTGCTAATAGAAACTTCTTTCACCTAGTTCTTCATGCAGAATAGCTTTCCTCTGTCCAGATTCTCCACCTCATTTTATATGATGATTCTTGTTTTTTATTTGATGTGCTGGTTGTCTGATGAATGTGATCAAGTAGGGATTGGCCAATGAGCACTATACTGTGCATTAGTATATTTGCTAATGTGACTTGGTCACTTTTCACCAATCTAGTTTCTACCCAGACACTTGATAATA
Organism: Lipotes vexillifer; assembly: GCF_000442215.2. Classification (NCBI taxonomy): domain Eukaryota; kingdom Metazoa; phylum Chordata; class Mammalia; order Artiodactyla; family Lipotidae; genus Lipotes; species Lipotes vexillifer. Next base: position 440,930 of record NW_006785225.1, on the reverse strand, counting down.
ATATTTTTTATTTGGTAGTTTGAAACCCTAGGGAAAGGGCATATGACTACATGAAAGCAGCTGGCCCCATTATAGGACTTGCCGGAACGGGAGTGCCTTGATGTGGGCGCTGCATGTCATGGTCTAGTCCTCAGCTTTGAAAATAAGAAATTCAGTCTGTCTGGTTATTCAGGAATGATTTGGCAGGACTAATTCATACTAAATCCTCAAGAGTCAGATTCATATCAGAAAATCAGTTTATGCCGAGGAATATACCTTTTTATTTTCTAGATGCAGTCGTATTGCATTCTAGGGGGCGCCTTTGCCTATGTCAGGATGCTGTAGCAATTGAAGGGTGACTTGGTGAGCCATGGACCTTGAGCAGAGGGACATAGGCAGTCATGTGGGTCAACCTGATGAAAACTTCTGTCCCACAGCAGTGTCCACTTCTTTCCTAATTGCCATGCTTATGTCTACCAGAGGCAGGCCTCTTTCTCTCCCCTAGATAATACTAGGTAAACATTGGAAATTCTTTGTTTTCAACTTACCTCATCCTAATAGAAATGGATGTTGCTTTCCTTCTCTTGTTAGTCATTGTTTTACTTACCTGTTTGTACCACCAGACTATACATTTTTCATAGATAAGAACTCTGTCCTTCACTCTTAATCCTCAGTGGTAGTAAAGAAGCAAATTGAGCAAATGAACATTCTTTGGAACTTTCTAGTTATTATCATATCCAATCGCATTTCCCTCTCCAGTGTTTTCTCAGTCTCTGGGAGAATCATTTCTGCAGATTGCTGGACCCATTCATTACATTGTGACTCTTCTTAATTCCATTCTCAAAGGTAGCCTTTGATTTTGGTGTTTGAGATTACCTTGCTGTTCACCCCTTACCCACAGCCCACAATTACAGATAGTCCCTAGTTTCTAAATAATAACCAATGAAGGTAGCACTGTGTTCTACTGTCAGCTTTATCTCTTTATTATCATTATTACCTGGGCATGATATTTTCAGTGCAGTGTTCAGAATATAAAGTGGCTAGAGAAGATCTACTAAAGTAATGTTATGTGATGGGGCTACTATGGGAAGACATATTAAAAACAGTAAGATTATCTCAGTGAAAGAAAAAACAAAACAAATATAGAGGGTATATTATTAGTTCATAAAAATATTTAAATATTCCATGATTTGACTTTCAGATCACAGAATATTAGATATTGATGTTTGAAAATGATCTGTTTAAATCACATAACATAAAAGGCAATACTACTTTATAAAGCCTTTGATAAATCTCTAGAATACCTTATCAAACCAAATTTATACAGAAAACATGTTATTATATTTGTATTTTTTTAAAGAAAAAGTTGGTCAATATGGACAGCCCAATATGTATAATCATAATAACAGTAAGATTTGATGTGCAAAAGGATCTTGAGTCAAATAACTATTAATTCTGTGGCCTGTACTTGATAAAAATTGAGGTTTAAAGATGTTGTATATTTTTTAGAAGGGTTGAAACAGAATGTGTTTCTGTTAACCTTTAATCCATAGTGACCAGAATATTCACAAAATAGGGGTAAAAAATATTTTGTATTCACAGGCAGCATACTCAAATGGATAATTAAGAGAAACTAAATGTTTGGCATGTGTTTCTATTATTTTGGGGTTAGTGTTGTAAAGTCAGCTGGGCTCACCCATAGTTTTTGGAGCTACTCTCAGGGAGGGTTGATGAGATGACCAGGGTCCAACCTCATGTAGCAGTTGTGTCACACATTCAACTCTGTAATTAACTGTGCCCTCGATCTTGTCTTTCTTTTATACCCTCCTTTCTCTAGGTACACGTCCTCACAAGTGCCCAGACTGCGACATGGCCTTTGTGACTAGTGGAGAATTGGTGCGGCATCGTCGTTACAAACACACCCATGAGAAGCCATTTAAGTGTTCCATGTGCGATTACGCCAGTGTAGAAGTGAGTATTCAGTTCCTTGTTGGTTCCTTTCTGAAGAAGATCATGATTCCAGTATGAGCTCTCCTCATACTGACTTCATACAAGATAGAAAATCTTGCTAGGTTACTACACTCCCACTCCCCCTCCCTACCACCAAAAAAAAAAAAAAAAACCTGTAATGAGTGTGAAAGGTTTTCCCATTAAAAAAAGAGCACTAACGGGACTTCCCTGGTTGCGCGGTGGATAAGGCTTAGCGCTCCCAGTGCAGGGGGCCCAGGTTCAATCCCTGGTCAGGGAACTAGATCCCACATGCATGCTGCAAGTAAGACCCACAACCAAAAAAAAAAACAAAACAAAAACCAAAAGGGGCAGTAGGAACTTCCCTGGTGGCACAGTGGTTAAGAACCTGCCTGCCAGTGCAGGGGACACAGGTTCGAGCCCTGGTTCAGGAAGACCCCACCACATGCCTTGGAGCAACTGCGCCCATGCGCCACAACTACTGAGCCTGCGCTCTAGAGCCCACACGCCACAACTATTGAAGCCTGCGCACTCTAGGGTCCACGTGCTGCAGCTACTGAGCCCGTGTGCTGCAACTACTGAAGCCCGCGCATGTAGAGCCCTTGCTCTGCAATGAGAAGCCACCACAATGAGAAGCCCGCGCACTACAACGAAGAGTAGCCCTCACTTGCCACAATTAGAGAAAGCCCACGCGCAGCACCAAAGACCCAACGCAGCCAAAATATAATTAATTAATTAAAAAAAAATCATCTAAAAAAACAGAGCACTGATCCACATATTATTACAGGCAAGTTCTACCAAACTTCAAAGAAGTGAGTAACTATACCAAGACCACTTCAATATGGAAGATTTTAGGGACTTCCCTAGTGCTCCAGTGGCTAAGATTCTGCACTCCCAATGCAGGGAGCCTGGGCTCCATCCCTGGTGAGGGAACTAGATCCCACATGCCTCAACTAAAAGATCCCACATGCTGCAGCTAAAAGATCCTGTGTGCCATAATGAAGGTCCTGTGTGCCACAACTAAGATCCTACGTGCTGCAACTGAGGCCCATCAGCTAGCTAGCTAGCTAGCTTGCTTGCTTTATTTATTTATCACCTTTATTATTTGAGGCTACCCTGTTACCAAAATTGGATAAGGATACTTCCAAAAGAAAACTGTTTCTGTTTCTCACAGAAAAAACAAAATTCTAAGTGAATTAACAAACCAAATTTGGTAATAGATTTAAAAATAAGTGATTACTAAATAGAATGTACCTAAAATGCAAGAATAATTCAGCATTAGGATATTATTGGTGTGTACTACACTGAGAGATTAAATAAAAACCAAATCATTTCTATAGGTTATTGAAAAATCATAAAATTTAATACTTATTACTGTTTAGAGTTCTAGCAAGTCAAGAGTAGAAAAAAATATCTTCAGGGACTTCCCTGGTGGCGCAGTGGTTAAGAATCTGCCTGCCAATGCGGGGAACACTGGTTCAGCCCTGGTCCGGGGAGATCCCACATGCCATGGAGCAACTAAGCCCACACACTGCAACAAAGAGCAGCCCCCGCTCACTGCTACTAGAGAAAGCCCGTGCAGCAACGAAGACCCAATGCAGCCAAAAAAAAAAAAAAAATTATTATAAGGAGTATATACTGGAAACCTATAGTAAACCCAGCCTAATTAACTCTGAACCACTGGAATTTCCCATTAAACTTTGGAACAAGATTTCCATTCCTACTGTTAACCATTTCAACATTGTATTGGAAATCCTAGCTAATAGTATAAAATAATAAATGAATTATAAATGGAAAGACAAAACTGTCATGTCTTGCAGACATATTTGCTTACATAGAAAATTCAAGAGTGTTGGCTGAAAAACCTAAAGCAGTAAGAGTTCATTTGGGTGGTCAGATCCAAGATAAATACACAAGAATCAGTGACTTATTTATACAATATCAATAGTAGGAAACAGGTTCAAACTCTTAACAGCAATATAATGACCTAGGGATAAACTGAACAGCAAAAAACATCTGATACCTACCCGTAAGAAGAAAATGTCTCAAATTTTTCCAAAGGACATAAATAAATACACATTTCAGGTTGATTCTAAATTTCAGCCGGAAGAGTAAATATGAATGACTAAGAAAATTTTGAAAAACGAATGAGGGGCTTGGGCTTCCCTGGTGGCTCAGTGGTTAAGAATCCGCCTGCCAAGACGCGGGTTCGTGCCCCGTTTCGGGAAGATCCCACATGCCGCGGAGCGGCTGGGCCCGTGAGCCATGGCCACTGAGCCTGCGCGTCCGGAGCCTGTGCTCCGCAAATGGGAGAGGCCACAACAGTGAGAGGCCCGCATAACGCAAGAAAAAAAAAAAAAAAAAAAAAAAAAAAAACAACTCCCCCCTGCCAATGCATGGGACATGGGTTTGAGCCCTGGTCTGGGGAGATCCCACATGCCGTGGAGCAACTAAGTCTGTGTGCCACAACTACTGAGCCCACGTGCCACAACTACTGAAGCCTGTGCACCTAGAGCCCGTGCTCAAGAGAAGCCACTGCAATGAGAAGAAGCCTGCACACCACAACGAAGAGTAGCCCCCACTCGCCACAAGTAGAGAAAGCCCACACACAGCAGTGAAGACCCAACGCAGCCATAAATAAATGAATAAATAAATTTAAAAAACAAAAAAAAGAATGAGGGGCTTGTGCTATTTGCTGTTTGAAAACTATATGGTAAATGAAGACTGTGATATTGGAGCAGGAATAAACAAATAGTTTGTTGAAAAAGAATAGATCCTTGTGTATATAGGAATTTGATATATGATAAATAGGCAAGTTTTGGAAAGAGAATTATTCAGTAATGCTGTTGGGACCATTCTTTAGCCTTACAGTGTGTGGAATTTGACTATATAGCACTTAGAAGTACAGGGAGATTTTAATGTAAAAATTGGAACGCTTTTTAAAATTTTCAAAGGAAACATTAGTGTTCAAAACACTTCTTAGAGTCAAGTTTGAAAGTCAGTGAGTGTTCTGTTGGAAAGGTACTTAATGAAAGATGAAAAGCATAGGTCCATAGTGAGGAAGGTGAGAGGCCCCTGCTGCCTGGCCTGTCAGGGAAGTGCTGATGATAGGAAGAGAGACTTAAGGGAATTAAAATGCATTTATTAACTTGGATTCAAAATTTGTTAGAAAATTGATCCATAAATAAGCATGGATTATTTTTAAACTATTATGGAAAATTTTAAACATATGTAGAAGTAGATAGACTAGTATAATACACCCTCATGTACCTATCACCCAGCCTAACAGTTAATAATAGCCCATCTTGACTCATCTATGCCCCTATCCATTTTACCCTCTTCCCTTGGATTATGATAGGGATTTGAGAGGCAACAGTTAGAAATAATGAGGAGGAAGAAATACTGTCTTTTAGACGACTTCTGTATTATGAACTGCAGTGTCCAAAAAATAAGCTTTTGTGCCTGACCCACAGTATTCTCATGTCACGATCTATGTTAACGAAAGTTTAAGAGGTTCGGTTGCTTTTGTGTTTCAGGTGAGCAAATTAAAACGTCACATTCGCTCTCACACTGGAGAGCGTCCTTTCCAGTGCAGCTTATGCAGTTATGCCAGCAGGGACACATACAAGCTGAAAAGGCACATGAGAACCCATTCAGGTAGGACTTCTCCCTTCCTCGTATTAATGAACCGCTTTTTAGTGGATCCCGTGGGACCCTGTGAACCACCACATGCCCCTATTAGTTACCCGAATGGAAGCTGGCATGAGAGTAGTATATAATTGATAAATGCTTCTCTGGCATATCTTTGGAGTTCATTGCTCTGAATATACATTGGAGAATGGAAAGTTTTTACTGTTAGAAGTAGTCTGGGTAGGTTACGTAAGTAACCCAACTCATCAGTTTTCCAAAGTACTCTCTTTTCCTAAAAAGAAAATCTTGCAGGTCCTCCTGTCATCCCGTCTGCTTTCCCCCAAAGGTAAGTGCTGCTGTAGGAACTACTCTTACTAAAATGTGAAGGACTCCGTGGCAGAGCTGGGCAAAGCAGAGGTGGTGGCCATAGTTTGGGACTTCTTTTCCATTTCTGAAGATAGGCATGAGCCAGGCAGTGGGCCTGAGCCTCATCCTTCCTAAATTAAGAATTGTAGATTCTCTGTGGATTAGCATATCTGCCAACTGGATTACCCTCCAATTAAATGATAGTATTCAGTTATTTCATCTAAGTTGTTCATTTTGTATTTCCTTTTAAGGGGAAAAACCTTATGAATGTTATATTTGTCATGCACGGTTTACCCAAAGTGGTACCATGAAGATGCACATTTTACAGAAGCACACAGAAAATGTGGCCAAATTTCACTGTCCCCACTGTGACACTGTCATAGCCCGAAAAAGTGATTTGGGTAAGTAAATTAACTAGTGGCAAATGAAAAATATATTTTGACAAATTTGTGAAAATAATGGAGATCACAAATTACTTCCTTCATGTAAGTTTTGTTAATGTGAATGGCCTGCTATTTAATAAAAGTTATTGCTTAGGTGCTAGTGATACTTTCTTCTGTCTTCTTTCTCTTACTGAAGCTAGGCTACAAGATTCTTCCCTGACTGTAGCTCATCTGTAAATTAATGGCAGCTGTAATGAGAGAAAACAGTATAATTAAAGCCCCCAAATAGAGAAGTGACATAGTATGATTCGAACTAAGGTCAGTTGACTTCAGGTTTTTTTCACAATATTTGTACTTCCTCTAGGTAATGGGACAGTTTTTATTGGTTTGGTGATAGCTATATCTGTGCGTAATTAAGCTAGAGTTTATATAGAGGCAGAGTTCGGTGGTAGAAATTTTAGTATGACCCATATTCTTTTTTTTTTTAATAAATTTATTTATTTATTCATTTATTTATGGCTGTGTTGCGTCTTCGTTGCTGCGCGCAGGCTTTTTCTAGTTGCAGCTAGTGGGGGCTACTCTTTGTTGTGGTGTGTGGGCTCCTAATTGCAGTGGCCTCTTTTGTTGCAGAGCACAGGCTGTAGGCATGTGGGCTTCAGTAGTTGTGGCATGCACGCTCGGTAGTTGTGGCTTGTGGGCCCTAGAGCGCAGGCTCAGTAGTTGTGGCTCACGGGCTTAGTTGCTCTGCGGCATGTGGGATCTTTCTGGACCAGGGCTCGAACCATGACCCCTGCATTGGCATGCATGCAGATTCTTAACCACTGCACCACCAGGGAAGTCCCATACTATGACCCATATTCTTAAAGATAAGGTCACCTGGATTTATCCCTTCGTTTTTATTATTTAAAAGAGATAAAAATATTGCCCCAGTCTGTTCTATATCCAAAATTCATTGCTCCCTGAATAATAATAATAATATAAACTTAGATAAATTGTACTTTCCAGGTTGTCTTTTACTTTTATTTTACTTCTTTACTCATTTGATCTTCACAACTACCATATGAAGTCATCAAGGTATATTTTAGCTTTATAGATGATGAACAGGTATCTTGACCAAAGCTACACAACACAGCTTATGAGTGGCAAAGCTGGACTTGAGTCCTCTCGAACCCTCTAGAGCTGTTTCTCACACATGGGAGTACATAAGTACCCAGGTCATATCAGGATCATACTGAGCCACAGCATAAACTTGGCCTGTCTTTCTGCAGCATTGGTTATACTCAGAAGGTTTTGAGTAAAGTTATACAATTGAGCTGGTGTCTTAAAACATTTTTACGTTAATATGACTATATTGAACAAACTGTAGACTGACTAACGTTTTTAAGATGAAACTGTGAGCTTGAAGTAGAGGACTTTGGGCTCCACATAAGATCCAGTGGGTCATGTGTTCATCCTCCTCTGCTCTTGAAAGGACTTTGTTAGAAAAACTTAAGAGGTACTGTCCTCAGGTAAATGAAAGAGTTTTACTGTTCGCACTATATAGAAATTAAAACCTAAACCAGTAATATCATGGCAGTGTGTGAGCTGTTAGGCCACTGTTTGAATTATTTAGTTTTTTTTTTTTTTAAGTTACTCACTTTCATGATGCAAATAAAAACCTTGAGTGTTTTATACTTGCATGATACCCCTTAGACCCTGCATAACGAGCTCTTTATGAGGCACTTAATTGCCTAGGAGCTGTCAAATAATAGTTATCTCCCAAAACTATTCCCAAACAAGTTTGTGTTCCCCAAAGCAGGTCTGATTTCACACTAATATGCAATAATTAAGATTCATCATTTTTGGGACACAGGAAAGCATGGAGAATCTTGACAGACCTACCAGAGTCAAGATTCACCTTCAAATACTTACTGCTCTAAGTCTTTTTTTTTTAAACTGAGGTATAAGAATAATTCCTACTTTACAGAATCATTATTGTAAGTATTTAATAAGAATGTATGAAAGAGGATGAATGGATAAAGAAGATGTGGCACATACATACAATGGAATATTCCTCAGCCATAAAAAGAAACGAAATTGAGCTATTTGTAATGAGGTGGATAGACTTAGAGTCTGTCATACAGAGTGAAGTAAGTCAGAAAGAGAAGGACAAATACCGTATGCTAGCACATATATATGGAATTTAAGGGGAAAAAAAATGTCATGAAGAACCTAGGGGTAAAACAGGAATAAAGACACAGACCTACTGGAGAACAGACTTGAGGATATGGGGAGGGGGAAGGGTGAGGTGTGATAGGGCGAGAGAGAGACATGGACATATATAGTAAGAACCGTAAGGTAGATAGCCAGTGGGAAGCAGCCGCATGGCACAGGGAAACCGGCTCGGTTCTTTGTGGCTGCCTGGAGGGGTGGGATAGGAAGGGTGGGAGGGAGGGAGACAAAGAGGGAAGAGATATGGGAACATATGTATATGTATAACTGATTCACTCTGTTATAAAGCAGAAACTAACACACCACTGTAAAGCAATTATACCCCAATAAAGATGTTAAAAAAAGAAAAAGAAAATGTGTATAAACAAGAATTTTTATATCGTTAAAATAATAATAATAAGTGGAATTTTCAGACTTTAACTTGTATTAAACAAATGGCAATATTGAAAAAAAATTAAAAAAAGAATGTATGAAAGAAAGTCTTTAACTATTAAGTCTCTATCTGAGGACCAGAAGGGGAAAGTTGAGGCCTAAAAATTATTTGGAATAATATATGTGTGTATAAAAGGCCTTCATATAGTGAACATATGTAGAGAGTTAAAAGTGAGCCATCCCTTTCCCCTACCTTATTTCCATTCCCCAGAATTGGCCCTCTTTAAGTTTGATGTGATATCACCTTGATTGAGCAGATTGGTAGCACCATAAATTCATGATCCCAAATGCAGCTGGGCTCCTGAGTAATCCAGCTGTTTGTCCTCATCAGTTGTGCTCCCATTCTCCTCAGTGAGTTTGTCCATTCATTCATTCATTCCACAAATGTTTGGGTGCCTGCGATGTGGGAGGTTCCATGACAGAGTAGGATAAATCATTGTTAACTTTCTTTAAACCTCTGATCTTCCTTCCCTTTTCTCTTTGCCTCCCTGGTCTCAGTATGTAACCTCTTTTCCTACTTCACAGAAAAATAAAGGCAACAGGTTGAAACTTCACATTTCCTGTTATCAGATGTGTAAATCTACCTGCATTCATCCTCTTTCCCCATGTGCTACTAGAGAGTTTGTGTCACTCTTCTTGTCTGTGGCCTGTCCCTTTGCCCTGATCCCACTCTCCTGTGTTCTTGGCAGCCTTTCCGTGGTCAGGTATCGCATCTTTACCTTCATTTTCATGTTCTCACTCCTTAATCTTTTGCCTCAACTCTAAATGTGCTTACATCTCTCTTGTCTTTTTTTTAAAAAAGTCTTTCCCTTCTAGGTTTAACTCTTATTTCCTTCCTAGCCAATGCTCATGAAGAGTTATATCCCTCACAGTCCTCTCTTCCTCAGCTTCTAGTTTCCTTCCCATCTGGCTTATACCCATCACTCTATAAAGTGACTCTGACTAAGATCACCAATGACCCCACATTGCAGAATGCAGGAAACGTTCAACTCCCCCATCTGCCTTGATCTTTTAGCATCATTATTCATAGCGGGCTGCACCCTCCTCCTTAAAACACTGTCTTCCTTTGGCTTTCATGGCACTACATCCTGTTAGTTTTCTTCTGATGTCTCTGACTGTTCCTTCTCAGCCTTCTATTGTTTTAATCCTTTTTCCCTCTCACTGGCCTTAACTGTTAGGTTTCTTAAGGCATGACCCACACTCTTTTTCTTTCTTTGCCTTAGTGATTTCATCAGTTCTCTTGGTCTCACTCAAATCCTACTCCAAATCTTTCCTCTGATTTAGGCTTTTGTAACCATCTATTCCTTGCCGTCCCTATCCCTACTTGATATCATTGGCATTTCAACTTAAATATGTCCAAAACTGAAGGTCTAAAACCCCTTTACTCCCTCGCCCCAGAGATAAACACAGCTTGGGCTTCAGTCCTGTTCCACTATTCCTTGTTTCAGTAAATGGCCCCACCATCTGCTCAGTTTTCCAAGCCAGAAACCTGGAGGTCATTCCTGACACCTACCTTTCTCTTCCTCACTCTCTGGCCACTCAATCCTGTTGATTCACCTTCTGAGGTCTCTCATCACTCTTAGTTCTTCTCCTTCCCTCCGTACCCACTGCCATCTCCTTTATCCAAACCACCACCTTCTTTCACCTATCCAGTTTCAGCGTCACAACTAGTCTCCCCACGTCTGTCATTCTTTTTATTCATTTTCTGTGTAGCAGCCAGATTAATTATTTTAAGAAGCAGAAAGAAATGTATTCTTAACTCTTTGAAATGCTTGTTTGTGTTTTCACAAGTTGGTCTGCGCTTTCTATTTTGCTTTCAGGTGTCCACTTGCGAAAGCAGCATTCCTACATTGAGCAGGGCAAGAAATGCCGATACTGCGATGCTGTGTTTCATGAGCGCTATGCCCTCATCCAGCACCAGAAGTCACATAAGAACGAGAAGCGCTTTAAGTGTGATCAGTGTGATTACGCTTGCAGACAGGTAGAGCCTTTCATAGTTAGAAAACGATTGATGTCCCATTATTGTTAGATTTTATCAGAGGGTTTTTATATACCTTGTATGGTGACTATTTTTAAGGATAATATTTTCAAACGTGGTTTATGAGATTGTCACCAAAGGTCCTGCTTCTCGATTGTATCATGTCTGGTTCCAACTGACAGTTTTATTCAGTCACACCTTCCCCTACCCTCCACCCCCTCCAGGCAGACTGCTAGCTTTTCTCAAAACCATGGGAAGTAAGTCCAGGACTTGAGAGAAGGGAAGAATCTGGTCCTGGGGCCTGATGCTTGGGAGTGATCTACAGAAGCAGCCCAGCAGGAGTGAGCGTATCTGTCCTAGGATTTGGGGAAGCAGTTTTGTACCCCAGTATGGTTAACTTTATCCTCTCAATAAGCAGTTTTGAGCCTAGACCCTTGGGAGAGACAGGTCTTGTCAGCTACGTGCACACAGATGGTGGCTGAGGTAGCAGCCCTAGGACAGGCTCTGAGACCTTCCCCCACCCTACTTTCTTTCAGGAGAGGCACATGATCATGCATAAGCGCACCCACACCGGGGAGAAGCCTTATGCCTGCAGCCACTGCGACAAGACCTTCCGCCAGAAACAGCTCCTTGACATGCACTTCAAACGCTATCATGACCCCAACTTTGTCCCCGCGGCCTTCGTCTGTTCTAAGTGTGGGAAAACATTTACACGCCGGGTAAGAGTCAGAACTTTACTTCCTGTCACAGTTCTCAGCATTGCATTTTTTTTTTTTTTTTTTTTTTTTTTTCTGTACACAGGCCTCTCATTGTTGTGGCCTCTCCCGTTGCGGAGCACAGGCTCCGGATGCCTAGGCTCACCAGCCATGGCTCACGGGCCCAGCCGCTTCATGGCATGTGGGATCTTCCCAGACCGGGGCACGAACCTATGTCCCCTGCATCGGCAGGCGGACTCTCAACCACTGCGCCACCAGGGAAGCCCCTGTCACTGTTCTTGATACCACGTTCTTGAGCTTCCACTGCAAAGCAGGGCAGTTTTTTCCACTGAGCTTATAAATATAGAGGAGAACTGTCATTTGGAAAAGGGTCAGTCATCCCCACCTTGAGGTTTTCTGTCCATATGTGAACCCTTCCACTGATGGGGAACTCAGTATATATTTTTTTTATTTATTTATTTGGCCGCACCAGGTCTTAGTTGTGGCCTGCAGGATCTTTGTTGCAGCATGTGGGCTCTTTAGGTGCATGATGTGAACTCTTAGTTGTGGCATGTGGGATCTAGTTCCCTGACCAGGGATCGAACCCACGCCCCATGTTTTGGGAGCGTGGAATCTTAGCCACTGGACCACCAGGGAAGTCCTGGGAACTCAGTACTTTTTTTTTTAACAGTTCTGTCCTGGATCTTCACTTAGAGCCATGTTTGTCAGATCTGCACAGGACAGGGAGGTTGGTCTGATTGTCCCCTGCTCAGAGGATCCAGCCTCATCTTCTGAGCAACTGTCCTCTCTTGCCCACCCTTGTCTCTCTCCCCACCCCCTCCAGATGGAGACCATTTCCTCTGATGGGGAGAGTATGTTCAGGACACATTTAGCAGATACTAGAACATTGAGACTTAATAGGATTCCCCCCCACACCCGCTGCCCCCCGGTTGTTTTTTTTATTAAACTAAAAGAGAACTTCCAATTTTAATCTTACCTTTTTTAGTAATGTGAAAGAGGGTTTTGTTCCTTTTGTTAGAATACCATGGCAAGACATGCTGATAATTGTGCTGGTCCAGATGGTGTAGAAGGGGAAAATGGAGGAGAAACGAAGAAGAGTAAACGTGGAAGGAAAAGAAAGATGCGCTCTAAAAAGGAAGACTCCTCTGACAGTGGTAAGTAACTTGTTTCTTGAGTTAGTTATACATGGCAGGTTTTGGTGCAGAGTTTCCAGTGTATTTACATATGGACATGCTGGGATACAGAGATAAGCCAGTCTCTCATACTTCCTTTAAACCTCTAATCTTCCTGATGTGTGTATATATTTACAACAGCAGTTAGTTTATCCCTGGAGCAAATTTTCTCTTTTTTTCTTTTTTTTTTCTCATGGCATTCCATTGCTTGATAAGATATTATATGTTATGTTCAGTTAAAGCCGAAGCAAAATTAATATCTTTACTCAATTTACTCAGATTAGTGATATTCTAAGGCCAGCAGAGTTTCTTTTCTATGTTCATAGCTTTTACATTTAGGAAGCTGGTCTAGATTTGAGCAGTGAATCTAATGGACATGAAGAAGGTTGCTTAAGCATCCTGACCAACTTCTGGTTTGACTGCCTGTGTCAGCCTAGCCTTGAGATGTGTTGATCAAATTCATGAAGGTCAGCCTTTCTCTTCCTACCTTAATCTCTCCATTTATATTAAAACTTTGCCTATTTTCCTACCATTGATGTTCTTTGGGGTGTTAGTCGTGAAATCCAGACAGAAAGTATATGCGTTGTGGTGCGAGACTCATGAAAGGGGTGGCAAACAAAGGTGTTGGTAATGTAGGAATCACGTTTGATTATACAAACTTATTCCGTAGTGTTAGGTTTTATAATGTGGATACTTGGGCTACTGGCAGCCAGTTAAGAAGTCACATCTGTGACTTAAAGATTTAAGGTTTTTGTGGAAAAGGATGTAGAGGGGTTTTGTTTTGGAGAATGCACTTATAGGTTATGCCTAATGTATCTCTAAGGAGTTCTCATTTTGTCTTCTACATTGCTTGTCAGTAGAAATAGTAGGGAAGGAAATGAAATTTCTGAAAACGTATTAAAGAACTTATGTTACTTTATTGGTTTTATTATAAAACTTGTTCATGAAAGTACTAGGGGTTTTTTTGTTGTTTGTTTGTTTGTTTGGGGTACGCGGGCCTCTCACTGCTGTGGCCTCTCCCGTTGCGGAGCACAGGCTCTGGACGCGCAGGGTCAGTGGCCATGGCTCATGGGCCCAGCTGCTCCACGGCATGTGGGATCTTCCCGGACCAGGGCACGGACCTGTGTCCCCTGCATCGGCAGGTGGACTCTCAACCACTGCGCCACCAGGGAAGCCCCAGTACTAGGTTTTTAATACTTAAATCTATAACAAAGTCCCTTTTGTTTTTTTTATCTTAATAAAGACTTCACTTTTCTATTCAGAACTTTAACTGTTTCTGGGAGAATATTCATCTAAGCATAAGAGTAGTTTATTTTTTACTGCCTTTTTTAGTAGAAAATCTATTTTAAGCAATATATTCATTCACTCGGTTTTAAGTGAATGCCTCTTTTAAAATGTCACTTTGCTTAATTTTTATAAAAGTGCATCACTCTCTACTGAGAATTTTGTGGGATCTCTTTGTTTGGCTAAGAAATTGAGTGGACTGTTGGGAGGTGCCAAGGAATGTCAGAGGGCTTCAAGTACCAGCAGAGATCCACAGATAACCTTGAGCTTCAGGATACCTGTAGTTGCTCTTCTTTGCAGAGCCTCCTACTCACAGACATTGTCCCATACCCTTTTTTCTCATGGTTCTTCCCTGTTCATTTCTGTGGTTCATCTCCCAACAAGACCAGCTCTATTCTCTAATTGTACTTTACCAGAAGCATCTTTCACCTGCAGAGTTTATTGACGGTTCCTAATAGGTTTCTACAGTTCCTCTTTTTGTCTTCTGCACTGCTGGTTTGTACAGCACAGTGTTTGGTTTTGGACCTCATACCTAGTGTCTCTTTTTTTTTTTTTTTTGCGGTACGTGGGCCTCTCACTGTTGTGGCCTCTCCCCTTGCGGAGCACAGGCTCCAGACGCGCAGGCTCAGCGGCCATGGCTCACGGGCCTAGCCGCTTCGCGGCATGTGGGATCCTCCCGGACCGGGTCACGAACCCGCGTCCCCTGCATGGGCAGGCGGACTCTCAACCACTGCGCCACCAGGGAAGCCCCTTAGTGTCTCTTTATCCCAGAATTTCTGGGCTGGTGAAGGCCACACAGTCATATTTGTTCCCTCCCAGAAGTTCTGCCTGTTGGCCATCGGCAGAAATTGACCAGCAGAGTCTACTGCTATTTTCAAAGGCTTTTTGCCAAAATCTCTCCCAGCCAATAAGCCTTTGACCCTATTAACCTTCTTTGTGTGCTTTTTCCCCCAATTCTGACTGAATTTGTTTAATTTTCTAGGCATTGGGCCAACTTAGGCAATAGGGGGCTTGAATAAGTTCATTAGGAAAGCGTGTCATCCTTGACACTCTGCCACGTACCAGTACGTTCCCCACATTTTCACTTAGGATTTCAGTCACTTGGCAAATAAGGCATTTTGTCCTGAAGATCAGGCATTTACCCACAGACTTCTAAATTTAAACATTTGGTGCTAGAGAAAGAGAATGTGCTTATAACCTGCATTTCTTGGAGGAAGGCAGACGGGGTACATTTTGTGTCTTGGCAATGGGGGAGGGTTAGCAAGAACTCTTTGGTTGCCTATAGGTGTGGGCAGCAGAACAGCCCCAAACTGTGGTTAGTTGTGCCTTACAAATCACTTAGCTTCTATTTCTATAAAATGAGGGTAATATCTCTTATTTAATGAAGCCTAAATGGAATAATGGAGAATTTTTAAACTGTGATGTACAGTGTAAAAATCAACTGTGATTATGTAGTAGAATGTAAGTTACAGGGCACGATTACAGACATTATCTCAATCCTTGTGATCCTTGGGAGTGCTTTAGAGATTACACAAGGAAACTGAGGTTCAGTGTGGTCATGGTCCCAGGTCACACACTTAGGAGATCTGAGACTCAAAACCATATTATCAGGCTCCTCGTCAGTGTTCTTTCTATAGTAGTTCCCTCTCCTTTTATGTGATA
This sequence comes from Lipotes vexillifer, assembly GCF_000442215.2. Taxonomy (NCBI): domain Eukaryota; kingdom Metazoa; phylum Chordata; class Mammalia; order Artiodactyla; family Lipotidae; genus Lipotes; species Lipotes vexillifer. The sequence goes on along the minus strand of NW_006785225.1, from coordinate 425,149 downwards.
ATGGCATTCAGGAGAAGGTAAGGGAGTTAAGAATGACCTGTTGGGTTTGGAACAGCTGGGAATTAAATTAAATCCCAAAACTTGGCCTTATGCTTTTCCTAGTAAATGGGACCTCACGGTGCTTCAAGAACTTCATACACACAGACATGCATGCACACCTTCTCCCACTCTTCAGGGGTCCATCTCAGGCTTAGTGTCCTGCTTTATCCTTGTGTAGTAGGTACAGGGAACATTTGTTTCATTTTCAACTTAGAACACCATTTGTGGGTTTTTTTAAATATAACTGGCATACTGTGGAGTTGCCTCTAAGAATTCAAAACTCAATATTGTGATTATCTAAAGCTGATAGAAAAAAGTAATATCCAGTCCACATAAAATATGAATAATAGTATTTGGGTTGATTTGCTTATTCTGCATCAATACCAGTTTATTCTGTTAACACTGATAACAAAAATTCCAGTGAAAGCATTTTTTAAGTGGGCTTTTAACGATGAAAATAAATACGTAACTAGACTTCACAGAATATGTGATTATTTGTGTGTTATTTTTGCTTCCACGACTCTTCTCCTTGCCCCACTACCTCTTCTTCCTGATTTCATGAGAAGAAAATGCTGAGCCAGACCTGGATGACAATGAGGATGAGGAGGAGCCTGCCGTGGAGATTGAACCCGAGCCAGAGCCTCAGCCTGTGACCCCAGCCCCACCACCTGCCAAGAAGCGGAGAGGACGCCCCCCTGGCAGAACCAACCAGCCCAAACAGACCCAGCGTAAGTTGACTGTCTCAGCACAGCAGGCTGGTGTCCTCTCCTAACACGTGGGGAAGCCAGACAGGTCCTTATTCTTTGGGTAGATGGGAACTGAGCCATGAGAACAAATTAAGGTCACACTGGGAACAAACTCTGAGGAAGCGATTTTTTGGTTTTTACTGAGGAACATCTCTAGAGGCCTGTTAGGTTTCAGTAAGAGAAAATCCAGAGTAGAAGGGTACTTATGTTCTACAAGATGGGTACGGTTAATGTGGGAGAGTTTTACAAAACAACCAGAGTCATAGTCAGCTGGCAAAACTGATGTGGTAATGAATGTAAAACAGCCAAATTTTAAAAGATAGAGGGAAAAAGCAATTTCTGAGCTGACACTGTCCCTCCTAAGAAATCCAGGCCGGTGGATTCTATTGCTGGCCTCCTGATTTGTGAGAGGACACAGAGGAGGTGTTCAGCCTCCACGTCACACCACGTAGCAGTCCTGTACTGGACGTGGCCCTTGTGATAGCAGGCTCTGCAGGGTCTCAGGTCTCTGTCCTATTCATGAATCTCCTAAAAGCTGGCAATTTTTTTCTTTCTTTAACAAATACAGGGTTTCATCTATTTTTTTAACATGCTCCCTGAGCCCCGTGTCCAGATGTCTTATTGCAGAGGGGTGGTTGACTCTAAAGATCCCGGGAACTATTTTGCCTACACACATTTGAGTGAGTGAACTGGCGGGAGGGCCCTGGGTGTTGGGAGAACTTCAGACTCAAAAATGTCAGGTTCTTTGCTCTAGGTGGGTCATCTCTAAAACGGAACTACATCCCACACTCTGAAGTATTCCTAGTCCTGTACCATCTGCATTTTTTGCCTGTCTCACACACACTATTATGAAGCCCAAATTTATGACATAAAGGAAAACTAAGTTTTTTAATACGCAATTTGGGAGTCATATGAAGAGGAGTGTCAACATTTTGTTCTTTGATAGTATCTAGAGTAGTGGGGCTTTGTGTGTGGCCGCATTTTAGGTTATTAGGTCTTTTTGCTTGACTTTCCCTGTATCGAATCTAAGGCTTTCCTGTGTTGCTGACATTCATTTAGTGTCAAGTCTGAAAAGACCCTTGCAATCCTTGGGGGCTTTAATGGAGCATTTGTTTTGTTCATGCTCTTCTTTGCCAGCAACAGCCATTATTCAAGTCGAAGACCAGAATACAGGTGCAATTGAGAACATTATAGTTGAAGTCAAAAAAGAGCCAGACGCAGAGCCCGCGGAGGGGGAGGAAGAGGAGCCCCAGCCAGCCGCCACAGACGCCCCCAACGGAGACCTCACGCCCGAGATGATCCTCAGCATGATGGACCGGTGATGGCGGGGCCTCAGTCGTTGCCAGGACTGCTCTGGGCTGTGTTTAAACGGCCCGCATCTTAATTTTTCTCCCTTCTTTCTTCTTTTGGCTTTGGGAAAAGCATCATTTTACCAAACATACTGAGAACTAAAACTTCAAGGATGATGTTAGAAAAATGTGATTTAACTAGAACTTGCTGTTTGATGTTAGCAAATAATGGAATGTTCTGAGTCCCTGAGGGTTTACTGTGAAGTGCTGAGGACAGTGTTGACGCCTAACCGGTTTTCTTAGATGGAAACAGAGACATTGAACCCTCTCTCTTGCTATGGTAAACCACTCCAGAAACCACCACTGGGTTTCCCAGAGTTCTATGGTCTTCTTCCCAGGAGAGTTTTTAATTGTAAATGCAGACTTGGGAAGGACTTAGACTTTTAAACTGGTTTTTGCTTTTGCTTTGCCCTGACTCTCTTTGCTTGGAGTCAGTTGCACACCAGTAGTATGGCATGCTACGATTGGTTTCTGTCCTGAAGACTTTGCCTCTTTCTTGGCAAAGTTTCTGGTATGGTCAAGCTTGTAAATAACTTTTTTTACATTTTAATCTTTTCCATTAATTAAGAGGTTGAAAAGAAGTGCAGTGTAAGAAAACCCAGCATTTTAATTACTTGCAAATTAAGTTTCCACAGACTGTAGTATGTAAATGTTGACAAGGAATTGGATCACAATCATGTAGCAGAATGGCACCCAGACTGCTGCCCGCTAGTGATGGACACCCACATGGAAGATCATAAATTTCCAGCCCATGGAGCCAGCATTTGAACCTTGTACAATTAACTTTGTTATGATTTCCCATCTACATTTTCTTTGCTTTGTTTGTAGCTGAATTTTGTGTTTTATACATCCTCTGTTAAAGCAGAAGGGTGATTATGAGTGGGTCACAGCAGCTCTTAAAAGCTGGGCCAGAAAATTTCACTAGGTCAGTAATTTAAACTTTGAATCTTCAAAAAATAATAATGTGAAGCAAAACCAACTCAAAAGTGATTCTTGCACATGAACTGTCACATGTTTAAAATGTGTTTTTTAGAGAGCCTCAGTCTTGCTGATTTCAAACTTTTTTCTTCTGTGTATTGCTTTTAAGAGAGCCATCAGTTAGCTATCAGACTCTAGGTTGATGCATTTTGTACTTAGCTGTACTGTGTGGTATTTTTCATTATTTTAGGACGCCAACATGAGACCTGTAATAAAATATGTAATGGGGTTGAAAGCTGGGGAGGAGGATCTACTGCTGTACAGCTAATAAATCATAACGGATTAACAAGTGCTCCAAACACTCCGACTTGTGTGATTCCTGCTTAACGAGGGGCCCAGAGGGGTCTATGTGCGTAGCCTTAGGTGGTGCAGGCCTCCTCGCCTTTCAGACGCAAGCTATGTTTCCAGGATGACCACTTCCTCTCTAGCAAATGAGAGATGATCTTGGCAGGTGATGGAATATTGAGTGTATCCTGCTGCAAGTTTCAATGCCCCAAAAGTGGTATGTGAGTAGAGAGGTGAGTGTATACAGCTGTCAGCCCCATGATCCAACTGAAGAGCTGGTTGCCTGTGGTAGAGCAGGTGGGTCACAGAGCTTAGAGGAGAAGGGGCTGATGGGAATCTCTGGCCTCGAGGTCTCAGCTCAAGGAGAGCTAGGATCAAAATACATTGAGCTCTGCCAAGTGCAGGGGAACAGAGAGAAGCTGGGCCCAGTCTGCCCAGAGAAGTTCATTTGAAAGGGAGACAGATGTGCCACCACCAGGCTGTGGGGAGAGAGTCCTAGATAGCACAGCTGCTTGTTAGCACCTAGGAAGCAGGATGGAAAGGGAGTGTGTTAGGAAGTTTATGCATTAGTGTAATACCATTTTGCTGCTGTTGGCCACTTCTGGGTAGATTCCTTTGGCAAGCCCCTTTTAGGTGAAAGCTTTGGCCACTAATTATAGGTTGTTTGGTTTTTTTAAATTTTTTTTTATTGAAGTATTTACAGTGTGTTAATTACTGCTGTACAGTGATGTTGATTAAGTTATATATACATTCTTTTTTATTTAATACTACTTTGGTTTATCATA
>NW_006785225.1:412424-420957 GCF_000442215.2 Lipotes vexillifer | reverse complement strand
GGTTTTTTTTTTTTTTTTTTTTTTTTTGGTTGCACCTGGTCTATAGTTGTGGCAGGCGGGCTCCTTAGTTGTGGCATGTGAATTCTTTGTTGCAGCATGCATGTGGGATCTCGTTCCCAGACCAGGGATCAAACCTGAGCCCCCTGCATTGGGAGCACAGACAGAGTCTTATCCACTGCACCACCGGGAAGACCCGTCATACGATATTAAATATAGTTCTCTGTGTTATACAGTAGGACCTTGTTGTTTATCCATTCTATACATAAAAGCTTACATCAGCTAACCTCAACCTCCCACTCTATCCCTCCCCCATCCCCCCTCCCACTTGGCAACCACCACCACCCGTCTGTTCTCTATGTCCGTGATTCTGTTTCTGTTTCATAGATAAGTGCATTCGTGTCATATTTTAGATTCCACATATAAGTGATATCATACAGTATTTGCCTTTCTGACTTAGTATGATAATCTCTAGTTGCATCCATGTTGCTGCAAATGGCATTATTTCTTTTTATGGCTGAGTAGTATTCCACTGTATATACGTACAATATCTTCTTTATCCATTCATCTGTCGATGGACATTTAGGTGGTTTCTGTGTCTTGGCTGTTGCAAATAGTGCTGCTTTGAACATAGGGGTGCATGTATCTTTGAATTACGGTTTAGTTTTCTGAGGAACCTCCATACTGGCTGCACCAGCTTACATTCCCATCAACGGTGTAGGAGGGTTCCCTTTTCTCCATACCCTCTCCAGCATGTTATTTGTAGACTTTATAATGATGGCCATTCTGACTGGTGTGAGGTGGTACCTCACTGTAGTTTTGGTTTGCATTTCTCTAATAATTAGTGATGTTGAGCATCTTTTCATGTGCATATGGTCATCTGTGTTTCTTCTTTGGAGAAATGTCTATTTAGGTCTTCTGCCCATTTTTAGCTTCGGTTGTTTCTCTTTGTTAAGTTGTATGAACTGTTCGTATGTTTTGGAAATTAAGCCCTTGTCATTCACATCATTTGCAGGTATTTTCTCCCATTCCATAGGTTGTCTTTTCAGTTTTTTTTATGGTTTCCTTTGCTGTGCAAAAGCTTGTAAGTTTGATTAAGTCCCATTTGTTTATTTTTGTTTTTATTTCTGTTGCCTTGGGAGACTGACCTAAGAACATTGGTACAATTTGTGTCAGAGAATGTTTTGCCTATGTTCCCTTCTAGGAGTTTTATGGTGTCATGTCTTATGTTTAAGTCTTTAAGCCATTTGAGTTTATTTTTGTGTATGGCGAGAGAGTGTGTTCTGACTTCATTGATTTACATGCAGCTGTCCAACTTTCCTAATACCACTTGCTGAAGAGACTGTCTTTTTCCCATTATATATTCTTTTTTTTTTTTTAATTTATTTATTTTTGGCTGAGTTGGGTCTTCATTGCTGTGCACGGCTTTCTCTAGTTACGGCGAGCAGGGGCTACTCTTCGGTGCGGTGCATGGGCTTCTCATTGTGGTGGCTTCTCTTGTTGTGGAGCATGGGCTCTAGGCATGGCGCATGGACTCAGTAGCTGTGGCTCGTGGGGTCTAGAGCGCAGGCTCAGTAGCTGTGGCGCACGGGCTTAGTTGCTTCGTGGCATGTGGGATCTTCCCAGATCAGGGCTCGAACCTGTGTCCCCTGCATTGGCAGGAGGATTCTTAATGACTGCGCCACCAGAGAAGCCCCCATTATATATTCTCTTGCCTCCGTTGTCAAAGATTAATTGACTGAAGGTTTGGGTTTATTTCTGGGCTCTCTGCTCTGTTCCATTGATCCATATGTCTGTTTTTATGCCAATTTTGATTACTGTAGCTTTGTAGTATTGTCTGAACTCTTGGAGGGTTATGCCTCCTACTTTGTTCTTTTTCTTCAGGATCGTTTTGGCAATTCTGGGTCTTTTATGGTTCCACATGAATTTTAGGATTATTCTAGTTCTGTGAAAAATACCATGGGTAACTGGATAGGGGTCTCATTAAAACTGTAGATTGCTTTGGGTAGTATGGCCATTTTAACATTATTAATTCTTCCAATCCAAGAGCATGGGGTATCTTTCCATTTCTTTGAATCATCTTCAGTTTCCTTTATTAATGTTTTATAGTTCTCAGCCTGTAAGTCTTTCACCTCCTTGGTGAGATTTATTCCTAAGTATTTTATTTTTTGGATTGCGATTTTAAAAGGTATTTTTTTACATTCCTTTTGTGATATTTCCTTGTTGGTGTAAAGAAGTGTAACCAGTATGTTAATCTTTTTTTTTTTTTGCGGTACGCGGGCCTCTTACTGTTGTGGCCTCTCCCGTTGCGGAGCACAGGCTCCGGACGCGCAGGCTCAGCGGCCATGGCTCACGGGCCCAGCCGCTCCACGGCATGTGGGATCTTCCCGGACCGGGGCACGAACCCATGTCCCCTGCATCGGCAGGTGGACTCTAAACCACTGCGCCACCAGGGAAGCCCCAGTATGTTAATCTTGTATCTTGCTATCTTGCTGAATCATTTATCGGTTCTGGTAGTTTTTGTGTGGAGTCTTTAGGGTTTTCTATATATAGTATCATATCATCTGCATATAATGACAGTTTTACCTCTTCCCTTCCAATTTGGATACTTTTTTAAAAAACTTATGTTTGGCTGCATTGGGTCTTCGTTGCTGCGCACAGGCTTTCTCTAGTTGAGGCAAGCGGGGGCTACTCTTTGTTGCGGTGCGCAGGCTTCTCACTGTGGGGGCTTCTTGTTAGGCACGTGGGCTTCAGTAGTTGTGGTACACGGGCTCAGTAGTTGTGGCGCACGGGCTTAGCTGCTCCATGGCATGTGGGATCTTCCCGGACCAGGCCTCGAACCCGTGTATCCTGCATGGGCAGGCAGCTTTTAACTACTGCACCACCAGGGAAGTCCCCCAATTTGGATACCTTTTACTTCCTTTTCTTGTTTGCTGTGGCTAGGACTTCCAATTCTGTATTGAATAGAAGAGGTGAGAGTGGGCATCCTTGTCTTCTTCCAGATTTTAGTGGAAAGGCTTTCAGCTTTTCACCATTGAGTATTATATTGGCTGTGGGTTTGTCATAAATAGCTTTTATGATCTCGAGATAATTATAGGGGTTTTTAACCAGAATTCCAACTTAACCAGTTTCAGTGAAAAGTAAGTAACAGTGGACAAGCTGTGTGAAGGCTTCGGCTGGTTTGTGGTATCCATACAGTCGGGTCTCCCAGAAAAATCAGTATCGTCAGGAGCCTTGGGACTGTGAACCAGGCAATCAGCAACTTGGACTGAATGTTAGTGTCCCGAGGCTGTCAGGGCATTTGGTCTCCATCCCAGGCATGGGCTAACCCCCACTGCCACCAGGAACCAGAGCACCCCCTACCAGAGTTGTTTCAGTGGCCACATAGCTTTTTAAAAATTTTAAGCATAGGGCCTTCCCTGGTGGTCCAGTGGTTGGGACTCTGCGCTTCCACTGCAGGGGGCCCAGGTTCGATCCCTGGTCAGGGAACTAGGATCCTGCAAGCCATATAGACGCCCCACCCCCACCCCCCAGAACAATTTCTTTTTAGTTAATTTTATTTTATTTATTTATTTTTTTGGTTGAGTTGGGTCTAAATTGCTGCACGCGGGCTTTCTCTAGTTGTGGCGAGCGGGGGCTACTCTTCGTTGCGGTGTGCGGGCTTCTCATTGCTGTGGCTTCTCTTGTTGCGGAGCACGGGCTCTAGGCGTGCAGGCTTCAGTAGTTGTAGCACGCAGGCTCAGTAGTTGTGGCTCATGGGCTTAGTGGCTCCGCAGCATGTGGGATCTTCCCGGACCAGGGCTTGAACCCATGTCCCCTGCATTGGCAGGCGGATTCTTAACCACTGCGCCACCAGGAAGTCCCAACAATTTTTTTTTTAAGTATAATAGAAAATCTCTTCATAGACAGCAAGCAGTTTATCTGTATCTTCAGCATAGCTTTTCTCTTCTAATTGTATATATTCAAATTGTTTACAAGTAGGTTGGTTTGGGTTGGGGAGGGGGCAAGAAAAGTGACATTGTGATGCAGCTAAGGCTGGAAGGAGATTCCTCCATTGGCATAGCCCCATGATGCATCCTGTGTGACTCCATTAAATGTGAAACCTTCACACGCTTACTCCACTCGGGAGATGGGAGCCTCCTGGCAGTTCTGGGAGCTGCAGCCTGGCCTGTCACCCTGTGCTAATGGGGCAGGTGGGGCTTATTCCTCATTATGAGCTTTTAGCATTTCCTGAGCACCCACGGAGTGTCATGCTGTCTAGAACAAAGAGACAGTCTTGAACAAGTTGAAGGCCTCTCCCTCTCATGAGTCACTCACTTGTGGGAGCTGAGTCCCACTTGGTCTCTGATAGCAGTTATGCTTGTTCTGTCACCGCCACCCTGACGGCCAGCAGTTACGGAGATGTGTGGCTAGCCTGGCACTCCATCCTAATCTCCAGGCTGATCCTGGTTTCCTCCTCCACAGCCCCTTGCTTGTCCTCACAGCACTCACTAGACAGGGGCTGATGCCACCAGTGCAGCTGTTGGTCTCAAGACACCCTCCACCTGGGAGCAGCTCGAACCCTTTGGCACTTATTCCCTCTTGTATTTCTCATTCTTATCATTCGAAACAAAAATCCCAGTGAGGGGGGTTTTCTATCCTTCTGTTCTGGAGTCTTAAGGTTGTCATGGTAAGACTTGGCAAATGTGAGTGTTCCCTGAGTTCCAGCCACTGTTGTGAGCACCTCTGTAAACATTTAATCCTTACACTTCAAGGTAAGTTAATAGCTCCAGCTTACAAAACAGGAACTGGATGCGCAGAAAGATTGTGACTTAGTGTCAAACAGCCAGTAAGAGGTGGAGTCAGGACTTGAATTCAGGCAGTGTGCTTTCAGAACCTTCATTCTTGGCCACTTGGCCATACTGTGTGTGAGAGCTGCTGAGCTCGCACCCTAGAAGCAGTTGGTGGGTTCTGTGTGGTGTCTTGTGAGAGTCTTAACTTGAACTCTCAAGTTGGGAGGCAGCAGAGCAGGACATCCTCTCACCTCTGTTGGCAGGAACTCAGCACCCTCTCCGGCTGAGTCCTGCCCTGTCAGCCCTGGGCTATCACACCTGGGCCTGCTGCTTTAGGGAAGGGGGCTTCCTCCAAGTTGTTACTATTTAGTTTCTACTTTGTCCTAATCTATGGTGGACCTCAGCAAAGGGAGATGAGATTTTGTGAGGGATGGTGGTAGTCAGATGACTGGAAAATGCTCCCACTGTCTCCAGGCCTCAAGGTGAGGAGGGGTAGCTGGAGATGGGAAAGAAACCAAGAGACTGCCCAGTGTCTCTCACCTCCTCTCAGGTTGTTTCACCTCTGCCTGGCTGAGCTGTGGGCAGGGTAGAGGGCTGTTCCTTATCTCATAGAGTTTAATTAGACTGATGGAAGAAAAAAATTGAATCCCCTCCTGTGAACCCTCAGGAATCTAGGTCTCTGGTCTTTTTTTTTTCTTTTAATATTTATTTTATTTATTTATTAGGTTGCACCGGGTCTTGGTTACAGCAGGCGGGCTCCTTGGTTGTGGCATGTACGTGAGATCTAGTTCCCTGACCGGGGGTTGCACCCGGGCCCGCTGCATTGGGAGCACAGAGTCTTAACCACTGCACCACCAGGGAAGTCCCTAGGTCCCTGGTCTTTTATACGGTATCATGCATCCCATGACCTGATGGCCTCCTAGGCCTCTCCCCTAGTGGTTCCCCCCTCCTCAAACTCTCCAGCTCAGGGAGAATGCAGACATGAGAGGACCCCCCCACACACACATACATTGCCTTTGCTCATGAGTCACTCCACCCGTCCCTGCAGCCCTTGGGGCTGGCTGCCCCCTGATGGTACACCCCCATCTGGCTCTGACCCACCTTGAACTTGATGAAAGCTAAGGAACCTCTGCCGCAGAGAAGGGTGTGGGGCCCATCTGGTGTTTTTTCCACCCTGTCAACAGTTTGTGACTCTCCGACGGGGTGAGGGACTCCAGGTTAGGAGCAACAGATGGGGTCCTCCAGGTTTAGGAGGGATCCGATGCTCCTTTCTGAACAGACGCCCCTTGCGTCCTAAGTGCTGTCCACCTTCCCCGCTGGGCTTTGGAGGGGACGGACCGAGGCGGGCCGCAGAGATCCCCGAGCGGGCAGCGCCCCCTGGTGCTCGCGGCGGGGACTGTGGCGCGGGGTGGAAGTAGTGGGGTAGGAACCGAAAGAGGCACGCGACACGCGAGACCCTCCCGGCCACACCTCTCCCTTCCCTCCCCAGGTCTGCCCTAACGGAGTAGCTCCTGAGCGACGGCGCGGGCGGGCAGCTGGGATCTGCCCCCCTCCTACACCGTCGTACCCGCGCGACTTCTCCCAGCCCGCGGAGGCCGGGCAGGGAGGAGCCGGGCCGGGGGCGGCCTGGCAGGAAGCGGCGCTTACCTTCCGCTGCAGGAGGAGCAGGTGGCTGCAGCGCGCGCTGAGGCCCCAGGCTTCCTGTGCTCGCCCGCCGCTACCGTTTCTCGTCAGAGTTCCTTGGGCCACCCGGCCGCCGGGCCGGCCGCATGGCCCAGACCCCCGACGGCATATCCTGCGAGCTGCGAGGTAAGCGCTGGCCCTTGTCGCCTTCTTGGCTGGGAGGAAGCAGAGCGGCCCCAGAAAGCAGAGGCCCACCCAGCGCCTCGTGGCACCGGGCAAGCGGTTCCCTCTGCTCCTCGGGAGGGCTTGGCAGCCCAAATCCACTCCACTCCTTCCTCGCTGGCCCACAGATGAGCCCAGGCCCCCTAGCCCGGTACAGACCGTGGGCATGAATTGACCTCCATGGGAGGACCAGTTGCCCAGCAGGCTGCCCTTCCACAGGCGAGATCACCAGGTTCCTGTGGCCCAAGGAGGCAGAGCTGCTGCTGAAAACCTGGCTGCCAGAGCGGGAGGGTGCTGAGCAAGGTCATGTCCTGGTATGGCGGGGGCAGAGGCTGGGAGGGCCACTGGGGCCCTGGCAGAAAGAGGATCTTGCCCTGCCCAGGGTGTCAGACACTCTCTCCCCTCAGGCACTGCTCCGATGGAGAGCCTACCTGCTCCACACCTGCCTTCCCCTGAGGGTGAGTCCCAGGGCCCAGCTGCCACCCCTTTGCCCTCCAGCAGCTTCCTTGATGAGGGCTGCATCTGTGGTGGTGTCCTCGTGGGCTCTGCCCTTCCAACAGCACTGGGCTCCCGGCAGCAGGCAGGACTGGAGTGTAGGCAGGTCCAGCTCTGAGATCCAGGCTGCACAAAGGACTGGGCTCCCAAGAGGGTGGGGCTCAGGCCTTATTCCAGGCTGACCCAGGCGCTCCGCAGGTGGACTGCACGTTCAGCTACCTGGAGGTCCAGGCCATGGCACTGCAGGAGACACCCCCTCAGGTGAGACCCCTAGTGCCCCACCGGGGCCTGCAGTCTGGTCTTCCCGTCCCCCCAACCTGCCCCACACTTGGAGCCCAGCCCCTGCCCCACCCACCCCAGGTCACCTTTGAGCTGGAGTCCCTGCCTGAACTGGTCCTGGAATTTCCTGGCGTGGCTGCGCTGGAACAGCTGGCCCAGCACATCGCTGCTGCCATCAGGAAGGTCTTCCCTTGCTCCACCCTTGGGTGAGGGCCAGCAACTGAGGGGACTGGTGGGGAAGGAGGGCAGCGAGGGGTGCTCTGGATGGCGCAGTGGGTGACCTCACTCCCAGGGCCTAGAAGTCCCTTGCCCCCTTCTCCATGTCCCTCCTCAGGAAGCTATTCCGGAGGCCCACGCCCCCCTCCATGCTGGCTCGGCTGGAGAGAAGCAGCCCCTCAGAGGCCACCTCGCCCAGCAGCCCCTGTGGTAAGGGCCAAGGTGGGGCCATACAGGGCTTTCAGCCTACCCCCTCCTGCATCCTGACCCCTGGATTTGGAGGTCTCACAAACTGAACAGAGCCACTCAAGGCACAGCCACTACCCATTTTCGGGCTGATCTTCCTCCATCTCTGACCTTTTGTCTCTCTCTTTCCCCCACCCCTGCTCCATCACACCCCTGGCACCAACTCAGGTGGCTTTTCGGAGACATATGAGGCTCTATGTGACTACAATGGCTTCCCTTTCCGAGAGGAGATTCAGTGGGTGAGAGTAGGGCCCTCTCTGGAGGCTCTGGAGACATCTGATCCCCCATGTGCTTTGAGTCCCTCCCTATGCCTTGTGTCCCAAGTAAGTTGGAGGTACTTTCTTCCCACCCAGGATGTGGACACCATCTACCATCGTCAGGGCTGCCGCCATTTCAGCCTAGGCGACTTCAGCCATCTGGGAAGTCGGTGAGTGGCCTGCAAGGTCTGTGAAGAGAGGAAGATTCCATGACCCACATTCCTGGGCCTTAGCCTCTCCATGGAGAGGGTATGCTGGGCCTAGGATCTGGCTGGAGGGCCCTGAGCTCTGCCCCTGCCCTCTCTTCCACCCAGGGACCTGGCCTTGAGCGTGGCCGCCCTGTCTTACAACCTGTGGTTCCGGTGCCTCTCCTGCGTGGACATGAAGCTGGTGAGAGCATAGGCACAGCGGCGGCGGGGGTGGGGG
>NW_006785225.1:411109-412059 GCF_000442215.2 Lipotes vexillifer | reverse complement strand
TGGCCTGGGGGGGTGGGGGTGGGGCCTGGCCCACTGACCACCCCCCATCCTCTGGTTCTCAGAGCCTTGAGGTCTTGGAACAGATTCTGCACATGATGAGTCAGTCATCCCACCTGGAGGAGCTGGTGCTGGAGACCTGTGGCCTGAAGGGGTAGGGGAGACAGGGTAGGGATTGGGGAGGGGAGTCTGGGGGCTTGGGATGGAGAGACTAGTGGCCTGGGGAGGAGTTGGGAATCCAGGGTCAGAGCCTCACATCTGGGGTCTGGTCCCCAGAGACTTTGTCCGGCGACTGGCCCAGGCCCTGGCAGGGCACACGAGCTCCGGGTTGCGGGAGCTCAGCCTGGCAGGGAACATGCTGGATGACCGAGGTACGGCAGAGCCTGGGGAACCCCCAGGGGCTGGCGCTGGAGGAGGTGAGACCCATATGGCTGCCCCCATCCCCCAGGCGTGGCTGCACTCAGCAGACACCTAGAGCATCATCCTGGAGCCCTGAGGAGACTCACCCTGGCGCAGACTGGGTTGACGCCGCGAGGTAGGTGGGCTGAGGATGGCTGGGGGAGGTGGAGCTGGGAGGTGGGGCAGCCTGATTGTGAGCCCCCTCCTCCACCACCAGGAATGAGGGCTCTGGGCCGGGCGCTGGCTTTCAATGCAGCCTTTGACTCTGCCCTAACCCACTTGGACCTTTCCGGGAATCCCGGGGCACTGGGGGCCTCGGAGGACAATGGGGTGAGTGGCCATCCTTAGGGCGGTGATTGGGGGCGCCGCAGGCAGTGAGGTGTCAGGAAGCTTTTGGTGGGGTGATCCCTGACTCCCTCCCTCCCATCTCCATCCTCCCACCAGGGCCTCTATAGTTTCCTGAGCCGTCCTAATGTTCTGACGTTCCTGAATCTCGCAGGCACTGACACCGCCCTGGACACTGTGAGGGGGTGGTCAGTGGGGGGGGGGGGGAG
>NW_006785225.1:405858-410993 GCF_000442215.2 Lipotes vexillifer | reverse complement strand
GGCTGGCAGGGCCTGGGGCCCAAGTGTCGCCTGGAGGGCAGGGCGGGAAGGGGCTCAGTCCCCCGGCCAGTGTAGCCCACACGCTCCTCCCGCAGCTCTTCGCCTCGCTGTCCCGCGGCTGCTGCGCCAGCCTCACCCACCTCGACGCTTCGAGGAACGTGTTCTCCCGCACGTAAGGGGGACGGGGCGGGGCGGGGGTGGGGCTCTGCCGGGAGCCGCCTCCCCGCGCCAGGAAGCCAAATGCTCCCACTCCCCCGCCCCAGGAAGTCCAGGGCTGCGCCAGACGCGCTGCAGCTCTTCCTCAGCCGCGCCGGGACGCTTCGGTACCTGTGCCTGGCGGGCTGCAAGCTGCCGCCCGACGCTCTCAGGTCAGTGTCCCTGCCCACTGTCCGTCTGTGCGGCCACCACCAGGCCTGGCCGCCAGCACCTCACTCCGCTCGTATCGCACCCATGACCCGCCTGGCATCCTGGCCCTTCCTTCTTGCTATTCGCGCTCTAGGGCCCCTGTTCCCAGCTCCCGCCACCCCCTGTGACATTCCCTCCCAGGGCGCTTTTGGAAGGCCTCGCGCTCAACACGCACATGGACGACCTGCACCTGGACCTCAGCGCTTGTGAGGTGAGCGCCCGGCCCAGAGACGAGAGCGGGCAGTGGGCCCACACATCGGCTGTGGGGCTGGGGCTGCGAGGCGGAAGCGCTGGGCAGTTGAGGGCCTGATCCTCCCCACCTGTGGCCTGTTGGCCTGAGCGCGTTCCACCTTCCACCTTCAGCTGCGCTCTGCCGGCGCTCAGGTGATTCAAGACTTAGTGTGCGACGCTGGCGCAGTGAGCTCCCTGGATCTGGCAGATAACGGTGAGGCCGCCCAGAAACCCATCCTCCCACCATCCACCAAATTCCCACCCTTCCCACTCCCGCAGCCTCGCCTTGTGCCTGACCTGAGACACCCCCAGGCTTCGGCTCAGACATGGTGACTCTGGTGCTGGCCATCGGGAGGAGTCGGTCCCTGCGACACGTGGCGCTTGGAAGGAACTTCAATGTCCGGTGCAAGTGAGCCCCCATCTCACTCCTGGGCCTCCCAACAGCACCCCACCACCCGGGTCTCCCGCCAACCGCTGCCCCTGCCCGCAGGGAGACCCTGGACGACGTCCTGCACCGGATTGTTCAGCTCATGCAGGATGATGACTGTGTGAGTTCACAGAACCATGCGGGATCCTCAGGCGATGGACCCCTGTGACCCCTCTTACTCCTGCTCCCTGACCTGCCTTGGTTGCTGACCCCTGACTCCAACCACAAATGGCTTTTTCTCTTAACCCCAGCCCCTGCAGTCTCTGTCCGTAGCTGAGTCGCGACTGAAACTGGGCGCCAGCGTCCTGCTCCGGGCCCTGGGCGCCAATCCTAACCTGACAGCCCTGGATATCAGTGGCAACGCCATGGGGGACACCGGCGCCAAGATGCTGGCCAAGGCGCTTCGGGTCAACACGAGGCTCCGGTGGGCGGGGTCAGAGGGATGGGACCAAATGGGGGAGGAGGGCGTGTATGGAGGGGCTTACTGGGCTAAGGGGCAGAGCTGAACGAAGCGGAGCAAGTGGAGCGCAGGGGTGCTCCAGACGAATGGAAAGGCAAGCGGGGTTGGGTGGGGCCTTGCAGAGCTCCACCCCCGACTGAACCCTGGCCCCGCCCAGGTCTGTGGTTTGGGACCGGAACCACACGTCTGCTCTGGGCCTGCTGGATGTGGCACAGGCCCTGGAGCAGAACCGCAGCCTGAAGGCCATGCCTCTGCCACTGACCGATGTGGCCCAGGCGCAGCGCAGCCGTCCTGAACTGACAGCACGTGCCGTGCACCAGGTGGGGGTTCCCTCTCTTCCCCGCCCTCCTCTGTGCCTTGGCCCCACCCCCCACCAGTTCTCAATATCTCTTGTGCCCAGATCCAAGCCTGCCTCCTGCGGAACAACCGCGCAGACCACGCTTCTACTGACTGCACCTCCCGCCCGAAGCCACTAGGTCTGGGGTCAGACCCCTCCGAACAGGTCAGAATCCCCTCCCTCGATGTTGAGCACACACAGAAGGTAGGGGATGGGGAGAGCTGTGGCAGCTGAGAGCCTCCATAAGTCTGAGGCTCTGAATTTCCTGGGGCCATGGTGCCTGAATCCTGCTGTCCCAGACAAGTCCCGTTCCTTGATCTCAGAGGAGCCAAAGGCTCCCCAAATAACACTCCTAGTTGCTTTTTTAAAGCATTTTTTTTCCTTTCTTTTAATTTTGAACTAATTTTAAACTTACAGAAAAATTACAAGACTAGCACACAGAACTTTTTTTGTCCTGAGCTATATGAGTATGTTGCCAGCAATGTGCCCTGTCACCTATGCAGATACTTTACGGTGTGTATCTCCTACAAACCTTTTATTTTTATTTTTTTATTTTCTGGCTGCTCTGCACAGCTTGCGAGATCTTAGTTCCCGGACCAGGGATTGACCCGGGGCTGCTGCAGTGGAAGTGTGGAGTCCTAACCACTGGACTGCAGGGAATTCCCTTAAAGCATTTAAATAGGCTCCCCTGTCAAAGACAGGAGGTATTTTAAAATCTTCAATCATTTCTCTCCACCCCCAACTGTAGCCCCACCTGTGACTTTCCATTCACGGGGCTTCCCTCCCCTCTCCACTGACCTTTGTTGTGGCCAAACCCAGTGACCCTTTTTCTGGCTTCATCTCTCTCCAGTACCTTGTCTTGGAGAGATGTTCCCTATCCATCCATTCCCAATTCCCACTTCTCTCCCAAGCTCCAGAGCCCAGGCATCGTGACCCAGACATCCTGCAGGGGCTTCACATTCTGTGTCTTCAGGTGATCTCATCGTCTCCCACATCTCTCTCTTGTCTCTACCCTGTAGCCCAATCTCGCTGGTGCCCACACCCACCAAGTGCTGTCGACAGAGCTTCAGTCCATGTCTCTCTTGGCCACACCAAAGCCCCCACAGACCTCCTTGGTTCTGCCTCTTGACCGACTCTCTCAAACACACCACTCTACTCCCACCCCAGCCATCCTTCTCTGCCCCTGATCCTTCCTCTGTGGCTCCTCACTCCCATTTCTCTTCATCCCTCAATCTGTCCTCTAGCTGGATGATGAACAGACTGAGCTTCTAAAACACTGACATGACTAACAGCTCTTTTCCTTCCTATTCTGGACACTTAGGAAGTATATATAAAGTACCTACAATGAACTAAAGGAGACATTGCTCTCCCTCCTTGAACAGATAGGGTCCCTAAGTGGCTGTCCTGATGGTATCTGTTTCAGGACCTCACTCACCCTGTTGGAGACCTTGGGAAGGAAGCAGTCAGGGGATGGGGAGGGGACCAGGCTGAGACTGATTCCTCTTGCCCTCCAGGAAGTGAATGAACTGTGTCAGTCGGTGCAGGAGCATGTGGAGTTGCTGGGCTGTGGGGCTGGGCCCCAGGGTGAAGCTGCTGTGCACCAGGCCGAGGATGCCATCCAAAACGCCAACTTCTCTCTCAGTGTGAGCACCCCCTCCCACTACGAGGACCCTTCCCCTCTTAGGTGTCAATTTGCAACTCCTTTTCCTCCTTGGCCTCCAGATTCTCCCCATTCTCCATGAGGCTGGGAGCTCCCCAAGCCACCAATGGCAGCTGCGGCAGAAGCTGGAGGGCCTCCTGGGACAGGTGGGCGAGGTCTGCCGCCGGGACATTCAGGTGAGATAGTGCCCTTGCCCCAGCCCCACCTCCATATTCAGGCTTGACCTCCATCCATAGGCTTGCCTGTGATATCCCCTGAGTCAATGTTCTGTGAGGGTTGGAGCCTCAAGCCAGTTGGTCTGGGCCCCAGCCACACCCTCACCATGCTCTGACCTTTGCCCAGGACTTCACTCAGACCACACTGGACACCACAAGGAGCCTCTGCCCACAGATGCTGCAGGGACCCAGGTGGAGGGAGCAGCTAGAGGGGGTCCTGGGAGGCTCAAGGGGTCTTCCAGAGCTGCTTCCAGAGCACCTGCTGCAAGATGCCTTCACGAGGCTCAGGTAGGCTGGATAGGGCTGGGCTGGGCTGGGCTGGGCTGGGCTGGGCTGGGTAGGGTAGAGACAGCACACTAACCCTTGCCCTCTGTTGCCGTCAGGGACATGCGCCTGTCAGTCACAGGGACCTTGGCAGAGAGCATTGTGGCTCAGGCTGTGGCGGGTCTGAGTGCAGCCCGGGATCGGCTGGTGAGCAGGAACTGTGTGCTTACACACACACACATACACACACATGCACATACACACACACACATCGGCTGGTGAGCAGGAACTGCATGCTTACACACACATACATACATACACACATACACACATATACGTACACACACACACTCTCACTCACCTGGCCACTGCCTTGCAGGGGTTCTGTAATGTCTTCTGGGGTCAGATAGCCCAAGGTTATTTCAGGGTTCCCTTTGCACTGATACGACTATGGCTGAGGCCCTGCCTCCCATCTTTGGGGTGCCTGGTATTTCAGGTGGAGAGTCTGGCTCAACAGGCAACAGAGGCAATACCCCCTGTCATACCGGCACTAGATGGAGGTGAGCCCAGCCCCCTTGGGCCTGGGGAATTGGAAGGTCTTTTCTTCCCTGAGGAGGAGAAGGAAAAGGAGAATGAAGAGGAGCAGAAGGTAGGTGGAACTCTGGGCCTAGAACCCTGGATCTTCCCATCTTGTTCTGGAGTGTGGAAGGAGGGGAGGCAGCTCCCCGCCACCCCAGGCTGAGTTTGTGTCTTCCCCACCAGGATGACAGTCCTCCACAGAAGTGGCCTGAATCCAACCGCTGTCTTCATCTGGTCTCCTCCACTCACAGTAAGTCAGGCAGGGCCCGGGGAAAGAGAGCTACTCAGGTTGGGCTGAAGTTCCATTAGACCTGGACACCTGGACACATAGATTCACCCCTGTCCCGGGAACTCCCTGACCCTTGAGTGGGCTGGGCCAGGCCCCCCGTGCAGCGTGCAAAGTTGGGGTCCGCTGTGGTCAGTTAGCACAGGGTGGGACCTGAGCAGACCAGGGCTGGGACACAGTCTCCTCTCACCTCGTTACCTCCCCGCCCCCCCCACCCCTTCCTTACCCCCAGGATGCGCATGCTTGGCGGCGCTGCGCGCCGCTCGGGGCC
>NW_006785225.1:391237-405848 GCF_000442215.2 Lipotes vexillifer | reverse complement strand
GGAGGGGCGGGTGGGGGGCGGGCAGCGTAGCTGGGCCCCTCCCCGCGCCCTGGGCGGGTCCCCCGCCGCCCTAGCGCCGCCGCTGCCACCTCCCTGGGCTTGGCGCTCGGTGCTCTTCTGGTGCTCTCCCCTCAGGTGCTGCTGAGGAACCAGAGCCGGAGCCCGAGCTGGCAGCTCCGGGGGAAGATGCAGAGCCGCAGGCGGGGCCATCTGCTCGTGGCTCTCCGAGCCCCGCCGCCCCTGGGCCCCCGGCCGGCCCACTGCCTCGCATGGACCTGCCACCCGCCGGGCAGCCCCTGCGCCATCCGACCCGGGCCCGGCCGCGGCCACGGCGCCAGCACCACCACCGCCCGCCGCCGGGGGGCCCCCAGGTGAGCGCCCTACCCCCACTCCAGAGCTCGTGGAATTGGGGGTCGCGAGTGGCCCGTTCTCGCCTTACGGGTGATGGCCGGCAGGGAGGTGGGTGCCCAAGACCACCTGGTCATACTGCCGAGTTCTGGCTTCTTCCTGGCCAACCCTCCACCCCATGCTCATGCAGGGTCACGAGTGTGTGGATTTCGTTGGGGGAGTGCTTGGGTGTAGGA
Source organism: Lipotes vexillifer (assembly GCF_000442215.2). Taxonomy (NCBI): domain Eukaryota; kingdom Metazoa; phylum Chordata; class Mammalia; order Artiodactyla; family Lipotidae; genus Lipotes; species Lipotes vexillifer. The sequence continues at coordinate 405,264 of NW_006785225.1, read as the reverse complement.
CTCCGCCTCAGGTTGGCCGCTGCATGGGTAGATGTGCGAGAGGGGGCGTCTGTCTTATCCTTCCTCCCCCGGGGTTAATGAAAGATGCTGGGCCCCTGGCTGTGGGGACAATCCTGCGTTTACTGCACGTCTGGTGCGGGTGTGTGTGTGGGCTGGGTACTGGCTCGGGCAGTGGGCACGGGGCCAGAGGCGGGGAGGAGCTGGCTTGAGGCCCCCCAGAGGGTCTGACGCAGCAGCAGGCGCCGCTGAGCCGGCAGCAGGCTGGGTGGGGTGGGGTGGAGGGTACTGCAGGGAACTGTTTGGAGCAGAGAGGGTGGCAAGTGGGAACGTGTGACCCAGCGGGTGCGTGGGCTCTAGCCTGCTGGTGACCAGGTGGTTCAGGGTGTTTAGGATACTCTGTGGGACAAGCATGGGTGTGAACTGGATATGTCCAGGGCCAACTACAGGCGAGGGGGGTATGTGAAACCAGCATCCCTGCCCACCAGCTGCACAGTGGGAGAGCTTGTGTCAGCAGCCCTATAGGGTCACTGCAGCTCCCAAGTCCTGGACTTGCCCAGAGCCTGCCGTTGGACAAGGAAGGTGGAGAGAAGTCACAGTTGCAATCAGCCCGGAGCCCTAACCCTGTGGTGTTCCTCAGGTGCCCCCGGCCCTGCCACAGGAAGGGAATGGGCTCAGTGCCCGTGTGGACGAGGGCGTGGAGGAATTCTTCTCCAAAAGGCTGATCCATCAGGATCGCCTGTGAGTAAGGGGCAATTGCAAGGGGTGGGAGAGGGTGGAATGCTCCATGGGCCTTCCCACTTACTGCTGGCTGTCCCCACAGCTGGGCCCCCGAGGAGGACCCGGCAGCCGAGGGGGGTCCCACCCCTGTCCCCCGTACACTTCGAAAGAAGCTGGGCACTCTCTTTGCTTTCAAGAAGCCTCGTTCAACACGTGCGTCACGGCCTGATCTAGAGACCAGCCCTGGGGCAGCTCCCCGCTCTCGAAAAACCACACTTGGGGACTTGCTTCGGCCACCAGCCCGTCCTGGCCGTGGTGAGGAGGCTGGTGGGGCTGAGGGGGGCACCAGCAGCCCCGACCCTACCCGCAGGAGTCGGCCTCGATACACTCGGGAAAGCAAGGCCTACTCCATGATACTGCTACCTGCTGAGGAGGAGGAGACAACATTGGGTGCCAGACCTGACAAGGTGAGGCCTGGTGACAGGGAGTGAAGGCTCTGCAGGAACAGTGAGGGCAGTGGGCTCTCTCCCCACTCAGGTATCTCTGTCCCCAGCAGCAGCCCCTGGAGCGGGGAGACACAGAGCTGGCCCCAACCTTTGAACAGCGAGTACAAGTGATGCTGCAGAGGATCGGCGTGAGCAGAGGCAGCGGGAGTGCCGAAGGCAAGAGGAAGCAAGTGAGCTGGGAAGGGACACACGTGGGAAGTGAGGAGGCAGGTGACACGTAGCTCGTTTTATGTGGGTGATTTATGTGACCAGGAGGAGACTCATGACAGGTCTGTCGATCCTTTCCCCTCCCCACAAAAGTCATCAGAGTCAACCTTTCTTCTCTCTTCGCTTCTACCGTGACCCAGGCCACTGATACCTCCTCCTTGAAGTGGATGGTCTAACAGATGATCTAACAGACATCTGGCTTTGCCATCTGCATTTGAAACAGCAAATCCTCCAGGGGCTTCCTCTCAAGACATTGCCCTGACTCCTGATCCTGCCTCAAGGCCCAGTGGGGTCTCAGCCCTGGTCACTGCTTTCACCTCACTGCTCTCAACCCCGGTTCATCTCAGAGCCTCTACACAGGTTCCTCTGTCTGGAACTCCTCCCTGCCCCACTTCCAGCCTCTCATCCCCACCCATGGGCTACACCAGGTCCCTCTTCATCCATCCCTGTATTTCCCTGTGGGCCTTCCTTGACTCTCTTCCATGGCCCCCCTGCTAATGCCACTCTCTGATCACAGTTCCTAATAGGAACCACCACCCTATGGACTATCCCTTTAATAACTTCAGGAAAATAAGAAACACAAATGAAGTGAAACTCAGCTTGAATTTAAAAACATTAAGGTACAGAAAGTGAATCACAGAATTAATTACTTTCTGTGTCTGTGCTTGCATATGCTTCTGTGTGTTAACTGTCCACCATCACAGACTGAGCTCCAAGAGGACCAGGACTGGGTTTGCCATGTTCTTGCCCAGCCCACGGTGGGCATTTAGTGGCGGTTATAACAAGAATGAATAAAAGGACACGGCTAGCACGAAGGTGGGACAGGATCAAGCTTAACTTCCCTATTTATTTCCTACAGAGCAAAGATGGAGAGATCAAGAAGGCTGGCTCGGATGGTAAGTGGGACCCTGGGCTAGGGCAGTACATTTTTGGGGAGGAGGAGATAGTCCCCAAGGGGTTTGCTCTCCCTGGCAGAAGAGTGGGAATAGCCATGTTTTTCCTCCCCTCACTAAGCCTAAGTCCCCAGCCCTGCCTTTGCAGGTGACATTATGGACAGTTCCACAGAGGCTCCTCCCATCTCGATCAAGTCCCGCACCCACTCTGTGTCTGCTGGTGAGTATGTTGGGGGTCATGCAGGGACAGGCTGGAGGGGATCTCAAACCATTCGTCAGGTTCACTTCCGACGCCTGGCCCGGGTCTTGGCTGACACCATTCTCCCTGCAGACCCTTCATGCAGACCTGGTCCAGGGAGCCAGGGGCCCGAGTGTGCCACCTGGAAGACACTAGGGCAGCAGCTGAATGCAGAGCTCAGGGGCCGTGGCTGGGGTCAACAGGATGGTCCGGGCCCCCCCTCCCCTTGTCCCAGCCCAAGCCCCCGAAGAGCCAGCCCCTCCCCAGACAGCCTGGGCCTCCCAGAGGATTCTTGCTTAGGCTCCAGGAATGAAGGTAAGCAGGTACCCTAGACCCCACCCAATACTGGGCCAGGGCCTGGAGGAGTCCCTGCTGGGAACTCAGCTCCTCTGGGGACCCTGAAGGTGGGAGGCAAGGGCTGGAGCGGGGGCAGCTGTTGGGACCATACCCTGATACCCTGGCCTCCCCCAGATGGCCAGCTGAGGCCGAGGCCTCTCTTGGCGGGTCGACGAGCAGTGTCTGTGCATGAGGACCAGCTCCAGGCCCCTGTTGGTGAGGGGAGACACCTCCATGTGTGCTTGAGTGCAGGAGGAGATGGGGGAGGGGGGGCTCCCTTCGAGGCTCGGAGGGGGCCACCAGTGGCGTGAGGGGTTGAGAAATCAGGGAGCCAGAGGCCAGGAGCAAGGGTCTGAGAAGCCCTTCCTGCTAGCCCTGGATCTACCTCCACAAAAGCAACCTCTGCCAGGGGTGGGAGGATGCTGGGGAAGGGGGAGGTTCTGAAAGCAAGTGTGCGTGGGGGTCGAGGACAGGCAGCAAGCCCTTAGCAACCCTCCCCAAGTCTCTCTGTATCCCTCAGAACGGCCCCGGAGGCTGCAGCGCTCCCCTGTCCTCAAGCGCAGGCCAAAGCTTGAGGCACCTCCATCTCCAAGCATAGGTAAAGGGGGCTGGATGGAGCCAGCTGGGTGGACGGCAGGACTGCTCAGTCCAGTCCTAACCCTTCCTCTCTCCCTGTGCAGGATCTGGCCTTGGAGCCGAGCCTCTACCCCCACAGTCTACAGAGCCCTCAGGCCCTGAGCGGAGCCCACCATCCCCAGCCACAGACCAAAGAGGCGGCGGCCCCAACCCCTGACCTTCTCCTTTCCTGCCGCATGAGATTATTTTATTAAAAAACTTAAAGGAAGCTAGTGTGAAGCCCTGTTTATCCACCCCCAGGCACGGACCTGTGCTCGTATCCTCCCACGTGCTCACATGACCCCTCACACCTGGGTTAGTTCAGCCTCTGGCTGTGGCTCCATCAGAAAGTGCAAGGCCCAGGCCACAAGCTGGGGAGGGAGCCTGGGAAGAGAACCATGGTTGTAGGCCAATGGAGACTGGGACGGGTAACCAAGAGAGTGGGGGCACCCCCAGGCACTCACCTGACAGCTTGGATCTGGGCACACAGGGAGGGGCAGGGTGGCTCGTACTCATATTGGAAGGCAGAACCGTCACGATGCCTCTTTGTGGGGTCCTGACGGGGGGGGGGTATTGTGTCTGGAGAGGGGCCAAAACGGCCCCTAACCTCATCCAAGGCTACCCCCAGCCCAGCCCCATTCTACCCTCCAGTTGTAAGGGGTGCTATGCTCACCCAGACAGAGCTGGACTCCAGGGCTTCCTTGGTGGTTCTTGTCCTTGGAGAGTGCTGCCAAGTCTTAGGGGGTAACCCTAGCTCCTTGAACTCCAGACTAGGTCTCTGGGCCATGGTTACAGGGGCTTGGTGTAGACTGGGGACATGGCCAAGGGGTGACAGACTTGGGGTGCAGCTCAGGGGTGGGGAGTTGGGTACATGGCTGGGGTGTGGGGAACTGGGGGGCAGGGGGCCATGGGCTGAGCAGATGGCTGACAGGGGCTGGGAGCTGCCCTTCTGCGCTGGGTCTGGAGCAGCCAAGGGCAAGGCAGGCAGAAGGCTGATACTGGCACCACTTTCCTCTGACAGCATGTGGCTGGGTAGGGCAGGGGTTCCTGAGGAGAAAGGGGACTCACCATGGGCACAGATCTCTCAGCTCAGACTAGCTGAATGACCTGTGAACATAGGCCTGCAGGAACTGTGTTCACCCCCCCACCCAGCTGTGCACCCTTTCACAGCATCCTGTGTAGCCCAAGCATCTAACTGATAGCACCAAGAACATGGGGCCTGAGCACCAGCTTACCTGAGGAACTGGGTGAGGAAGGAGGAGAGGAGATGAGAGTCAGCGATAGGTCCTGTAGAGCCGGGTGTGGTGGGGGTAGCTCAGGGCCTGGCGGTCAGGGGAGGCTTATCAGCACGGAGGGCACTGGGCATGCAGGCACTCCCCTCTTGACCTCTCCAGTCCTCCTTACCCTGTGCCCTCTGACCTGGGCCCAGAGAGCTCAGGATTTGCTGGTCATTCTCAGAAATGCGCAGCCATAGGCTGGGGACAGAGTACACAGCTTCTCCCTGTAGGACGAGAACATTCAGTTTGGCCCTTGCCCAACTCCCCACTCCGACATTTCCCAAGAGAAGCCCCAGACTGACCGTGGCTCTGCAGCGTGAGGCCGCCCAGCGGGTAAGGGGGGTTGCTGTGCAAGGGCCTGCCAGCATCAGACAGCTCTCAGCCAGGCTCACTAGCGCCCCCCGATGCTCCTGGTCCTCCTCTACCTCATCCAGTAGTTGGGACAGTGAAAGGCCTAGGGACGGAGGACCGGGGGACGGGCTGAAGCTCAAAGAAGAGGAACGGGGGTGGGGAGAAGAGCTTATTAAGGAAGCAGGGGGGTGATGGCTGGAGAGATCACTCTACAGGAAGTATGGGCAACTGGCCAACCCCTATAAGTACCTGCACTGGGGGAGGTGGACTCTGAAAGGTGCTCCCTAGAGAAACAGAGGGAACAAGCCTGAGAAAAAATCCTGAAGCCTATCTGATAACACAGATTTTCTATTCCCTGACCGAAACACACCTGACCCAAGAGCCCAACCCCAAACTCACTCCAAGCAGTCATAGAGCTTTTTCCGCACATCCGGGTCCTGGTTGCTGGGAAGGAGAAGTAGTAGGCAGTCAGTATAACTAGGAACGCAAGGCCTATGCCAACGCCAGCCAGGCCTGGGTGGGGAGTACAGCTGGAGGATGGAGGCATCACTTACCAACCAGTCACCCGTTCCCGGGGTTGCTCCGTGGGCAGCAGGCTGAAGCGGTCCACCTGGAGGTAGAACTCCGCGGGCTGGAGGGATGAGTTCAGGGACCGGGTTTCAGGAGTTGTCAGGAAGTCGGGCCCAGTAACCCACCGAAGCCAGCCTCACACTCACCGCGCCTCCCTCGGCGACTTGGACGCGGACCCCGCAGTTTTGCAGTAGCAGCAGCCGGCCTTCTGCCCCTCGAAAGCCGAACTCCTTCTCCTCCCTGCAGCGAGCGCGATCCTCACTAACGCGCTTGCCTGAACACTGCCCCGCCCGCCTGGGGCCCGCCCGCCTGAGGCCCGCCTGCCTGGGACCCGCCCGCCTGAAACCCGCCCACTTCGGGCTCAAGGCTCGTGCTCTCCCACCGGATTCCAATCTTCCCCGGCTCCGCGGAGCCTCTCTCACCAGTCCGAGGCGTTCAGAGCCTCCCGCGTCACCAAGCATCGAATACTGTGGGTCCCGTCGGACACAAGTAGCGTGGCCCCTTCAAACGTGTCGGGAGCGCGGGACGGGCCCGGGGCCTCGGCCTCCTGCAGTACCTGACGGCGACGACCTGCGTCAAACCCACCGCAAGGGGCCCAGCACTGGTCTCCGGGCCCTGAGAAGGGGGTGGGGACTCACCTTGAGCAGCTGCCCCGCCCGCGGGCTTGAGAGTGCCTCTGACCCTAGAACCAGCTCTCGTATCCAAGGCCGCAGGACCAGACTCCCCAAGCCTGCCATTCCCGCCGCCGTTACCAGCCGAGCAACCCTGGACCGCGTTTCCCGCGGGCGCTGCGGCCCCGCCTCTCCTCGGAAGAGGAAACGTACGGCGGCTGGGCGGGACCTGAGGTCGAGGTCCCGCCCATGAGCGTGGCGCGCGTGCGCACGAGCGCGTCCTATTCGGGAACTTGTCGGCAGACCCGTGTTGGTTCAACTGTATGCTGTCCTGCTTACTCTTACCCGAGCATCTCTCCAAGCAGCGGCCGGGCGTTTGCGCCGTTCTTCAAGACTCCTGTGGCACTGGGCAGGAAGGGGCCAAGGGCTGGCTCCGATGGAGTGGGAGGGATCTGGGGCCTGAGGCTGCAGCCAAGGGTGGTCCGAGTGGGTGGCTCAAAGCCACTTCAACGCCTGTGACCCCAAGGGGTTCAGCAATTATTTGTTGCGACTCAGTTTCCTCATCTACAAAATGTGCGGTATTGTTAGGCCAGTGGAAATAAAACCACTGGTGCCGCAGTGGTTAAGAATCCGCCTGCAAATGCAGGGGACACGGGTTCGAACCCTGGTCCAGGGTCCTACATGCCTCTGAGCAACTAAGCCCGTGCGCCACAACCTGAGCCTGCGCTCTAGAGCCTGCAAATGCAGGGGACACGGGTTCGAACCCTGGTCCAGGGTCCTACATGCCTCTGAGCAACTAAGCCCGTGCGCCACAACTACTGAGCCTGCGCTCTAGAGCCCGTGAGCCACAACTACTGAGCCCGCGTGCCACAACCACTGGAGCCCGTGCTCCACAAGAGAAGCCACCGCAATCGGAAGCCTGCCCACTGCGACGAAAGAGTAGCCCCCGCTTGCGGCAACTAGAGAAAACCCGCGCCCTGCAACAAAGACCCAACACAGCCAAAAAATAATTAATTTAAAAAAAGATTAACATGATAAATTACAAAAAAAAGCACACAGCATTCAACAAATACTTCCCTCTCCCTTTGGATTGGCCAAGCCCCTCCCCCAGATTCCCGGGACGCGGGGACCGTAGCGTAATGACGTAAAGGACGCAAAGATTCTCCCACCCTTATCTCCGTTTCCTAGGAAACGTGGACTCCGCGTTCAACTCCCCGTCGCTGCCCTCTTGACGTCACGGTCCGGACAGGAGGGCGGGGCGAGTGCTACCGCCAGGGGCGGGGCGGCGCGGGCCGGCCGGGCTGTGCACCTGCACCTCTGCGGTCCGCCTGGAGCATCATCCCCGGCCCGCCTGGCCCCGCCATGGCCAGGCCGCAGAGGACTCCGGCACGCAGTCCCGACAGCATCGTCGAGGTGAAGAGCAAAGTAAGGGCCCCTCCAGCCCCGGCTCCGGCCTCGGCCCTAGGCGCTTCCAATTCCCTCATTCTCCCCTTCCTGACTCCTTGGTCCCCACCACCTTTTTCTCTCCTCCATCCTCCACGTCCCATTCTCCGGCTTTTCTTCTCGCTTTCCCCCATCCATCCTCCTTCCTTCTACTGCCGGCCTCAAGAGTCCCTCTGTGGCCTGGGTACCTGAGGGCGGGGAGAAGACCTTGGACAGCGTCCCTTGTACTGGGTGCAAGGCTGCAGCTGTTGTGAAGCCCCCCCGTCTTTCTCACCCCTGCCACCTTCGGACCCGTGGTGAGAAAGGGCACGGACTCCATCCTAACCCCTCCCCGCCCCCCCACCCCGGCCTCCAGTTTGATGCCGAGTTCCGACGCTTCGCGCTGCCCCGCGCTTCGGTGAGCGGCTTCCAAGAGTTCTCTCGGTTGCTGCGTGCGGTACACCAGATCCCGGGCCTGGACGTGCTGCTTGGCTATACGGATGCTCACGGCAACCTACTGCCCCTCACCAACGACGACAGCCTGCACCGGGCCCTGGCCAGTGGGCCCCCGCCGCTGCGCCTGCTAGTGCAGAAGCGGGGTGAGGAGGATGGGGTACAGTGGGCAGCCTCTGTGGGGTAGGGTGACAGGGCAAGTCTAGAAGGGTTAGTCCATGCCCAGTGTGCCCAGGCTTCACCCTCTGCAGTCCCTGCCCTTGGCCTGACCTCCAAGTGGCAGGAAGTAGCTACAGTGCCCCCTTCCTCAGGCCTTGGCCTGATGGAAAAGGGCCCAAATGGGAAAGCAGGGTCTCTGATCTCAGCGTCCCCCTCTCCTGCAGCAGAAGCTGATTCCAGTGGCCTGGCCTTTGCCTCCAACTCTCTGCAGCAGCGCAAGAAAGGGCTCCTACTTCGGCCAGTGGCATCCCTGTGCACGCGGCCACCGCTGCTAATCAGCCTGCCACAAGATTTCCGCCAGGTTTCTTCAGTCATAGATGTGGACCTACTGCCTGAGACTCACCGACGGGTGCGGCTGCATAAGCATGGTTCCGACCGCCCCCTGGGTTTCTACATCCGAGATGGCACAAGTGTGCGCGTAGCTCCCCAGGGCCTGGAACGGGTTCCAGGCATCTTCATCTCCCGCCTGGTACGAGGGGGCCTGGCTGAGAGTACAGGGCTGCTGGCAGTCAGTGATGAGATCCTCGAGGTCAATGGCATTGAGGTAGCTGGGAAGACCTTGGACCAAGTGACAGACATGATGGTCGCGAACAGCCACAACCTCATTGTCACTGTCAAGCCAGCCAATCAGCGCAATAATGTGGTGCGTGGGGCATCTGGGCGTCTGACAGGACCTCCTTCTGCTGGGCCTGGGCCTGCTGAGCCTGATAGCGACGATGACAGCAGTGATCTGATCATTGAGAACCGCGAGCCTCCCTGTTCCAATGGGCTGTCTCAGGGGCCTCCATGCTGGGACCTGCGCCCAAGCCGCCTACTTCCTGATGCCCGCAGCTCTCTGCCCTCCGTGGATGATCAGGAGCAGGCCAGCTCTGGCTGGGGGAGTAGCATTCAAGGAGATGGTAGTGGCTTCAGCCTCTGACAGGCAAAGATGCAGCCCCTTGCCCTTCCCGGCTGCTGGGACATGGCAGGGACTTCCCCAGTGGGTTTTTTTAGCTTGCTCATGGGGCCCTCTCAGTCTGGGGAACATTAAAGGTTTTCTACAAATGCAGTTATGGTCCTTCTGTTTCCCAGCCCTAGCCTCCTCCTTGATCCCACAATCTTGCCTTCTGGCCTGGACATGAGGCAGGAGTGGAGGAGTGATAAGGGCAGCAGAGAAACCTTCCTGTAGTCAAGCAGCAGGAAGGACACCAGGCTTGGCATTTCTAGGGTAAGCTCAGCTCTTATGGAAACAAACCCCACTGTGTACAAAAGGTTTAATTTTGACAAAGGGGTTTAAGAGGCTGGGATGGCCCTTCCACAGCCACCAGTGACTGGGAAGAGTGCTCTGGGGATACTGCCCACCCACTGCTCCTGTCTTCGAACTCCACTCTATGACGGGGCCCAGTCCTGCCCTTTATAACCATGTAGCGATCCTCAGTGAGACCCCTGACTCTATCCCCATAAAAGGGCTCAGGCATCCATCTTCACAAAGACCTTGGGGCGGGAAAAGATCTTGATGGCCTCCTCTACCTGCATCAGCTTCCGGTCCAGATCAGCACGATGGCTCTGGGCTCTCAGTGAATCCGCCCCAGCAGGCAACAGCACCAGCTCACGCAGCAGCTGGCTCTGGCCTACAGGGGCCCCAGGAACAGTAAGTGCTGGGCAGGGGTGCATGGTCCCCAGTGGGTTCCCCATCCAGCTTCCTTTGGCCACATACTCACTCTGGAGCAGATTGCTCAGTGTCTCCAGCCGCTGGTTCTCAGGCATGCAAGTGTGGCCAGGGGGCATGGCCGGGTCCGGCTGGCTGTGCTGACGGGCCTCAGCCTCCTGCCGCCACAGATCCCTGCGCTCCAACAAGCTGCGATGCAACAGACTCAGGATTGATGATCCCAGGGCAGACGTTGGCTCCCACCCACCATAAGCGTCCCTTACCCTGGGTGTTGGGCAGTAGGACCTACTAATGGGGAACGTGACCCTTCTGTGTGGCGTTGTAGTGCTCCTGGGCCTGCCGTTGCTGCTCCAGCACCTGTGCCAGGACTTGCAGCGAGCGAGAATGACGCCGGGGGGCCCTCTTGGCAGTGCGAGCATTGTGGGTAATGAAGTCCACACTTGGGCCTGGGCCCTGCAGGACACGGCAAGCTTGATGAAGTAGCACTGTGTTGTGCCCCTGAACCTCCCCAGGATCCCTGCCCTACCTCCCAGCCCTCACACATCCTCTCACCTTAGCATTGGGACCTGGTGGGGTTAGCTGGGGACTGGGGACATGGGGTGGTGGGAACCCAGGGCCACAACGGGAATGTGCCCTCAGGAAGTGGGCAGGCTCTGTCCCAGAGGCAGGGCTGGGGTCCTGTAGGCCAAGGCATAGCAGAGGGATCAGTCCGGCTGAGGTCAGGGTGTCAAGCCATAAGACCAAGCCTCTGCCCTTCCTGCCTTTCAGGATCTTTCTCTATCACCAGTCCTCTGGAATTGGCCTCCTTCGTCATGAAGGAGCACTTCTCCTCATCAGCATTTAAACGTGTGTTTCTCACATCTTTAAAAAAACAAATACCCCTCCTTCTATCCCAGTCCTGGCTTCAGCCACCATTTCTTTTTTCTTTCCTTCCTAGCCAAGATTTCTGGCTCTGTCCCCACCAAGGTCACCAACAGCTGGTCTCCAAGCCCTCAAATCCAGGGTCACTTCCCTGGTCTCATCATCCTCAGCCAGATCCTCAATAACTCCTGGGTCTCACTCCTGACATACACATCTGATTCTCCATCTGCTTGCTGGACATATTCCCACTCCCTGCGAGTCCCATAAATGCTTCTGATTCAACACATCCACATATGACCTTATTGTCTTTTCTCTCAATCCTGCCTCTCTGTCTCAGACCCGTGGATAGAGAAGTGGTGCCACTATCTACCCAGATAGAATCCTACCACCATACATACCCCTGCCCCTGCCCTTCCCATTGTCCTTAGAAATAAAGGTAAGAAGTGGATTATGTGGCCCTTTATGATGTGGGCACAGGTGACTTCTCGGCCTAACCTCACGCTCTTCTTCCCTCACAGTGAATTGAATACAGCATCCCCACTGCCCACACCCCCTCTGGTCTTAGGACTTCTGTCTGTGAGGTTCCATCTCTATAGAATGTTCTCCTCCATCCTCCCCTGGCCTAATTCCTACTTGCCCCTCAGAATCACCCAGCCATCATCACTTCTGAGAAAGCCCCCCAGCCCCACTCTGCGGCAGAACCAGCTATCTCTTAGTCCCCTGTTACCTTAGTTCCCTGCGGTTTTCCACCCTCCTCATAACTCAGATCAGAGTATAATTGTCAAAAAGATGGGCGATACTTCTGGCTGCCTGAGGCAGGTACCTGCAGCTGGGCCTTGACATGGGACTTCACTTTGTCATACTTGGGTGAGCGCCAGAGAGCCTTCAGGGGCCTGGACTGGTCCTGCTCCCGGCTGTGCTCCTGCTCACGGAAGCGCCTCTGGATCTCCCTGATCCGCCTCAGGTTCTCCTTCTCATGGTCTTTAGGGTCCTTCCCTGGGGAAAAGATGTTGCCAGGCTCTGCCCTACATACAGCCCATGCAATCCAACTCACAACAGTGAACACACAGGCCCACAGCCTGCCTCCCACAGAAAGATCTCCCTGACATCTCCATCTAAGTCCACCTCGTCACCTTGTTCCCTTCCTCACACAGTAATTATCTTCTTCTATTCCTGATGATTTTCTACATTTTTTATTGCGAAGTATACCATTAATCATCTTGCATATCATATTCACCAGTTCACTTGTTTATTGTCTCTCATCTTGACTCGATGATGCTCTTCTCCAACTTTGTTTTCCTAGCACCTACAGGGCCTGGCACACAGGAGACACTCAAGAAACAACCTTTCATTGATGCATGAATTCATGAAGCTGAGCTATGGGTTTTCTGGGGGATACCCCATCTAGTCCTCTCCTGCGAGGAAGAAGAGAGGACTTTTATAGTCTAGTCGGGGAAACTAACAGTCAGAGAGGTAAAGCCTGAGCCTTCCTCAGGGAAGGAGAAGCAGCTGCTTTTGATCTCAGCTTTGCCTTCAGACTCGCCTCGTCCCTTCTGTCCATAACTTACTCTTGGGAGAGGCCCCTGGGCCTAGGGAGATACCCCCGAGCTGCAGCAGCACGCCACCCACGCCGCGCCGGGCACGCTCCAGGATTTCTCGGGCTACGGCACCGATGCGGGGGCCGCGGGGAGGGGTGGCGTCTAGGTCGGGGTCCGGAGTCAGCAGGCCCAACTTCAGCGCGCTTCCCTCAAGGCGCCCTTGGGCTGAGAGGCCAGACGGGGCGGAGCGCGGAGTTCAATGGTGGAGCTGGGCCCGACCCTTGCTCTGGCTTCGCCAGGGTGAGGCACCCCACAACTCACCTGAGGCCGGCCGCCGGTAGTAGTCAGGACAGAGCGTAGGGTCTGGGGGGATGGGCCCCGAGATGCGGGACGGACCCTCGCACATGCCGCCGTCGTCCTTCTGCAACAATGCACCGAGGCCTGCCGGGCTACGCATCTCCGGCCCCGAACCCCTTCCTCAGCCCAGTACCTCCTCCCTGGACCCGGACCCGGGCCCTGACCCCAGCTGTGCCGCCTTGCCTGCGTTCCCGGCCCTCGCCCCGCCTCCCGACCCTGGCCTGCGCTCGCCACCTCCGCTCTCAGCCCACTTCCTGCCCCGTTGGCAGCCCCTCACCCGGGAAGGGTACTCACCCGAGCAGTTTCACCGCCCACTGCCGCCACCCGACCTCTTTGCTGTTGCCAGGTAACAATGGTTTCCGTCCCTGAGGTCAGGGGCCAATGCCCCCTGGCGCAAAGCCTTCTGGGGCTTGTAGTTCCAACTGAGGGTGGGGCCAGACCGGTTGCCAGTTGCCCTTCGCAACCCGGCCCTTCTCCGGGGTCAGCTCAAGGTCTACCAGTCTAGGGTCCGCCCTCCACCTCCCACTCCCCACGTCCCCCAAGCAACCGTCGAGGATGCGCTGATCCTCCGCAGCCATGGCCTCAGCAGGGGCTGAGAAGCGGCCAGGGGCCGAAGAGGGAACAGCATTGGAGCAGTCACAGCTTACGGAGGTGCCTGGTGGCCATGCGCAGAATTCTGAGGTGACCATTAGGCTGTCTAGCCTTCAAACACTTGGCCACAGAGCTTTAGGAGACCAGCTTCTGTGCAATGGCCCCCTAACTGCCAGGACAGGCTCCACAGCCTGGGAGGGGCATGGGGTGGTGCCCTTCATCCATATTTGGTATCTAATGGCTGATCCCTGTATCCTTTGCCTGGCCATGGTGACCAGTTACCTATGTGTCACCTCTAGTGTCTAGTTATGGGAGACCAGTGCCTGGTGCCAGCCCATGAAGCCTGCCAAACCCAGGGTGAAGACAAGTGTCCAACAGGGCCAGTCTCAGAGCCAAAGATCCAGGAGGAAAGACACAAGCTGGAGGAAGAGAGGCACAAGCCAGAGGTGCAGGCACTAGAGGAGAGAGGCCCCAGGCCTATGGCCTCCATTATGAGGACCAGTCGTGGTCTGAAGAGGAAGCTGGTCAAGTGAGGGGGCTTTCAGAGGGAAGAAGCTGAAGGGCTGGGGAGGTGGAATGGGGGTGGATTCCGTAGGATTCCTAAATCGGGCATTCCT
>NW_006785225.1:388702-391062 GCF_000442215.2 Lipotes vexillifer | reverse complement strand
ATTCCTGCAGTGTACATACTTACTCCCTGCCACCACCATCACTCCTCCCCTCTTCTGTCCCTCAAGAGCTCTGATGTAGGGAACATCCAGAGAGGGAGTCTCAAAGCCTTGTAAGGGGCTGAACTCATGAGCTCTTGGCCCCTGTCCAGCCCTGGGCCTGGGCTGACCAGGAAAGGGACAAGAATCTGGGCCTGGGGTGGTAGGCAGACAGGGCTATTCCCTAGGACAGGGCACAGGAGCCAAGGCTGGAGGCTGGCTCCTCAGGCCTTCTTGTCCCCTAGCCTCCCAGGACCTAGCCACCAAGCCCATCCTAGGGCTGAAGCTGAGCTGCCACAGGGGATGCCGCTGCAGAGGGAGGAGCGGGAGAGTAGCCAGAGTGAGCCCTCACCGTCTGCCAAACAGCACAAAAAAGCCAAGAAGCGCAAGAGTGTGGGAACCCCAGTGCTCCCTGTGGTGGCCAGCACAGTGTCTGCGCCCTCAGAGACCTTAGGACTGGAGCGTGAGTGGCATTCCCCGGGCCCTTTATCCCCCACCTGCTGGACCCCTGACATGGCATAGCTTGGCGCTCCAGCACCTGCCCTGCCCCGGGTCCTTGCAGGAAAGGCCCAGCGCCTGCGGCCCCTGTACCAGTACATCAACTATTGCAACCCTGAGCTGAACCAGGCACGGGAGGGGGACAGGGAGGCTGAGGCTGAGGTGAAGCCTGAGTCGGAGCTGGCCCTCATCCCCGAGGAGACAGGTGTGGAACTGTAGGCCTTGCTGCCCACGGCAGGTGAGCTGGGCTCAGGCCTCACTTTGCCCTGCCCCAATACGTTCATGACCCCCACCTACACTCTGGTTCCCCTGGGGGAGGAAGCTGGCGAGGAGCCTGGGGGTTTGCCCAGCCTGGGCGTCAGCGGTTGCCTCAAGGCTGAGATGCTCAAGTCAACTCAGGTGGACACCAACAAGATGCTAAGTGTCTGCGCTGCCCCACTTGTACCCCCACCCTCTCCTCAGTACAAGTGACTGTCCTGCCCCACTGGGGGCTCCCCTTCTCCCAAGCCTGAACCAGAGGAGCAGTCTATGGCCCTAGGCACTCAGGTGGAAGAGGGGATTCTGCCCCTGCCCCTGCTTGGGACCTTGGGTTTGCTAAAAATAAACGTTTTTCCTTTTCTCAGACTGTGGTTCCCCCAAATAAGATGCCTGAAGAGGGAGAGGCTGGGAAGAAGGGTGGAGGATTCCCCAGTTCAGTGAACTGGATTTTGCCCAAGAACTTGACAGAAATATAGATTCCTGGGCACTACCCCAGACCCAACTGAATCAGAATCTGCAGGGGTGGGGCCTGGTTCTGTGCATTTAAAACCTCCTCAGATGAACCTGAAGGTCAGACAAGATAACAGTGGGGATGGAAAGGCGGTTGGTAAGGAGGAACTTGGGGAAGAGAAGGAAAAGAACTGTCAGGTCATGGGAAGCGGGTGCTTGGCCTTGCTCCCTGTCTCCCAGGGAGGGGCCTGCATTGATCTGACCTTGAAGGGACCAACACTTGGAATCCTCCTTCTGAGGTGGCAGAGTTCATTTGCCTGTCCCAAGAGGGGCAGCTCTCACAGCTGGATCAGACTTTGCCCCCAGAGTGGCCCCTGGTGACAGAGGAATTGGTGCCTTTTTCTGGCAGGCAAGGGGTGGTGGTGGAGGTGAATGTTCTCTTTAGACCCCTGTGGCTGAGCCACTGGATGACTGCGGCGCCTCATCCTCAGGGGTCTCTGGGAAGAGGGGGCCAGTGCTGGCCATTTTAGAAAGCCCCTATCCTGCTGCCTCCTGGTCCTCTTGCATGTCCCTCAGACATCGTAAACACAGGGAATTCCAGATTAAATGGATTTCTCCTCCCTCCAACCTGCTTTTCCTCCTGTTTCTCATCTACACAATTGTTCAAGCCAAAATCCTGATATCACCCCAGACCCCATCCTATTCTTTGCTCATTGACTCCTGCCAGCTAATCAGGCATCAAGGCAGGTGAATCTACCCTCTCAGACAGAGAATCTCTCGGACACCCATCAGCACCCTTGCCTGGGACACTGTCATCTCCAGGTGAGAGCTCACTAGTTTCCCTGCCGGTGGGCCCTTGCCCCACCAACCCACCCAATGATTCTGCTACACACACTCCTGAACCCCTGATGGTGTTGCTCCCCCTCTAGCACCCTGCTCCTTTTACCCCAGCTACCTTAAAACTTTTTAGTGGCTTCCTGTAATTCCCTGACCAACTACACCTTTTCTTACCTTCCCTCTCTGCCTGTGGGGCTTCCCCTGCCTAAAATGCCTTTATTTCTTCACCCTCAACCTGGCTAGTATACATGTACCCTTGAAGACTCACGGCGCCTTGCTTC
>NW_006785225.1:386522-388636 GCF_000442215.2 Lipotes vexillifer | reverse complement strand
CCTGCTGAGCCAGGCAGCACCCAGTGCTGTATTGCCCTGCATTGTAGCATCTACACGCTACTATCACTGTGGGTTATGTAACTATTTCGGGGGCTAGACTGTGAACTCCCCAAGAGCATGTGTCATTGCATCGCATCCACCTAACAGAGGGGCCCCATGAAAGGCACCAAGATAAGGAGACCAAGGTGGGGAGCTGAGGAAGCTGCAGAGAGGGACAGGTTAGGATCTGAAAGGCTGAGGCCATCCAAAGTCCAGGACCATATGGGGGCCCCCTGGAATAATGGCCTGGCCATCCAGGAAGGGAGGGGGTGGGCAGGCCCAGATGGAGGAAGTAGGAAGAAAATGGGCAA
The DNA here is from genome assembly GCF_000442215.2 of Lipotes vexillifer. Taxonomy (NCBI): domain Eukaryota; kingdom Metazoa; phylum Chordata; class Mammalia; order Artiodactyla; family Lipotidae; genus Lipotes; species Lipotes vexillifer. The sequence goes on along the minus strand of NW_006785225.1, from coordinate 388,286 downwards.
AATCCCAGGCTGTTCCCTCCTTTAGGGGTCACTTGGATGCTCACTGGCCCCATGGCAAGGCCTCAGGGCAAGCCGTGGGGTCAGGACATTTATGCTTTTTGCCCACACTTCTCCCTGGGCAGTGACTTGACTGAGCTAGGAGATACTTCTGCAGGGACCACGCAGACTGAAATGTTGTCCATAGGGACGAGCACGAATTCTCCAGGTATTTTAGAGGTAGAGGGGTCTTCAAGATAACTGAGTTTGATCTCCTGACTTTATGGCTGAGGAAGCAGAGGCCTGCAAAGGAGTGGCCTTGCATGAGACCACACCCTGGGGCCCAGGGAGGGCCTGCCCTTTCCTGAGCCCTGAAGATCTCTGAACCTGGGGGCTCTCTGGCTAAGGCCTTGACCCAAGAAGGCTGAGCATCTGCTTTCTCTGTGTGGTCTCCAGGGCTGGAGGTGCTGGCCAGGCCAGCACTGATAAGGAAGATCTGTTCCTATCTCCTCACAGGTGACGTAGAAGCATCAGTGTTTCCTGAGCTCTTATTCACTCGTCAGGCTTGTCTAAGCAGGGTGGGTGATAGTAGCCACAGAAAGGAACAAGACACCACTACCACTCCTAGAAGCTCACTCTAAGTGTGCAATGCTGAGGCAGCATAATTCAAGGAGACGTGATACGGAAAGGCTGAGGACCAAAGCTGTGGTGCCACAGGTAGTGGGGGTGACTGCCACTTTGCCTGCAGGAGTGAAGAGGCAGCTCTCCAGCTGCTTCCTGAAGGAGAGAGTTGGGTGGCCTTCCAATCAGAGGATATGCCAGGGATGAAGCCTCACTAGTGTGGAAGATGTCAGCCCCATGTAGGAGGGCCATTTAGCATGGCTGAAACAGAGGCCTGGCTATCAGACCAGGCTGGATGAGCCTGGGAGGGATAAGGAGGGGTGTAGGCAACGAGGGATGTTGGCCTGATGTTTTGGAGAGGTTGCTTGGGCATCAGCGTGAAGGGCCGAATAAGGAAGGGAGACTAGGGATAGGGAGGTGAGGAGGCTGCTGCCATTGTCTGGGTGAGTGCGAGGCGTAGATTTGCTTGGGGGTTGGAAAATAAGCAAAAGGTATTCCGGAAGTTCTCTTCTGCTTGCTGTAACAGAGGGGAAAAGCTAACTGCGTTTTCATTGGCTTGGAAAAACTTTACTTTGACCCAAGGAAGATCCTGAGATTTGGGAAACAGGTCCTGGGAGGTGATGCTGACTTCCTCCAGGAGGGGGAGCTGCAAGACAAGCCTGGAACCAGTTGACTGTCACCTCTGGGAACCAGAACCCCGCTGGCTTCCTTGGGAACAGGCATCTGGGCCACTTCATGGTACCTCTCCTCCCCCACACCAATCCAAGAGATACATGATGGTAAAGATGTCTGAGGGATGGCCATGGACCTAAGTTCTGCAGAGTACCAACAGAGGACCTGGGTCCTCAAGAGTAGCTCTGCCCTAAGCCCATGTACAGTCGGCCCCAGGACTTGGTCGGAATCCATCTTTGTAAACCAGAGGTTTTGTTGCAGAGTCCTATAAAACCTAAGTGCCACTGTGGGGCAATAACATGGCCCTTTCTTAAGTAAGAGCATCTGAGTCGGATGCAATGGATGCATGTGCTTTCTTGGTCAATACCCAAATGACCTGGAGCTGAGCCGGGAGGAAAGGAGCAGCTTCTCCTCCTTCACCTCTACCAGCATCCTGCCTGGTGGGGTTCTCTCTACACTCCACCTACTAGCTCAGGCCAGGCTGTGATTCCTGCT
>NW_006785225.1:384422-386339 GCF_000442215.2 Lipotes vexillifer | reverse complement strand
CCTGCTGTAGAGAGGAATGTAACCTGGATGAGGACCCGAGCGGGGAGGGGCAAAGCCTGGGCACTCAAAAGCCTGAGATGTCACAAGCACTAAGGAAGGAGTAGTTCAGGGTCAGGCTTGGTAGTCAGAGGACCCCGACCAGGCTCCTAGCTCTGTCACTTATAACTTACAGGAGGCAAGTAACTTTGCCCCTCTCTGCTCTGAATAACGGGAATATTAATAGTAGTACCTCGTAGAGTGGTTTGGATATTAAATAGAATAATACACGTGAACCATCTATCCCGGGGGCCCCAATATGCAATAAGTACACCCCAACACTAGCCACTGTTATTTTATCTCACAAAGACAAGGTCTGAAACCAGGACAATGCAGGAAAATAGGCCTGGTGACTCCTATAAAGGGTGCCAGGAGGAAGAGGGAGCCCTCTCTGAGCCTTTCTCTTTCTGGTGAGGAGTCCACAGCAGGCCAGAAAGAGGGAAGATTAGAGAAGGGGAAAGTTTGGTCCAGACTTAATTCTGGAAGAGGAAACAAAGGAGTAGATGTGTCCTTTCCCACCGTCCTGCCCCACCTGCCCCTGACTGACAGGGTTAAAAGCCTCTTCCTGTGGGGAGAACAGGTTGGTAAAAGCAGAGCTGGAGACTGGCTGGCTAGGCCAGGCAGTGCTCAGCTACACCCAGGCTACAATGCTTCCGAGGGGCAGCGCCTAGCTGCCCGTCTAGCCTCCCTGGGGCCACTCCTGACCCCTCCTCTCCCAGAGCTCCTCTGGAGCCAACCCCCTGGTTTCAAGAACAGAACCCTTCCTGACCTCCAGCCCAGGGAGACCTCAAACTCTCCCACTATCTCCCCTTAAACATCAGGCCTGATTGGCCCCCTGAAGTCTTAAGTCCTGTTTCCTGAGGAAAGACTTCTTGGAGGGCTCCGGAGGGATTCAGCTGCAAGGAATAAGCCAGGAGATGAGGGCAGACAGTGGTAGGAGCCTGTGTGTCCCGCTAGATAGTGAAGGATTCAGAGCAGGTCAGGGCTGCCATGGAGCCATGAGGAAAGAGAAAAATAGAAACAAATCTACAACAATCAACAAGCCTTTCATTATTAAAGAAACCCAATCTACCAAACAAACAACCAACAACCACATGTCACAGTGTCAGACTTTCTGATTTATTAACATTTATCAGATGTCCCAGAGCTCTCCCTTGTCTCCTCTCTGCCAACTCAGGGGCCCTCTGCCCTAGGTCAACAGCCCCTGAGAGCTCATCTACTACAGAACCCCTCCTCCCTGCCAGGGAAGGGGCAGCCTGGAGGCCGGAAGGGCTTGGTCACATGGGAGCGAGGGCAGGTGCAGATCCCTGAGGGATGACTTCCTGCCCTCACCATTCCTGAGATGCCCCAGCCCAGGATGGGCATGGTAACAAGGCCTCTTGTCATTTCTCCTCAGGCCTGAGGAATCAAGCCAAGCTGGCTCCTTGCTGTGCTTTCTCATCCAGTTAAGACCACAAATAGGCTGATGAAGCCCCCAAGTCAAGCCTTTGCTGGAACTGCTCACACACTCGGGGCAGCTCGGCCCTGTGCAGTGTGCCGGCCCTCTCAGCCATGGCAATAGGAACGGCACCGCCTCACCAGTCTGAGGAGTAAATGAGCACTGGAGGGGGCGTTCTCCTGGGGCCACCTTCGGATTCACCCAAATTCAACTCTGCCCAAGTTGACCTATCAAATGAAAGACACTGTGCTATAACCAAGCCCTCCCATCACAGCTCCTCTCTCACCCTTTGCCCCTTGGCAGGGAGCCCACGTGCAGGCTCACAGGTTATTCCGCTGGAGCGCCTCGCACAGGTTCTGGTTGGCGTCGGGCCCCTCCGTCAGCCCCTCCACAGCCTCCCACTCCCCGGATCGGCTCGACCGTTTGATGGCATCCACGACGCT
>NW_006785225.1:303391-384399 GCF_000442215.2 Lipotes vexillifer | reverse complement strand
CGCTCTGCATGTAGAGCCCATCCTCGAATGAGGCGGCCATGGAGACGGGGGTATGATCCCACGTGCGGCGGTCCCCCTGCCCCTGGAAGGACTGGCGCAGGGCCTGCACCATGTAGACCATGCCCTTCAGGTAAAGCAGTGGGACATCCTGGAGCCCCTGCTCGGGGAGCCCCGTGCCCACAGCCAGCGAGTCCCTCAGCAGCAGCTCCTCTTGTGTGGCAGAGTTCTTCTGCCCGTAGAGGTCAGCTCCCCGGGCAACAAGGCGTCCCGCAGAGCCCACCACCATGACCTCGTGCACAAAGGCGCCTGGCATGTTGAAGTTGAGTGTTACTGTGCTGCACACACCCCCGCCCATGAGCATCTGGAAGAAACAGAAGTCATCGCTGGTGACGTGCCGGATGCCACGGATGGCTGCATTCTGCCTCACAAAGGTCTTGAGCAGCCCATGTACCTTCTCGGCTTTCTGGCCAGTCAGGTGGGTCAGCAGGTCCACAATGTAGGTGCCCATGGTGTGCAGGCCCCCACCGCCCATGAGCTCGTCACAGATCCAGCCGTAGTTGGGGCTGAGCAGGCTGCCCGAGTAGACGCGGGCATCACAGATCATCACTGCACCCACATAGTGCTCGGCAATCAGCTGCTTCATGCGCACGAAGGCAGGCAGGAAGCGCAGCACGTTCCCCACCAGGCTCATCAGCTGTGGGTAGTAGCGCGAGGCTGTCACCATCCGGAAGGCATCCACCGAGGTTGCTGCCTTCTCACAAACCACATTCTTCCCAATGCCTGAGAATAAAACACAGCAGGAAATCTCAAAGTTCCAAGGGGTTTATACTGGGAAAAGAAAACCCATTTCTGGAAGGCAGGTGACTCAGGAAAGCTGCCTCTGAGACCAGGTGGTGACCTGGGACAAGAGGAAAGGTGATCAGCTTGGATGAAAACAGTACCCAGTGACTGGGACTAGAGAAAGAGTTATGGGCTTGAGAAAGAGAAGCAAGTTCTTAAAGGAAAAATGAAAGGAGTAGAGGCAGAAGGTGCAAACCAGGAGTGGGAGGTAAAGAGAGGTGGTACAAGGTTAATTTTATGTGTCAACTTGGTTAGGTTATGGTGCCCATCAAATACTAGTCTAGACACTGCTGGGAAGATATCTTTAGATCTGATTAACATTTAAACCAGTAGACTTGGAGTAGAGCAGATTACCCTCCATAATGTGGGTAGGCCTCAACTCATCAGATGAAGGACTTGAGAAAAAAGACTGAAGTTCCCTGAAGAGGAAGGAATTCTGCCTCCAGACTGCCTTCAGACTCAGGTCTGCAACATCACCTCTTGCTGGAATTCAGATTTTGCTCTGCAGATTTCAGATCTGTCAGCTCCTACAATAGCATGAATCAGTTTTTAGAAAATAAATCTCTACCTCCCTCTCTCAATACACATCCTCCTGGTTCTGTTTATCTAGAGAATACTGCCTAATACAAGTGGGCTGGAGAGGTGGACATGCTTCTTGGACATGCTTATGTACCTTTATGCATTTATTAGATCATCAGCTTGGGGTAAGAAAATCAAATCTATATTCTAGGGGATGAGCTTAGCACTCTCAGTTGTTAACTGCAGAAAGGGCTCTAAGATTCCTCGCAGATTGTCCTCTGAAAACACTGGTTCAACAAGTTAATGTAGTCATAAGGCCCAAAAATGCTTGGCTCCAGTAGGAGGGGAAAGGGAGAGAAAACATCCTTTCTGTCTCATGCCTGTTCTGAGTACATCGCAGCTGGAATGAACCCAGAGAGCAAAACAAAGCTAGACAAAGCCCTGAAGAGAGAGACCAAAGGACTGAGCAGCTCCCACACAAGGAAAATGAACGGATCAACACTCCTCCACATCATGAGATGAAAGCTCATGAGGGTACGAACAGCCAAAAACACCAACTCCTGGAGTATTCCTGTGAGCCTGGGGCAGTTCAAGCAGAAGAACGTCTTATGCTAATATCTTCAACAGAAAACTTACAAAGCCCAAGAAGTCGTATGGACTGGACACACACAGGTTTTGGGGTACAGCAAGCTAGGGAAGGGTGAAGACATCCAGTTATTCCATTACTCATTCCACAGACACTGCTCTTGGGGTGCAACTCAAATTCCACTACCTCAATTCACCCAAGAAGTCATGGGCTTCTTGAGGGAACAAGCTCAAGGGTCTGGTACAGATGGCAGAATAAGGGAAGACTTCATGGGGCAGTGCCGCCAGGGTTATCTTTAAGGAAGCAGATGTTCCGGGGAGCATAAGGGGGAAAGGGCACCCAGGCAGGAAACTGCATGTGCAAAGGCACTGAGGAAAGGGCTGGGATTCCTAAAGTCCTGAGTGCACACCAGGAAACAGGTTGGAGGGTTTACACAGGGTCTCTAAGAAATGTAGGAAATTGGATAGATAATTGGTAGCATCACTCACAAAGACATTCAAGGTGGTGGGGCAGGTTTGGGGTTGGAATCCCAAACTGAGCTCTCGATACTCCCTTTCCTGAGTTTTCTCCATCTCAGTCAATGGCGATTCATTTCTCCCCGTTTCTCAAGCCAAAATCACGGATGTCACTCACATCCATCCCACTTTCAATCATCAGTAAATCCTGCTGGCTTAGCTTTCAAACTACATCCAGGATCTCACCAGTTCCCACTACCACCAATGCCACCTTCCTCATCCAAGTCACCACACTTTTTTGCCTGGATTATTGCAATGGTAACTTAACTGGTCTCCCTCAGTCTTTTTTTTTTTTAATACATTTATTTTATTTATTTATTTATTTTTGGCTGCGTTGGGTCTTTGTTGCTGCGCATGGGCTTTCTCTAGTTGCAGCAAGCAGGGGCTACTCTTCGTTGCGGTGCGTGGGCTTCTCATTGTGGTGGCTTCTCTTGTTGCGGAGCACGGGCTCTAGGCGCACAGGCTTCAGTAGTTGTGGCGCGCAGGCTCAGTAGTTGTGGCACACGGGCTTAGTTGCTCCGCGGCATGTGGGATCCTCTGGGACCAGGGCTCAAAACCCATGTCCCCTGCACTGGTAGGCGGATTCTTTACCACTGCACCACCAGGGAAGTCCAGCTTCTCCTTTTTTACATTTCTATTTAACTTTTTATTTTAACAAATAAAAAATATTTATTTATTAATTTAGGCTGCGCTGGGTCCCAGTTGCGCACACGGGATCCTCATTGTGGCCTGCGGGATCTTTTTTTTTTAGTTGCAGCATGCGGAATTCTTAGTTGCAGCATGTGAACTCTTAGTTGCGGCATGCAGGATCTAGTTCCCTAACCAGGGATTGAACCTGGGCCCCCCACGATGCGAGCGCCGAGTCCCACCCACTGGGCCACCAGGGAAGTCCCTGGGTGTAACTTCTTCTGATGGACTTGGATTCTGTTCACACAGGCTCAGGAGGGTAACTTGTCTGGCCACCTTGCAACAGAAACAACGGGGCCCCAGGACAGCTGACTGCTCAGAAAGGGCCATTTATTGGTGCCAAACTCGAGCTTTGGAGCCACTTTGGGATTCAAATTCTGCTTCTCTCGCTTGGTTGCTGCATGACCTGGGACATTTCTAAACCTCTCTGGGCTTTGGTTTACTACACTGTAAAAGGAGAGTCACATCCACCATGCAGGGTAGAACAGTAAGTCAAATGAGGCAGTATATGTAAAGTGCTTAGCCCAGCACAGCTCTGTCACCAGTACATTTTATAACCATCACCATGAAAGAGACCCAGCAGATGTCATAAATACAGGAAAAAAAAGGGTCCACTGTGACTCAGATTTTAAGACTCGCACAGAAGCTACATTTCCAGGCCAATAATATCAATGTTCAATATTTTGAAAATTTAATTTTTAAAAAGAAGTTTAAAGATCAACATGAACATAGATGAGTTTTTTTATTCTATGTGCTGTTTATCAGGCCTCTCATAGAGTTAGGCCCAGACCAGTCCTTCGGAAGCTCACATCCTGACAAAGCCCACAGGAGATAATCTGGTGCCTTTGGCCAATCCTTCCAAGCTCCCCTCACTTCCTACCCTCTCCCCTGCCACCCTGACCCTCAAGAACCCCACAGAGCATTTGCCATCTGCACATATGGGATTCTCGGGCATGAACTCCCAGTGTTACGAAGCTCAGTGCTGCGGCAAGGAGGAACACATGTGTAGCCTAAGACCTACTTCAATCTCTTCACTTTACAAAACTCTTGAAATCTCCTGCTCTTCTCTAAACATTAACGAAAGCTTTACAACAGGCACTGGCAGGACAACAGGAGAATGGCTAGCCAAGTGTTACATGCCCAAGGCGGGGAGCAGTGTGGAAAGGGCAGGGGGCCAAGGCAAGGGGAGAGGTCCTTGCACAGGGGTCCAGAGCTGGAGTGGAGCCCTACAAGGAGAGTAGCCCCTAACTGCTATCACTATCTGCTCTTGGAGGGTCTCCAGTGCTTCCCGACACGTGGGATTTTAGGATTAGGGACAGGAGAATCACAGTACTGGGTGAGAATTTGGCCACTTGGCTGCAGCTCTGGCCAACCCAGAGGTTTCCTGCTACAACTACGCACAGCAGGGGTTGGGATGGACACTGCAGTGTGGGGAGGAGAGGAGGTGGGCTGGGAGGAAAAGGACTCCTGTGGCTGCTGAGAGTTTGGTAGTGATAAAACTAGAGTAAGTAATATTTACTTCATGCCACGAGAGGTCAGGGAAGGGGAAGAGGCCTTCCTTCTTGAGCCTGAACAGTAAGAGAGCTTTTGAACTTGGGACCCAGTAGTATTACTAGTGTGGGAGCTAAAGGCCATCTTGAGTTAAACCAGGCTCCTGCAGGCCAGCTGCACAGGTCCTGTACCTTTAGGAAGACTGGCGTTGCCTTGAAAGACATGTTTATTTAAGCTTATCTAGCTTTCCTGTTAGGAAATCGAGGAGATATTCGAGAAGTTGAAAACCACTTTTGTCTCCAGGGAATGGGGAAAGCATGGATGCCGAGTGCCATTAGCTCAGATCTTCTGGAGGCTGAACAAGTTCCAGACTGCAAGCCTCTCTCCAGCTCATGCTCCCCAGACGACCTAGGAGTAAAGTGCCCTGAGAAGCTGCCCCAAACCACCTCTTTGTTCCTTAGTAACGCACCACAGGTTCACAGCTCTGGGACAACACCGCTGTTTCCCTCTTTAGAGGTGTGGGACTAGACAAATGATTTCAAACAGCAGGGAAGAGAAGCAGCCCCAGAAAAAGCACCATTTTTATGTTTTACAAAATCCATGGATTCTGCCTTTTTTTTTTTTTTTTTAAACAAAGAACGTTCTACTTAGAAAAGTATGTTTGATAGCCACCAGACAGAATCACTGCTGCCCACAGCCCAGTCTCTCCTGGGTCACAAGCCCCTGTCAGCTCCCTGCGTCACACCAGCAGACTGGGCTTGCACAGGTAGAATTTGTGAACACTTCCATTCAACCAGTGTGCCAGGCCCTGTGCTAAGCTTAGAGGATACAACATCAGGCATGATCTCTACTTTCAGACAACTTACAGTTTAGTGGGAGAAAAAGCCATTAATCAAATTATCCTATGAATACACGTAGAATTGCACTTGTGATAAATGCAATGAAGATGATATTAATGTTAATATGAAAGATATAGCAGGGACCTGATCTGGACTGGGGGGTCAGGGAAGGCATCCCAAGGGACTGGTGTTCTTGGGATTAAATTATCTGGGTCAGGCTGCTTGAGGAATGATCCTTTGTTATCTTAAGAGCCCATGGGGAAAGGATTGGCAAACCCAGCATTTTTCTAATGAAGCACACAAGTGCCAAGAAGTGGGCACAGAAACTTACCCTTAGGGACAGATTTAAGAAAACATTCAACTATGGCAAAAATGGTGGGGCATTCTGTACATTAAAATTTTTCTGAACCACTTCTAAATTGAGAAATAAAACATTAGAGTCCCCCCCTCTCCTTTAAGGAATTCATGGGAAAGCCACACGGATGAAATCTGAGGTGGAAGAAAATGAAAAGTCAAACAAAAGTAGAAAATAAGACCCTGAGAAAACCATAATTCAAAAAGACACATGTACCCCAATATTCACTGCAGCACTATTTACAATAGCCAGGACCTGGAAACAACCTAAGTGTCCATCAACAGATGAATGGATAGAGAAGATGTGGTACATATATACAATGGAATATTACTCAGCCATAATAAAGAACGTAATACTGTCATTTGTAGAGACGTGAATGGACCTAGACTGTCATACAGTGTGAAGTAAGTCAGAAAGAAAACCAAATATTGTATATTAACGCATACATGTGGAATCTAGAAAAATGGTACACATGAACCTATTTGCAGCACAGGAACAGAGATGCATAAAGAACAGATGTGTGGACACAGTGGGGGAAGGAGAGGATGGGATGAATTGGGAGATTAAGTTTGACATAAATACACTACCATGTGTAAACCAGATAGCTAGTGGGAACCTGTGGTATAGCACAGGGAGCTCAGCTCGGTACTCTGATGAGCTAGATGGGTGGGATGGTGGGGTGGGGGTGGGAGGGAGGTCCAAGAAGGAGCTCCTTCCAGAGCTTTACGTTACAGGAGGAAAGAATGGGTCATGCTTTTGAGGCATTAATTTAAGTACAGTCCTCCAGGGACTTCCCTGGTGGTAAAGTGGTTAAGAATCTGCCTGCCAATGCAGGAGACATGGATTCAAGCCCTGGTCCAGGAAGATCCCACATGTCACAGAGCAACTAAGTGTGTGCGCCACAACTACTGAGCCTGTGCTCTAGAGTCCACGAGCCACAACTACTGAGCCCGCATGCCACAACTACTGAAGCCCGTGCACCTAGAGCCCGTGCTCCGCAACAAGAGAAGCCACCACAATGAGAAGCCCGCGCACCGCAACTAGAGAAAGCTCACGCGCAGCAACGAAGACCCAAAGTGGCCATAAATAAATTTATATTTATAAAGATATATACATATATAGTCCTCCAACCTACAGAAAAGTGTTTCACATTTGAGATGACTTAGAATGCTTAGTTTCATTTCTAAGCTACATTAAACTCAGTGAACACTTACCTGACGAACATCCAGAGGAGATGCCTACCATTTATTTTTGATGTGAATTTAATTTAAACAAATCTGCTGTTCCATGTGGGACAACAGGAAAGCCTGGCTTTCCCTTGTAACGTGATGCCAGTGTCTTTCTTGGTCAGTACTCGGAGGCAGTCATATATCATGCTGGAAAGGCTGAATAATACCCTCATTTCACAGGGGGCCACACAGGTTGAGAGGGACAGAAATAGGGTCAGAAGTGGGGTCTGATGTCAAGGTCAGTTTGGTGCTCTACCTACAGCAGTTTGTGTACTCACACCAAGTCATTTGGGAAAACTGGAGGAGTTCTCATGCCTTCTTCCATATAAGTTAAAATTAAGACAGAATTCTCACTTTAAAAAAAAAAAAAAAAAAGAAAGCAAGCACACAGGGAGTCAGCTTCATGGTCACAACAGGCTCAGTGACTCCTTTGGGGCCTAAGTGGGCAGTGCCTGAGGGCAGGTCCAGCTGACAAGGGCTCTCCCAGCCCAACCAAATTGGCCCTGTGGTCATATACCTGCAAGAATAGACCAAAGACCCTCATTCATACCCTCCTCCTTCCTGACAACAGAGATGTGGAGAGAAGGCTGATGGCCTTACTTCACTGAGGGCTGGGATATAAGACTCCAGAAGCTTCTGGTCATCCCTGTCCTTCCTGTTTATAGTAAATGGCCCAAAGTCCAATGTTTTCCTGTACCAGGAAAACAGCAGGCTTGGGCCCAAAGAACTCTGGGGTTTCCTCTTTCTCCTTACACAGCTCAGAAATGGCCTCTGTGGGGACCCTAAAGTTCAAGAAGGTGACCAGAGCCTCTAGCACTCTGCCTCTGCACACACCCGGCCTCACTAACCTGCATTCATGCCACAAGGAATGGTGAGAAGTCAAGTGACCATGGTAGCTTGATTCCCTTGAACCAGCCCTCTGTTAAAGTGTTGGCTTAAGTCTACTTCTAAACCCAATCTGGGAGCATTATCTGCCCTAAAAATCTAGGGCCAGTGAATAGCTCCAATGTCACACATCCTCAGAGAGAGGTCTCTGGAAAAAGACAAACCATCTATAATTTTTGGCCAAAACTTACATGCCCTAAATCAACAACCAGACAGACTGCTATTCCTGCTCACTTCAATGAACACTTATCCTCTCCAACCCATTGGGCTAGAGGTGACAGATACCCTCTTATCCTCAGACTACTGGAGACACAAGCAGCAGAGCCTTGGACCCTCCACCATGGTAGTGGCCAGAAGGAGTGGCAGTCAGCCTCACGGCATATCAGTTCCTGGACCCACAGATCTCTGACTGCATCAGAGAGAGACCTGGCTCCCATCACCTTATATAAAACAATTACTCTGTCAATTAATTATATGCTACCTGAATTGTTACTTAAGTCTTTTCTCATTTACCTTGCAATGTGTGTTACTTCTAGTCTCTTCAACTGGACTGTGAAATCTGAAAGCAGAGACAGCTCCAATCCAACACTGCTCTGAATGTCAAGAACGACATCAGGACAGTGTCTAGCACACAGGAGACATTTTTAAAAAAACTGCTGGATGAATGTTTACTGGTTTGTTTTCCTATTAAATTAGATTCTGATTCCTATATAAGACAAAGAGAATAATTTTTCTACAGTTGACAGGAAAGAGAAGCCCAACAGGAACTGCAGGAGAACAGCGCACCAAGCCATGCCCAGCCAGGGGCAGGAGGTGGCCGAGCAAACTATTTCCGGAGGGAGCAGAGATGTAAGCAGGCTGATCTGTGGATCCTGTCAGGGAAACCCAGCGCTGTCAGAGAGCCTTCCCACCCTCTGGCATACAAAACTGCAAAGCTTGGCGGGAAGGGTGTGTGCTCAATCTAGTCAAGGACTGACAAAATATGAGAAATGGCAGCCTTGATACACATCCTCTTCTCCTTTCTGTGGTGCTGCGTGCCACAGAAATGGAAGAACAAATGCATCAATCACAGCCAATTCCCCAGTGCCCAGGTCTTTGAACTCTGACTTCACAGAGGCAAACTTTACAATGCCTGAAATGTAATAATCTCTAGCCCCTGTGACAGGCCAACTCGAAAGACATCTGCTTAATTTTTGCTCAGGGATTTACTTATTGGAGGTGGAGAACGCTGCATGTCTCCCAGCCACTGGAGCATTTCCTCCCCCAGCCGTAAGGCCTCCCAACGTGCCCTCCCTCGGCACTGCTTCAGGGATGAGTGCTGTCCCAGACCCAGGCCCAAGAAGGACCACCCAGGCCCAGAGGAGAGCAGTGTCACTCAAGGACCACTGAGAGGGAGGTGCAATCTGCCCTTGCTATGGCCTGACTGTCCGTACCTAGAGCCTTCACAGATATCTGTCGGGTAAGCGGAGGGGGGATGTTGATGCACACCAGATCCACGTCTTGATGCAGCAAGACGTCATCGGTCCGGCTGGTATAGAAGGTGATGTTCATCTCCTCAGCAAGCTGCTTCGCCTCCTCCTCAGTCTTCCCCCACAGGGCCTCCACTGTGAACCCTTCTGCCTGCAGCAGTGGGACCAGAACCCGGGCAGAGCTGCCAGTCCCAAACACGCCCACTCCGGGAAGCATCTTCATGCTGGCTTCTCTGTTCACCAACTCATCTCCTCACAAGAGTCTCCAGCATGAGTACGACCATCCCACAGTCCTGGTCACACATGGCTCCTGGAACAGCAAGCAGGACACTGACTGTTAGTGGAGGGCACACTCAGCTGAGGCTACTTTCTGGGCTGATTCAGAAGCAGCAAGTTCTCTGCCACAAAAGACAAATGAAATATTGCTCCAAACTGAAACGCTGCAGAAGCTTCTCCCATGGAGACTTAAGGATATTAGCAATATCTATCTACTAGGAGGAGGAAGGATGAAAAATGAGTAAAGCTAGGTTCAAATTTCTGTTCTGTTACTTAATTTTCGGTGTGACTCTGGTCAAACCATTGAACCTCCAGGGCCTTAATTTGTACAAGTTCATGATTCTATGATATTATATTACAGAAGAAAAAGAAGAGTGTTATTATATTACAGTAAAAGACGAAAGAGAACTACTTAGGTGCTATACACATTATAATTTAAAAGTTAAGGGTAGCAAGCATAGGAAAATGTTCACTAGAAACCAAAAATACCAAAAAAAATTTCAACTACCCAACTGGCAGCAGCAGCAGCAGCAATAACAAGGATATTTAGAATGAAAAGTTTTTAAAAATTTGTTTTATTTATTTATTTTTGGCTGCATTAGATCTTCATTGCGGTGCGCGGGCTTCTCATTGTGGGGCTGGGTAGTTGTGGCACACAGGCTTAGTTGCTCTGCGGCATGTGGGATCTTCCTGCACCAGGGATCAAACCCGTGTCCACTGCATTTGCAGGCGGATTCTTAACCACTGCGCCACCAGGGAAGCCCAGAATGAAATTTTTTGTATAAAAATATCCATGCTAATGTTGACTAAGAGTGAAAAACTGGGAAATGAGATAGATGTTCAATAACAGTAGTGGGTTAGATTAATAACACTACGGAGCCACTGAAAATCATGAGTAGAAGGCCCTCAATGACCTGAAAGACATCACCATGTATTCACTGAAAAGACAGAAAACAGTATGTGACGCATGATAACAATTTTGTTTAAAACAAAACCAGAAAAAGCACAAAAGGTGTATGTATGTATGAGAATATACAGGATATCTCTATCAATAACCATACTCCATAACGAGGACATAACAGAAGGACCTGAATTTAATAATTATTACTCAAATTGATGGGACTGTGGATGATTTTTGTTTTCTGAACTTTGCCAAAATTTCTACAATGAATGTTTCTTAACTTATTATGGAGTTTTTCCTTCTGATCACAAGGGTTTATAAAATGAAATAAAGAACGAGACCAAACAAAAGTCTGCTTGGAAACCACAGTGAGATTTAGGTGTGTGCAGGGTATCAGGTTTCTCCACACAGCACTCCCTCAGCTAAACCAGCGGTCCCCACACTAGCTGTGTATAGAGTCATTGGTGACCCCAGACCCACTGAATCAGACTGTGGGGATGAGGCTATGTCACCATCACTTTCTTTTTTTTTTTTGGTTCTTATTTTATTGTGGTAAAATACACATAAAATTTACTATCTTAACCATTTTTAAGTGTACAGTTCAGTGGTACTACGTACATTCATACCGTTGTGTAACCATCACCATCATCTACTTCCAAAACTCTTTTCACATTGCAAAACTGAAACTCTGTCCCCGTTAAACAATAACCCCTCGTTTCAACCCCTCCCCCCAGCCCCTGGCAACCACCATGTCTCTATGAATCTGACTACTGTAGGTACCTTATATAAGTGGAATCTTACAGCATTTGTCCTTTTGTGACTGGCTTATTTCACTTAGCATGTCCTCAAGGTTCATCCATGGTGTAGCTTATGTCAGAATTTCCTCCCTTTTTGAGGTTGAATAATATTCCATTGTATGTATATACCACATTTTGCTTACGCATTCATCTGTACATGAACACCTGGATAGCTTCCACATCTTAGCTACTATGAATAATGCTGTTATGAACATGGATGTACAAATACTTCTTCCAGACTCTGCTTCCAATTCTTTTGGGTATATATACCCAGAGGTGGAATTGCTGGATCACATGGTAAATCTGTTTTTAATTTTATGAGGAAATGCCATACTGTTTTCCACAGGTCCTGTACCATTTTATTTAGTTATTATTATTTTTAAGTTATTTATTTATTTATTTAGGCCAAGACACGCAGCTTGTGGGATCTTAGTTCTGCGACCAGGGATTGAACCCGGGCCTACGGCAGTGAAAGTGCCAAGTCCTAACCACTAGACCACCAGGGAACTCCCAAGGTCCTGTACCATTTTAAATAATAATTTTATAAACACCTTACAGTCCCTTAGTCTACCAATTATCTTTCAAAAAAAATCTGACTACTTTCTGCAAATCACCATTTTTAAAAAGTTGTATCCAAATGTTGGGTATCCAAATGCTGTTCTACTTTTATCCACGTAATATTGCTTCACTTGCATCTAGTCACAGATCAGTCAACCTATTTGTCAGTTTAATGGAGACATGGCATTCCTTTTGTAAATCCATAACAATTAACTACCTCCTTCCCCAACTGTGAGCCCTAGCGACATATACATCTCTTCCTTCCCCATCCATGCCATCCCCCCACCTTTCTGGTCATTTCTGAGCACTACTTTCACGCTCCCCTGCTCTTATCCTCAGCTCCTTCAATGTTGAGCTTCTCGAGGTTCTGTCAGAGGTGTCCTCTTCTCTTCTTGCTCCACATATTCTTTTTCCTACTCATGTCCCAGGCTTTAATTAGTACACCAGTGACTTTCAAATCTGCAGCACAAGCCCAGCTTTCTCTCCAGAGCCTCACACCCATATATTCTAAGCTCCACAAAACCCACATGACCAAACCTGAACAGAAGCAGTAAAGTAAGATGGTGAGAACACACAAAGTGAAGGCATCCAGGACATCTGGGTTCAAATTCTGGCCTCACCACTTCCTACCTGAATGCAATGTTTTTCATGGGAAAAGCAGGTCTAATGCTGTTTAGCTCCTGGGGTTTTTTGAAGATTAAATGAGGTCCGGTTGTAAGTGCCCAGTGAAGTGTCTAGTATACAGTCAGCATTTAGTAATTATCATAAACCTTCCCTCAAACATTTTCTTCCTGTATTCCCTGTCTCTTGGTATGTCACCATCATCAACTCAGTTCCTCAACTCAGAAAGCTGGCCAGCATCGCAATCTCTTTATTCCCTTACCTGTACAGGTAACTCATCAAGTCTTGTTGATCCTCCCTCTTTATTATGTCTTAAATCTACCCCTTCTTTGATATCCCCTCTGCCATTGCCCTAGTCTAGCCCCCAGCACCACTCACCTGGATGACTGCAACAACCTTCTACTTGATCTCTCTTGCTTCCATTCTTTCCTTCCTTCATCCATTCCTCATACTGCGCAGAGATCTTTCTAAAATGCAAAAGGAATCACATCACTCCCTTCCTTTTTAAACACTTCAGTGACTTCCCATTGGACTCAGTATGAAGTCCAGATGCTTTAGTATGACTTACAAGGCCCTGCAAGATCCAGAAATCTCAAGACACGTCTAGCTTTGGGTAGGGTCACTTTCAAGGGTTATCTCCAAAAGAGATGAGTTTCAAAACACTTACCTAGATAACCTAGTAAGAAGAACGCTCTGTGAAATTACTAGCTATAAACCAGTTAAAAGCTGGGGAGACAGTTACTCAAGATGAAAACAATGGCTTCAGAGTAACAGATGATGAGTGTATTTTTTCTTTCTGGGAGAATTAAACAGTGGGGAACAATTGTTTATTGAGCCCCTTTTCGATCATATTAACATATAAATTTGTACATGAATGTTCACAGGAGAATTAATCATAACAGCCAAAAAGTAGAAACAACCCAAATGTCCATCAACTTCTGAATCGGTAAACAAAATCTGGTATAACCATACAAAGTAGTACTATTCAGCCACAACAAGTAATGAAGTACTGATACAAGCTACAACACAGATGAACCTTGAAAACATTATGCTAAGTGAAAGAAGCTAGTCACAGAAGGCCACATATGATTCCATTTATATAAAATGTTCAGAACAGGCAAATCCTTGGAGAATTAGGGGTAAATTAGGGGATGGGGGAAAGGAAGGAATTGGGAGGTACAGTGAAGTAAGATGTTCTCACCATCTTACTTTATTGCTTCTGTTCAGGTTTGGTCATGTGGGTTTTGTGGAACTTAGAATAGATGGGTGTGAAGCTCTGGAGAGAAAGCTGGGCTTGTGCTGCAGATCTGGAAGTCCCTGGTGTACTAATTAACTTTATTCTTCTACATTTGGTTATTTAGTTGTTCCAGCCCCATTTGTTGAAGAGACTATTCTTTCCCCCAGAATGACCTTGGCACCTTTACTGAAAATCAGTTGATCATAAACGCATGGGTTTATTTATGGACTCTCCATTTTATTCCATTGGTCTATACATCTGTCCTGAACTTATAGTAAGTTCTGAAATCAGTAAGTGTGAGTCTTCTAACTCTGTTCTTTTTAAATATTATTTTGGCTATTATGGGACCCTTGTAGTTTCCTATAAATTTTAGGATCAGTTTGTCAATCTGGGATTTTGATAGAGACTGCTTTGAATCTGTAGATCAATTTGGGGACTGTTGTCACCTTAACAATATTAAGTTTTCTGATTCATGAACATGGGATGTCTAATTTCTTTCAACAATATTTTGTAGTTTTTAGAGTATAAGTTAGTACTTTTATGTTAAATTTATTTCTAAGTATTTTATTTTATTTGATGCTATAGTAAATGGAATTGTTTTCTTAATTTCATTTTCAGATCCAGCTTCTCTTTTGCTTCTACCGTAGATACAACTGTACTGTGTGAAGTATACATCTCTGTTAGGGGTTGGTTTGCCTGTATAGCCCACACAGTACAGCATCCTACAGTACTGCTTGATCCTACCTGAAGGACACCTGTGCCTTTGTGAACCACGGACATAAGCATGACTTGAGCTGCCTCTAACTCCAGACCCCTGTCAGCTTCCTGCCTCCTCCTGTCTCTACTCTCTGGGCTGTGGAGCTTGGTTTGTTCCCTGCACTCTACCATTTCTACCATTGGGTTCTAGCTTACGTGGGATCTTAGTTCCCCAACCGGGGATCGAACCCGTGCTCCCTGCACTGGAAGCACAGAGTCTTAACCACTGGACTGCCAGGCAAGTCCCATCTTTCTTTCTGATGGTGAATAATGTCCGTGGCCTCTCAGCCACCTCTCTTTCCTCTTTGCTGATAATTCTCTTGCCCTTACAGGATTCCCTTCTAGTTAGAGAACAGGTCAGTCACATACTATCTTCTATAATTTTCATGTCCTGAACTCCCTTTAGCTATTTTGGTCACTTTCTGCATTTACAGGTTTTTGGGGGGTTACTTACAAGTCATGGATATTCTGGGAGCTTGAGAGTGTTAAATTTGTAGCACTACACAGTAAGATTCTGCTTAAACTTTGTGGGTCATTCATTACAACAGCTCTAAGGGTCAGGTGAGTGAGACATAGCCACCATAAGCAAGGATGCCCGTGTCCTCTCTCTAAATTCCTGCCCAGGGCACACTTCTTCCTCTCTCACACCTCATTCCTTCATGCTCTAATTATATTTGGGTGTATATTTGCACTGGTGGCTTAAAACAACAGAATGGATTAGAAGAAATTTTAATAACCTCTGTTTCACTGACAGTGACTCAAAGGGCAGCTTCATCAACATCCATAAATAAAGGGGCAAGAGCTGGCCTCTGAGGAAGCCAGATGGCATGAAGCTAGGCAAGCTTGACTAGGTATTTCCTGCTCCAGTAGACAGAACTGGTTTTCCTCATTTACTTCAGTGATTACACTTTCTCACCCCAACATGTCCTATTGCTTGCCCCCAACATCCTTGTACATACCTCTCATGTGCCTCCAAAGATCTCCACAAACCCAGTCCTGCCTAGTTCACATGCATTCCAATCATCATATGCTGGTCAGGAATGGAGGGGGAAAAGTGCCTTGACAGGACTGACTATATATAGTTTGACAAGGCTATAGGTTATGGGGAAGGTAGTACAGAGGTTAGAAGCATGGAATCTGCAGCCAACCTTGCCTGGGCTCAGATCCTGGCTCCACCACTGACCAACTAGGTAACGTCAGGTTAGTTTCTTAATCATTCTGTGCCTCTGTTTCCTCATCTGTAAAATGGGGTTAACTGTATGTACTTCATAGAGGAGTTAAGGATTAAATGAGTTAATATTCATGAGCATTTAAAACAGGGCCTGGCCCATAGTAAGTCACTACACGGATCGTTTTTTTTTTAAAGCTATGTATGACTGCCTTAGATATCTCCTCTTCGAAAGCTGTGTAGGACTATGAAGATAATATTCTAAGCTAATATGCAGTGAGTGCAATAGGCCAGGCAGTGTTTAGTGTAATGTACAGTATATCCCTTCAAGTCCATGCAACCCTGTCTTATAGATGAGGAAAGCAGAAGCTTAGAGTGGCTAGGTAACTCTTCCAGGGTTCCACAGCTGGTTTTGTGTAACACACCTGCCACAACTAGCTGTGAAACCTGGAGCAGATTACTGAGCTTCTCCGAGCCTCTGTAAAAACAGAGGCTTGTACATGTGGAACAACTCTTCTCTCATCCTTAGCGATGAGTGTGAGCCAGGAAAGTTCAGTCTGCTCCCTGGCTTGGCGACTGCTTGCCTCAGCTCCACCATTCAAACCAATATTGCTCTGTTCATACATCACACCTTTATTGAGGGCCCCAACAGGGAGACTGTAAGGGATAAAAAGATGAAAAGACACAGTCTTAACTTTGGGAGCAACAAGTCAGAAAGGGAGTAGGAGCCAGAGCTGGTGGCACAAGGGCTAATCTAAGGAGTTTGGACTTTGATTGGTGGGTGTGCTCGGTACTTTTGCTCTGTCCCACCTTCGCCACCTGATCCCCTCTCTACTCTGCTCTGTCCCCCACGAATCAGAAGGTCAGTCTCTAAGAACTATATCATGTGGGCTTCAGGCCCTCTGGCTTCCATCTGGGTCCAGCCAATCTCAGGAGGAGATAAGAGCACAGGAAGAAAGGTTACAGTATTCATTCTCTGCCTCTCTCCCTACCAGCATGTGGCTCTGGTAGGAGCTGTGATCCTTGACCAAGGTCAGTGTCTACGGTAGACCCCTCTCCCATAGCCACAGATTTTGCTGGGTTCCTGTACCCCTCCCTTCCCCCACTGTGCCTGAGGTGGTAACAGTATCAGCTATAGCCAGTCCCTGCCACTCCCTCGGTGGGCCACCATCCCTTGTAGGTTTCCCTTACCGCACCATCGTAAATAATCCCTCCATTAAAGGCTTTTCAATAGCCCTCTGAATGTGCTGGCTGTGTCCTGCCTGGACCCTAACTAACACAGTAAACAAAGCAAAGTACTGAATTTTCTTTTTTTTTAAATTTGATGTAGGTGGAATAGAGTTCAGGAGACACTAGACACAGAGAACCAGTTAAGATATAAAATAAGAGATAAGGAGGGTCTGATGGAGGGAATGAAGTGGAGCAGACAGCTATCAATAGGACCTGGGATTATGAGTGGAGAGGGAAAAGCCAAAAATGGCGCCAAACTATAGACAACATGCCCCATGAACATAGGCACAAAATCCTCAACAAAGTATTAGCAAACTGAATCCAGCAATGTGTTAAAAGGACAATGCATGATGACCAAGAAAATGTAAGGCTGTTTCAATATTCTAAAATCAATTACTATAACTCAATATCAAGTCATGAGATTAGTTATTACATTGCATTAATTAGAAATGCAAATTAAAACTTATTTATTACAACTACACACCTATTGGAATGTGTGAAATTCAGAAAATCTGATATCAAAAACTGGCGAGGATATAAAGCAGCTGTTCACTGTTAGTGAAAATGAAAAATGGTACAGCCACTTTGGAAAACAGTGTGTCGACTTTTAAGTTAAATATACACAGCATACAACCTAGCAATCCCACTTCCAGCTATTAACCAAGAGAAATGAAAACTTACGTTCACACAAAAACCCACATGTGAAAGCTTACTTTATAATGTCTAATGTTGGCTTTATTTGTAACTGCCAAAACTTGGAACCAACACAAATGTCCTTCAACTGGTGAGTGGATCAACAAACGGTAGTATATTAATGTGATGGAATACTACTCGGCAATAAAAAAAGAACTACTAATACACGCCACGACATGGATGAACGACTAATACACACCACGACATGGATGAATTTCAAATGTATTATACGCTAGATGAAAGATGCTGGACTCCAAAGGCTCCATACTGCGTGATTCCATTTACATCATGTAATAAAAAAGGCAAATTATAGGGGCAGAATAATAGATCAGTGGTTCCCAAGAATTGGGGTCAGGGGCCTGAGGAGACTACAAAATGCCACAAGGGAATTTTCGGGGTGGGGAATGGTGAAGGAACTCTTCTATATCTTGACTATGGTGGTGGTTATATGACTATATGCATTTGTCAAAACTCATAGAACTGTACACTAAAAATGGTCAATTTTACTGGTACGTAGATTATATTAAAAAAAAAGGGACCCCCTAAAAATTGATATTGAAGTTCTAAGCCTGGGAAGTTGTAGTATCATTAAGAGAAACAGGGAAGCCATGAGGCCTGACAGTTGAGACATGTGCCAAAACTGGGATTTGTGGATTCTGTTCTTCCCAGACTGGCTAAATATCATCTAACCTTCTGTATGTCTAGTCCATGGAGCCACAGCTTCTGCAAAACCACAGGACGAGACCCAATCCCCATCACAGAGGTGGGCCAAATCCAACATGACACCTGTTTTTCAGTTTGTTTTTTTTTAATTTATTATTTATTTATTTATGGCTGCATCAGGTCTTAGTTGCAGTGTGTGGGCTCTCTAGTTGTGGCGTGCAGGCTCCAGGGTGTGTGGGCTCTGTAGTTGTGGCACTCGGGTTCCAGAGCGCGTGGGCTCTGTAGTTTGCAGCACATGGGCTCTAGTTGAGGCACGCAAGCTCAGTAGTTGTGCTGCGCGGGCTTAGTGGCCCCACAGCATGTGGGATCTTAGTTCCCTGACCAAGGATTGAACCTGCATCCCCTGCATTGTAAGGCAGATTCTTTACTGCTGGACCACCAGGGAAGTCCATGTTTGTAAAAAGTTTTACTGGAACACAGTTTCACCCATTCCTTTATCTATGTGCTACGACAGCAAAGTAGCTGCAACATAGACCATATGGCCCACAAAGCCTAAAATATTTACCATCTGCCCCTTTACAGAAAAGGTGTGCTGATCCCTGCCCTATCCCAGGGGTTATAAGGCCAGGAGCTCCAAGTGACGGCGTATAGTCACGAAGGTAGCCAGGATTATGATAAAAAGAACACCCTACCTCACTGTGTGGGTGAAGAGTCACAGATTCTGGGAACTCTGGCGTTAGCGCATAACTTCAGAGAGGTCACTCATTCATTAGGCAGCTTAAGTAGGGGTCAGACCCTGGGCAGAAGGTGCCTATGAATCCTTTTCTACCAACAATTTGTTTATAATGTTGGGGGTTTCAGCGTGCTGAGCTAAAACCTATGTTTTCCAGCCTCCCTTGCAAAGAGGTGTGTCTAGGAAGACAAATAATACAAGGTACAGTTTGGTAGAGTTTCTGGAAACGTTCTTTTAAGATAGGGCGGGACTTCCCTGGTGGTCCAGTGGTTAAAACTCCACACTCCAATGCAGTGGGTCCAGGTTTGATCCCTGGTCAGGGAACTAGATCCCGCATGCTGCAACTAAGAACCCACATGCAGCAACTAAAAAAAGAGCCTGGGGGATTTCCCTGGTGGCGCAGTGGTTAAGAACCCGCCTGCCAATGCAGGGGACACGGGTTTGAGCCCTGGTCCAGGAAGATCCCAATGCCGTGGAGCAACTAAGCCCGTGGGTCACAACTACTGAGCCTGCACTCTAGAGCCCGTGAGCCACAACTACTGAGCCCGTGTACCACAACTACTGAAGCCCACATGCCTAGAGCCCGTGCTCCGCAACGAGAAGCCACCACAGTGAGAAGCCCACGCACCGCAACGAAGGGTAGCCCCCGCTCGCCACAACTAGAGGAAGCCCATGCGCAGCCACAAAGACCCAACGCAGTCAAAAATAAAATTAAATAAATAAATTTATAAAAATAAATAAATAAAAATTTAAAAAGAGCCTGCATGCCGCAACAAAGATCCCACGTGCTGCAACTAAGACCTGGCACGGCCAAAATAAATAAATTTAAAAAGACGGCAATCTCAGTTGTCGGGCATATTCCCCCCACCTCCCCCTTCATTCTGCCTGAAATGCAGATTCTATGGCTCGAGTTGCCACAGACATCTGACCACCAGGAGGCAATCTGAGGATGGAACACAATTTCCTGCAGATATTGGCACTGAGATGGTGAATCAGATGTCATCCATGCCCTTAAGGAACTCCATTTCATCAACAGGACAAGCAGGTAAACACATTTGTTATACGGTATGACAGGTAGAGCAACAGGAACCTGTGTGTGGCACAGAGAAGAGCACCATTAACTACATGGGCCCCAGGTGGTGTGCAAGCAGAAAAGCCTTCCTGGAGATGTAACAGGTCCAAGTAACAGGTCCTGATGTAACAGGTCCAAGTTGGTCAGAAAGGCTGGTCGTAGAGCTTCTCCAACACATCCAATGGCAAGGCCCTCCTTTTACTGTTGGTCCACTTCTGTTCTTCTGGAGCCACTTTAGCCAGAAAGTTCCACTTCAGATTGACATGAAGTCTACCCTCATTTAACTTCCATCCCATTGGTCTTACTTCTACACTGTGGAACAACCTGTGATGTTCCTAATGAAACTCTCATGTTTCCTCTATGTTTCCTAGGTTGTTTGCAGATGGCCACAATAATTCCCTTCCTTGTTTTCATGCCTTGGGTAGTCAATCACTTTGCACAGCGATTCTGTACTTAGCCATGTCACTTGCTCTGGCCAATGGGACATTAGCAACATGACACAAGAGGTTTGAAAAGTACTTGTGCATTAAGGCTTGCTCTGTTGCTACTCCTGGGATCTCTGGAGCCATCACCATGTGAACGAGCCCAGGCCATCCTAATGGGATCATAAGAAACATGTGACCAAGTCATTCCCTCTGCTCCAGCTGACAATGAGTCAATTGCCAGTTGACTGAGATCATTTCAGGCTATCCAGTTCTAGCTGAGCTTACCTGGACCAGAACCACCACCCAGTTCACCCTAAGAACCATGAGAAATAATCAATGTTTGTCTTAAGGTACTGAATTTTGAGGTTGTTTGTTATACCACAAAAGCTAACTGATACACTCCTTTACAGACCGAACTCCCTTAATTCCCTCAGACCTTCCTCATATTCTCTATCGTGCTGGCTAAGGCTGCTCTGGTTTGTCCATTGTCTAGATTGTCAATATGCCCCTGAAATGCAGCCCCAGAACTGAACACCATATCCTGAGCATATTCTAGCCTTCTTCCCTGTACATTACACTCCTGTTGCTTCCATTCATTTTAGAATTTAGACAGCCTGACACATGGTAGGATTTTGCACATGTCCTAATATTCTGTACTTGTATAGTTAGGTTTTCAAAATTTTTAATTGTGGTAAAATACAGATAACATCAAATTTACCATTTTAACCATTGAAAAATGTACAGTTCAGTGGCATTCAGTACATTCACATTATAGTGCACACTCACCACCACCCATCCACAGAACTCTTTTCACCCTGCAGAACTAAAACTCTATATCCATTAAATGATAACTCCCCATTCCCCCTCCCCCCAGCCCCTGGTAACTACCATTCTACTTTCTGTCTATATGGGTCTGACTACCCTAGGTACCTCATATAAGTATAACCATATTATACTTGTGCTTTTGTGACTGGTTTATTTCACTTAGCACAACGTCCTCAAGGCTCACCCATGTTGTAGCATGTGTCAGAATTTCCTTCCTTTTAAGGCTGGATAATATTCCACTGCATGCACATACCACATTTTGTTTATCCATTCATCTGTCAGTAGACACTTGGGTAGCTTCCACATTTTAGCTACTGTGAACAATGCTGCTATGAACATGGGTGTACAAATGACAGGTTTTTATTTTTAAATAAATTTATTTATTTATTTATTTATGGCTGCGCTGGGTCTTCGTTGCTGTGCATGAGCTTTCTTTTTAGTTGCAGCCAGCAGGGGCTACTCTTCATTGCAGTGCGCAGGCCTCTCATTGCGGTGGCTTCTCTTGTTGCGGAGCATGGGCTCTAGGCGCTTGGGCTTCACTAGCTGTGGCACGCAGGCTCAGTAGTTGTGGCTCGCGGGCTCTAGAGCACAGGCTCAGTAGCTGTGGTGCATGGGCTTAGTTGCTCCGCGGCATGTGGGATCTTCCCGGACCACGGCTTGAACCCTGCATTGGCAGGCAGATTCTTAACTACTGTGCCACCAAGGAAGCCCTCAGGGTTTTTTTTTCAAGTGTCATTACTTGTTCTGGAATTTTGTCTTCCTGATGCTATTAGAATCATCAAGCTATTCAGAAGCTTACAGATGGATGGAGCCGGGGTACATCCATCCAAGCTATTAAAAAATCTATAATACTTTGCCTTGTAACTATGTATTTTTAAGTTACAAATTATGCTTTCTACTTTTCCGTGCCAGGCTTCAAACAGAGCCATTAGGGATTTCTACAGACCAACTTACTGCCCTGTAATAGTATCTTCACCCTACAAGCCACACAAATGCAGTCAATTGATTTTCAGCCAAAGTATTAAATCAATTCAATGGGGAAAGAAAACTCTTTTTAAAAAATGGTGTTGTTGGGCTTCCCTGGTGGCGCAGTGGTTGAGAGTCCGCCTGCCGATGCAGGGGACATGGGTTCGTGCCCCGGTCCAGGAAGATCCCGCATGCCGCGAAGCAACTAAGCCTGTGCGCCACAACTACTGAGCCTGCGCTCTGGAGCCTGCGAGCCACAACTACTGAAGCCTATGCGCCTAGAGTCCGTGCTCCGCAACAAGAGACACCACTGCAATGAGAAGCCTGCGCACCACCAACAAAGAGTAGCCCCCGCTCACCGCAACTAAATAAAGCCCACGTGCAGCAATGAAGACCCAACACAGCCAAAAATTAATTAATTAATTAATTTTTTAAAAATGGTGTTGGAACAATTAGATTTCCATATGGCAAACAAAAAGCCTGACCCTTCATTTCTCACTGTGTACACAAAAATTAATTCAAAATGAATCAAAATGTAAAAGCCAGAACCATAAAGCTTCTAGAAAAACGTATCAGAGAACATTTTCAAGGCCATGGAATAGGTAAAGATTTCTTGGACAGGACACAAAAAGCATTAACCCATTGATAAACTGCATTTCAAAAATTTAAAGAATTTCTGCTCATTAAAAGACTCCACTAAAAAAATAAACAGGTAAGCCACAGATTAGCAAAAAATATTTGCCAAACATATACGTAACAAAGGACTTTTATGCAGAAGAAATCCTACAAATCAATGATGAAAAAATGAACAACTTGATTTTTTTTAAATGTCAAAGGACTTTGATTGCTTCACACAAAAGACACAGGAAAAGCCAATAAGCACATGAAAAGGTACTCCATATCATTAGTTTACCAGGCATGTGCAAACTAAAACCACTGCTGAGATACTCAAAATACTTGCTAGAATGGCAAAGAAAAAAAAAAAGACTGACGATCCCAAACTCTGGAGAGGATATGGAGCAAATAGAACTCTCATACATTGTTGGTGGCAGGGTAAAATAGTACAGTCGCTTTGGAAAACTGACATTTTCTTCTAAAGTTAAACATATATCAACTCAATGACACAGCAACTCCACTCGTAGATATTTACCCAAGAAAATGAAAACATACGTCCACAAAAAACTTTCTCAGCAGTCCTAATTCATCTTGGCCCCAAATTGGTAATAAACCCAAATGTTTATGAATGAGATTAGATAAACAAATTATGGTATAGGCATACAATGAAATACAGAAAAGCAGTAAAAATGAATGAACTATTAATATATGCAACAACATGTGTGAATCTTAAAAATATTATGTTGAGTGAAAGATGTTAGGCGCACACACCAAAAAACCCCCCATACTGTAGGATTCCATTTATTTGAGGTACAGGAACAGGCAAACCTTACTTATTAATGACAGTAGTTAGAAGCGGTAGCGTGGTGGTTGGCAGGTTGGGGTGTGGAGCAGGGAGGTGTGGAACCGACCAGAAAGGGGCACCAGGAAACGAATGATGGTGGAAATACTCTATATCTTGTGTTGCATTGTGGTTACATGGGGATATATCTGTCACAACTCATCAAACTGAATACTTAGCATCTGTTCATTTAATTGTATGTAAATTATACCTCAATTTTTAACCACCATTAAGTGGTGTCTGAGGGTATAGAACAACCTACTTGCACCCTGCGGATTTCATCTATAATCAAATTTAATGGACATGTGTGAATTAAAAGTCTCTTTCCTTTAAAACAAAACAAAAACTGTGTAAGCATACTTTTGGTACCAATACAGTTGGCCCTCCGTATCTAAGCATCCTCAGATTCAACCAATCATGGATCTAAGATATTAAAAAAACCAGAATGTTTCAAAACATAAAACTAGAATTTGCTGCACACTAGTGACTGTTTACATGGTTTTACATTGTATTAACAACTATTTACATAGCATTTACATTGTATTAGGTATTATAAGTAATCTAGAGATGATATAAAGCATATGAGAGGATGTATGTTATATGCCATTTTATATAAGGGACTTGAGCATGCGTGTATTTTGGTATCCATAGGGGTCCTGGAACCACACCACCACCCCCGCCCGTGCGCGCGCGCGCACACACACACACACAGAGATACCAAGGGATGACTATATGGAGACTATGGCTGAAGCCAAGCTAAGGCCAATGATCTACTAAGTCTCGGCACTTGCTGAGGATCTGAAGATGGCACTTTTCCCTAGCCAACATCACACTGGATGAGCTGCTGAGCTGTGGGTGTTAGGCAAGTCCTCACCACTCACGAACAACTCATACTAAGGAAGTGAGGGTTCAGAAAGGAGTTCTTCTCCGGTATCGCTGTAGGCAGGTGAAGGTAATGATGGCTATAAGTGAGAAATAACGTGTAACAGTTTGTGGTTGTAGCTGTACAGGTTGCGCAATAAGGTTAGCACACCACAAGGGTGGCTAGCTCAGCTCCCACCCCCCCACGCCCCATAACCAGCCCACAGCTGGAACTCCCCAGCAGCAGCAGCCTTTGAGAGCTGTGCACCCTTAGGGCATCCCTCCTCAGACTTCGCTGCAGGCCTCTGGCCCCTCAGACACATTCCAAGGGGCCAGTATCAAGGGGCTTGTTTGGGAATTAGATTTTTCTGAGGATGAATTTTTTCAGTAATTGTATCTTAATATAAAATACGCTAAAATAAAGCATTGTGGCCAGTGATGAGGCCAGGACCCTAGTTATTGAGTTGGGCCCTCAATCAATCTTCCTATCTTTCTTCCTTTCTTCCTTCCTTCCCTTCCCTTCCCTTCCTTCCTTCCTTCCTCCCTCCCTCCCTCCCTATTTATGTATTTATTTATTTATTTATCATGCCATGTGGTTTGCCGGATCTTAGTTCTCCAACCAGGGATTGAACCCATGCCCTCCATGTTGAAAGCACAGAATCCTAACCACTGGACAGCCAGGGAATTCCCCAATCTATTTTTTTTAATTAATTAATTTTTATTTTTGGCTGCGTTGGGTCTTTGTTGCTGCGCACGGGCTTTCTCTAGTTATGGTAAGCAGGGGTTACTCTTCATTGCAGCGCATGAGCTTCTCATTGTGGTGGCTTCTCTTGTTGCGGAGCACGGGCTCTAGGCGCACGGGCTTCAGCAGTTGTGGCACGTGGGCTCAGTAGTTGTGGCACACGGGCTTAGCTGCTCCACGACATGTGGGATCTTCCCAGACCAGGGCTCGAACCCATGTCTCCTGCATTGGTAGGCGGATTCTGAACCACTAAGACACTAGGGAAGTCCCCCAATTTATTTTTAAAACAGATTGTGACATTAGCTGTGTTTCTTCCTACCTCTCTGGCCATTTCTCTGCTAGTTTCTCCTGATAATGACTGTGGTAACCATTGCTCCTGGCTCATGACTGATGATCCTATTCGGTCTCATGGCTTTAAATACTATCTGTTCTCTGACAACTCCCAAAGTTATCAGCCAGGTCCTCTTCCTTGAGCTCCAGGCTAGTATAAACAACCACCTATCTGATGTACATTTCGACTTGGTGTCCAGAACTAAAGTGATGTTTCTCCCCACCAAACTCTCTCTTCCCACAGTGGCTTCATCTCAGGAACTGGTAACACAAATTTTCCAACTGTTCAAATCAAAACCTTGGAGTAGGGGCTTCCCTGGTGGCGCAGTGGTTGAGAGTCCGCCTGCCGATGCAGGGGACACGGGTTCGTGCCCCGGTCCAGGAGGATCCCACATGCCGCTGAGCGGCTGGGTCTGTGGGCCATGGCAGTTGAGCCTGTGCGTCCGGAGCCTGTGCTCCGCAACGGGAGAGGCCACAACAGTGAGAGGCCAACATACCGCAAAAAAAAAAAAAAAAAAAAAAAAAAAAAACCTTGGAGTAGTCTTTGATCCTTCTTCTTCTCTCACACTTCTCACCTGATCCATAAAAACAAGTTTTGCTGGCTCTCTACCTTCAAAACACATCCTGTATTCAAGCACTTCCTACGACTCTATTGCCACCACCTTAGTTCAAGTCACTATCACCTCTCTCCAGTGTTACTATGACAGCCCACCTGATCTCCCAGATTCTACCCTGCCCCTTCCCATGCTGCATCCCCAATCTATTGTCAACAAAGCACTGTGAGTGACGCAATTAAAATGTAAGTCAGATCAAGCCACTCCCCTGCCCGAAGGTGCCACAAGCGTCCCATCTCTCTTATAATAAAAGCCAAGGTTCTTCCCCTGACCTACAAAAGGCCCTATGTGATCTGTCTGCACCCTATCCTCTTTCTGACCTTATACCCAATTTCTCTTCCCCTTGCTCACTCTGCTCCAGCCACAGTGGTTCACTGCTGTATGTATCTCAAACATACCAGGTATGTCTCTGTCTCAGGGCCTTTGCGCTGGCAGCTCCCTCTACTGTACAGATGATATTAATTTGGCTTACTCACTCCCTCACTTCCTTCAGGTCTCTACTCAAATGCCATCTTATCAGAAACAGGTTTATCTTACCATTGTTGGTCTCATCCTACCACCCCTGCTAGAACGCATGCTCCTTGAGGAAAGGGAATTTTTTGTCTGTTTTGTTCACTGCTGTACCCCCAAGTTCCTAGAACAAGGCCTGATATGTAGTGGGTGCTCAGTAAATATTTGCTGGAAAAAAATGAAAGATTTCAGACCTTGCTTCAGCATAGTTAATCAATAAACAAAGATGTATATACTGAACTCATCAAAACTGTATATAATTCTGTATGATCTTGGGATATGTTCACAAATGTAAAAAAGAGAGTACTTACGTTGTTAATTAAATAGTCTGGGGCAGGATTTGGTTTAATGGTTTAGGAAAGAAAGCATCATAGAATAGCTCTGTCTGCCAACTGGGATTAGGAAAATGAGCTGATGCTCTCAGTCTTAAGCTACAACTTGACCTGTCAAGAGGGGCCCTCACCCAGAACTGTCTCTCCAACTACCACCACTCCTCTACATGACATGACTCAAGCTTATCAGTTAGCTCAGACCCCTTGTAGTCAAGTTTCCTCTCTCTAACAGAGAAGCACACTGTAAATCAAGCCTTGGGACTTCCCGGGTGGCACACAGTGGTTAAGAATCTGCCTGCCGGGCTTCCCTGGTGGCACAGTGGTTGAGAGTCCGCCTGACGATGCAGGGGACACGGGTTTGTGCCACGGTCCGGGAAGATCCCACATGCCGTGGAGCGGCTGGGCCTGTGAGCCATGGCTGCTGAGCCTGTGAGCCCGGAGCCTGTGCTGCACAACAGGAGAGGCCACAACAGTGAGAGGCCCGAGTACCGCCAAAAAAAAAAAAAAAGAATCTGCCTGCCAATGCAGCGGACACGGGTTTGAGCCCTGGTCCAGGAAGATCCCACATGCCGTGGAGCAACTAACTCCGTGAGCCACAACTAGTGAAGCCCGCGTGCCTAGAGCCCATGCTCCGAAACAAGAGAAGCCACCGCAATGAGAAGCCCACGCACCGCAACGAAGAGTAGCCCCCATTTGCCGCAACTAGAGAAAGCCCGTGTGCAGCAACAAACACGCAACGCAGCCATAAATAAATACATAAATAAATAAGTTAAGGGCCTTCCTGGTGGCGCAGTGGTTGAGAGTCCGCCTGCCGATGCAGGGGACACGGGTTCGTGCCCCGGTCCGGGAAGATCCCACATGCCGCGGAGTGGTTGGGCCTGTGAGCCATGGCCGCTGAACCTGCGCGTCCAGAGCCTGTGCTCCGGAACAGGAGAGGTCAAAACAGTGAGAGGTCCGCGTACCGCAAAAAAAAAAAATAATAATAATAAGTTAAGTAAGTAAGTAAATAAATAATCAATCGAGGCTTGCAGGACCACAGTGATCCAGCACTTAGGGGCTATGTTCAGTCAAATGCCAATAGACAATCGTGAAGGGAAAGTAAGTGATAGTGGACTCAAACAAGTGATAGTGATTCAAACCTAACCAGTTCCTAAGGAACCACTCTGGCTGTAGTGAAGCCTTCCTGCCCCCACAGCCAGTCCATCCCTACAACCCATCAATTGGACATCTTAATGCCCCTTGAATTCATCCACTGCTCTGGTTCCCTGAACAGACATCGAGCGAGTCTCGATGGAAATGGACCTGACCATTTCCTTCCCCAGCCTCTAAGTGACCCTAAGATAAAGCCCAAATTCCTTCATGGGCTCTCCCCAGTGTGGGTTGGGCCTTTCCCCATCTCTCCACCTTACCACTTTCCCCTTTACACTGCACTCAGCATGCTAGCAGCTACCAAATCTAACTCTTTCAGTCCTGCTCTGAGATTCTGGTCCAAACTGTTTGCTCTGCCTGAAACAACCTTTTCTTATTTCCTCAGGATAACTCCTTCTCAGATCTGTTAGGTCTCCAGTTAAACATCACTTCTTCAGAAAAGCTGTGCCTGAGCTTTGGCTTTCACAGTGCCCGTCACACTTCACTGGGATCTGTCATGATGTCAAGAGGTTGCCTATCTCACACTTTGCTGTCACCAGGACAGAGCAGTGTCTGAAGCTGAGTAGGTGCTGCTGCGTAATGATTGAGGAATGAGCATATGAATGAATAAGTACGAGAACAGATGAATCAAGAAGTCAGGTCAAAGCCTTTGTGGTAGCTGCACTGACTAGAAGGCAACAGTTTTTCCTGCTCAAGTTATTCTTTTCCTTCCTATTTTATTTTTTTTTTAAGATTTAATTCTATTTATTTTTGGCTGTGTTGGGTCTTTGTTGCTGCGCGCCGGCTTTCTCTAGTTGTGGCGAGCTGGGGCTACTCTTTGTTGGAGTGCTCAGGCTTCTCCTTGCAGTGGCTTCTCTTGTTGAGGAGCACGGGCTCTAGAAGCGCTGGCCTCAGTAGTTGCGGCACACAGGCTTAGTTGCTCCACGGCATGTGGGATCTTCCCAGACCAGGGATCGAACCCATGTCCCCTGCACTGGCAGGCGAATTCTTATCCACTGTGCCACCAGCGAAGTCCCCCCTTCCTATTTTAAATAAAGTATGTTCTAAAATCTTGAAGAATATAAGCTTCTTTGTTGTTGTTTTTTTTGGCCACACCACAGGGCTTGCAGGATCTTAGTTCCCTGCCCAGGGATTGAACCCAAGCCCCGGCAGTGAAAGCGCCGAGTCCTAACCACTGGACCACCAGCGAATACCCTGAATATAAGCTTCTCTGAATGATGCTCCAGAACTGATACGTGGAACATTACCATAGGAGGGGGGTGCCATGACGCAACATCCAGTTGCAAAGGGATCTATAACATAAGAGCATAATTCTTGAGCGTGGTAAAGGAGATAAA
Organism: Lipotes vexillifer; assembly: GCF_000442215.2. Lineage (NCBI taxonomy): Eukaryota > Metazoa > Chordata > Mammalia > Artiodactyla > Lipotidae > Lipotes > Lipotes vexillifer. Next base: position 354,732 of record NW_006785225.1, on the reverse strand, counting down.
ATTAACATGTAAAGGTCGATTTTAAGCTCAATCCTCCTTTTGCAAAACCCAGGAAACTGGTGGGAAGTAAGTAGCCTTCCATGTGGCCTTCAACATCAGTCATGTACCAAGAACAAATTAGAAAGGTATGTCTAACTGTCCCCCAGCCCTCCTTTGGGCCTCCCAACACCTGGAATTGAGCCACTGTGGTAGACAGGCTGCCACTGGGTGGAGAGCAGTGCTGGACCCAAGAGGGAAGACAACCACACCTCATCACCCGAGCCTGAGCAGGAACCAGGGGAAGTATGCAGCTTGAGTTCTGAACTGCATGTTCACAGCAGAGGGACTACCTGCAGTTCAGTTAGAGCTCCCCATGAACCAGCTTGTACTTATAGTCTGAAAGGGTAACACTGCTTTCTGATAAATGTGAAAGTGTTTCTTTACCTACATGAATGTTTCCATTGAAAAATAAAAGCCAAACAAAACAAACAGGCATTGAGTTTTACACGAGTTATGACAAATACTTTGGTCCCTGGGTTTCAACGATCCAAAGGCTCTGTGGCAAGGTTTAGTTTTTCTATGATTTATTTATTTTAGTGTATTACACTGACTCAATGACATAGAGATCGCTGCCTTCTCACTGACAGCAAAAACACAAACAGGACCAAGGAAAGAAATGCTATTCCCCCATTTCTACAAGCTGACACGGAGGTAAACTGTTAGGGAGCCACCAGAGAGCAGGAGCGCATACCCAGCCCTAGCCAAAGATGCCAGTTCCCCATCTCTGCACTACCCTCCACACAGTGTCCTAGGAGGGACACTAATCAAAGGCCTAATGACCTGTCTAATGAGGTGTAACTACACAATGTACAAAAGGGTCAGCTAAACTGGGTCATAAAGGAGAAGTAAATTTAACACCCACAGAGGTATCTGGATAATTATTAGATCTGAAAGTTAGTTTCAGCTGATGATTACAGTAAGAAAAAGTACTTATCTACCAGCTGTATTAATTCTTTATTGCTTTTGAAAGTTTGGCAATAATAAGATTATTTTTTCAAAGATTGCCTTAACAGTGAGTTCTAGACTGACATCAACCTGAAAATTCCATCCTCAGCCCTACTCTCTCACAGAGCAATTTTATCTAATCCTTCAACTTCACTCTGACCTCCATGCAAACGTCCTTAACTGGCTCTATACTTCTAAGTGTCTTCTGGTAATCCCACCCGAGAGACCTACCAGCTTCTCCCAACCCCAAATCATCTTTCCTCTCCTTCTCCTGTGGTCCCTCACTCCACTTAATGGTACAATATCCAGTCACCAGAGTTCTTTCCTCATTCGTTCCCTAATATTTGTAAGGGCAACAATGAGTCAGGCATTATGCCAGAAGGTGGGGCACAGAGCAGTGATCCAGACAGGTCAGGTTCCTGGAGCTTAGTTTCCATTTCTTGCTACACCCACTGCTGAATACCAAGGAATAATTTGACAGAGGAACACAATGAGTGGCAGGCATGTGACAGAGACTCTGCCTTTGCTGAGGTGAAGCACACTTGGCTGTGATGCATGTGAAGCAGCCAACTGTAGAGTGAGGTATATTACATACTTTGGTTTTACCTGTAATCCCAAGAAGAGGATGAGTTTTTAATTATAATAATAAAACATTTTTTCAATGTGCAAACCTAATTTACTAAGGTTTCCTTTGTGTTTTCCACATTCTATATGGATACAAGCATCCTGTCGCTGTGAAAATGGCTATTTCTATGGCAGCAAGAGACACTTTAGGGAATTACCTACCTGCCTTCCTTCAGATTTTGGGTGTAGGATGTTCTGAGGGCACCCCAGAACACAACAACCCTGACCGGTGTTCTCTAACTCTGTTATATGGCCTCTGGTCACCAGGAAGGTTGAGTAGTTCTCCAGTGACTGGACATGCCTGGTGCCCTTCACAAACATCTCGACTTGTATGCGGAAAACTGCTTACCAACTAGGCCATGATCATGCTCAGCTGTGTTAAACCTGAGATGTAAAATAATCTAATCTCAGGACAGTCTTTGTCATAACACCCCCTTTTTCCTGTTTTCCTTTTGGTTAATGTGTAATGAAGGAGGCCGGTTATAAAATACAGGATATGGGATATGCCCACCTGAAAATAGCCATTCATTTTAGTATTTTAGAATTTTCTGAGTATTGTTTAAATGATGCTCAATGTCTTACCTCACTATTGAGACTCTAAGCTCTTTCAGGACCAAGACTGTATTAAGGAGATAACAGGTCCCTAAAACTTAACACTTCAAGGTATTTGGTAACACTCCTATAACAATTTGGAAATTACTTGAAGGCATTTAAATGTTCTTTGGACAACAATCTAAGCATATCAGGAATATTAAGCAGTGAAGGAAGGAGAAACAAAGACAATAATTTTAAAAGAATAACCACTATGATCAGGAGCAAGCCTTCGGTCGGGGGAACCAAAACAGCCGTTTAAGCACAATGATTTAGCTTCGAAAATAAGATCAGATAAGAAATACTATGTTCAATCATTTTCCCCATTGCTTCAAAAAGCAAGCTATGTCCCCTTAGCACCTGGCACAGGAATATGAGTGCAAAAGGCTGAAAAGTAACAGGAAGTACAGCTGATCTCTCTACCATCCCCCATTTCCCTAACAATGAGAGGATGCCTGGATGACAAATACACATCTCACAGGCTCCCAGAGCCACCCCCAGAGAGGCCCCTCTGAGATGATAACCATTTCCTAGCAGGAACCACCACCAAGCTGCAGAAACCATTAACCACGTGGAACATCCTAAAATGTGCTTTGCGATGCTATAATACATAAACCATCCATCAACAAGCACCAAAAGAGACCCTAAGAGTCAAAACTATTCATCAACGAGCACCAAAAGAAATAGCAGTCTTAGAAAGCAGCATAAGATCTGTACAGTCACCTTTCAAATACATACATGTAAATTCATTATCCTAGGTAACTGCACTACTGTTTGGTTCATGACACCTGAGTTAGGAAACATCAGTGCTGCCCCGTCCCTGCCACCGTTCTCCCTCCACCACTTTTAATACAATCAGAGAGCAAGAAGGGGTGAAGGCTCGCAGAGAGAAAACAAGTTCAGTATCATTCTTTACACAAACAAGAAACTTTCAGGAGGGGTTTGTTGGTTTGTTTGTTTTAATATTTACTCATAGAAAATTACTATGTGTTCTTTTTATGTTCCTTTTTGCTAAGTTTTTACATCTGTTTGATGTACTTGTAATCAAACTGTATTTACAACTTTGTATCCTGATTTTTTTTCACTTACTATTTTGACATGCATTTTTCATGTTGTCACAGACAGTTTTTAAGGGTTACGTGGTATTTTACTGACTACATGAACCAGCTTTTCCTTTCTCTAGTGTTAGGCACCTATGTCATTTTCCAATTTTCTGTTATAACCATTATACAGGTTAAGAAATTATGGCCCAGAAATTACATGATTTGCCTAACATTATCATTCTAAGCAAAATATAATCATGAAAGTAAATAATAAAGATTTTGAGGTTGTAAAGTGATATGGTAAATCTCAAAGCCAAGTAGAAGCGTTTCCGGTTGTGTTTTGGGATTATCTATCCTCATGAGAAATTGAGCTGACAGTTTGAGAGGAGCAGAGTTATCCCAGGCCAGAAAGGAAGACTGTGCTCAGTACTTAGTTCCCATTCCTCAAAGCCTTCGTTCCTAATCTTTCATAGTAGAAGACAGATAGGAACCATTACAGAAGCAGCTTCTGGGAATGGCTCTGAGAGGTGGTGGGGAGACTGAGGTATCCCCACAGCAATTCCTGGCAATCCTGGGTCCCAAAGAGTGTGGCATTTTGTCACTGGCAACCTTGAAAACTGACAGTACCTAGGACAAAGGCACTACTTGCAATTCCCCTTCTAAGAGCAGGAACTAAAGAACACGTGTTAAGGGTAGGGTTTGAGTGTATTTAAGTAATGCAGGAACATTCACCTCTCCCTTCTTAATGTTTAATCCTATTTTCTAAGTGTTCATTCCCATCATCATGAAAAAGAAATACTTACTCCATTTCTCATTTCCTTTGTCTCGGTTTAAAGACATGGTACTTTAATGAGCTCATTCTTGACCTAATGGCTAATTCATAAGTGAATGTTAGTGTGCTGGGAAGTCTTACTGTTTTCATGTTTTTCTCAGCATCTTTTATCATTCTGATTTTCATGAGCCCAATCTTATTTCAACTATCTTTCATTCCCCACTCTTAAAAACACCTGACATCTAAATTTTCAAGTAATTCGGACTTTCAGGCTGTCCTGAAGTTTACTAATACAAAGCTGCTTTTATTTGTATGTAAGAAAAATAATGTCCTATTACTATACTGTAAACGAATTCTCAAATATAGCAAAACAACCAATTTTTTTCTAGACACTGTCCAATTCTAATAGTGGATTTATCCTAGAACTGGACCTCCTATTATAAAAACATACAGGTGACTTGTTAGGCATCAGAAGGGCTCTTCTGCTTCTGAGTGAGTGGTCGCTGATTCCTGTGTTTTCCGAACACCAACTCTGTATTACAACTTCCTACATGAGATCACGCTGTGTCCCCATTTTATTTCTCCACTTATTGTACAACTAGAAAAGCAGTTCAGTGAAAGTAAATCCTGCTAGCATTACTGGTTTATCTGGTAAGTTGGCCTGTTAAATACTGTTGATTACTTTACTACAGGCCAGGTTTGATAACTGCGCTCAGCTGTCCCAGAAAATGGAATGGATGTTAAGTAATTATTTGTCAAAGGTTTCATTGCCATAGCAATTAAGAAACACTTTGAAAGTGTGCACATCTTTCTCCTCTGAAAACAAGTGCCTTTCTGATTAGAGGGGCAAAAATAATGCACACAAATCCATGGGGCACACTCACCACATTTAAGCATTATCTTCTCCAAATGCTCATTCAAGGAAGTATTTGCACTGACATTCAAAGCACCCTCCCACCCCCTATCCAGGGCCACAGATGGTAATTGCTCCCTTCCATCTACTTTGATTTTGGCCTACATGTCTGTCTTCTATCTGGGCCAATGCTAAAGTAATGAGGGTTTCTACACAGAATACAATAATTTTCATAAAGCTTTTCTGACAGGATTTGGTTAACAGTGCCAACGTTCCCCCACAGATTACGTATCCTTCTGATAATACCCCATTATTTTTTGAGGTATTTATACAAATATTTCCAGAGATGGAAGAAAAGTCAATAAAATGCAAAGCCGCAATTGCTACAGTTATGGACACAGGAAGAACAAAGCTTTCTTCCTTAAACTAATTTTACCTCTTAACATCATCATACTTTCAATGCATCTTCTTTTATCACTCTGAGGGGTAAAAAAAAACAACCCCGCGGCAAAGTCAAATACACAGTGATAATTAGTTTTATCAAGCTAACAACAAACTGACTTCGATGATTAGAGACCATCTTTTAAAAATCACACACTTCTTTTCCCTATATTACAAACATTTATGTCTTTTGGGGGAGTACTTATTTTTTCATTGCTAATCCTTATATTACTATAGAAATCACATATTTGCATTTTCCCAACAAATAAAAATAACAGATCAGATCCAGACCAATCATTCCATAGGAAAGGTATATAACAACCAGGTGGTAAGAGAAAGTCTCTCACAATAGAATCTTTAACTGTAAAATGGTGGGGGTGGGGTTGGTGTCTACCAATACTACTGTCTGCTGAAAATTTTCAGCTCTTGGTACAGATAAATTCTCTAAACTCCTAGTCCAAAAGCACTAACTTTTCCACATTTTCTGTAAAATGGATGGCCTTAAAATTCTTGTTCCCTGGTGTAGCTTTTCAGAAGGAAATGAGTTTCCTTATCAAGAATGTATCTAGGGGTTTTCTGGTGGCCCAGTGGTTGAGAATCCGCCTGCCAATGCAGGGGACAAGGGTTCGATCCCTGGTCCTGGAAGATCCCACATGCCGCGGAGCAACTAAGCCCATGCGCCACAACTACTGAGCCTGCGCTCTAGAGCCCATGAGCCACAACTACTGAGCCCACGTGCCACAACTATTGAAGCCTGTGCACCTAGAGCCCGTGCTCCGCAACAAGAGAAGCCACCGCAATGAGAAGCCCGCCTACCACAACGAAGAGGAGCCCCTGCTCTCTGCAACTAGAGAAAGCCCGCGCCCAGCAACGAAGACCCAACGGCAGCCAAAAATAATAAGAATGTATCTAGATTTCCTGACTACCATCTTCTCCATAGCTCTCCACATCACAATAAAGCATTAAGTGTCTTTTCTAATTTAAACAGTTGTCCCGTTCACCTGAAGATCACAGACTCAGGGCTCTTCCTTCTGAGACCTCTGTGCCCCATAGCTTACAAAGGTCCTCTGCCCTGTGCAACCAGTTTCTGGATACTAAAAGCCACCTACTTCCTTCCTCGTGTGTCTTGCCCTCAGCATGACACTGTGGGAACAATGAACAAAAATAAGGTTTATAACCTTCCTTGGTATCTACCCAAGGCAGCTTTAAACTTTTCTACTCCTGTCTTGTTCTTTACATGCTGCTGTAAACTCTTCACACCACCATTCACAAGTCCTGATCTCCCGGCCCCGTCTTCCTCCCTCACCATTCATCTGATAATGCCTTGAGAATACTTCACCTCACCTTTTGCCTTCGCCAAGTCCATCTACTTCCTTCTTGAGCTTCAAAGGTAGGCCAGGCCCAGGGAGATCTGGCCAGTGGACACTCCGGGACTGGCAGAGCCACCGCACCTTCTGGAGTGTCCCTTCTCCCACCTACCACCTGAACGCTCTTTTCTTAAAGATTTATCCCCCAAAAGTACCATCTCATTCTGAAAGACGATGGACCAGCTACCCCACGAGCCCTTTGTCTGAGGTTCCCATACCTCACATTCTTATCCACAAAGCGTCGGTCCTCACACAGGTAGGGGGTTCTGCTCGGCACAGGGCGGGGGAGCCTAGGTTTTCGCGTCCGGTAAAGGGATGGGTTATGGCCGAGGTCCTTCCAGGAGCCAAAATTCTAAAATTCTATGACCAAACTTGCAGGTCCTATTTCTGAGGCGGGAGGACGAACTCTGGGGCGACCCCCGAACTCCGAGCCCGCGCTGGCTGTTAGAACGGCCCCCTCCAGCCCCAGCTCTGCGTATCCCCGCCTCCGACCTCGGGCGCCGGGCCGCGGAGGAGGCCCGGCAGGCGCCCGCTCGCCGCCGCGCCATGCCCTTCTTCATCCTCACCCGCCGTCGCCGGCCGCCTCTCACCTGGCAAGCTGGCATGCCCCGCCCTGCGCCGCACCGGAGACCAAGGGTCTGGACGGGCCTCGGCGGCTACCAGCCCTCCTTGAGGGAGGCTGGCGGGGACGCACGGGCCCCAGAATCTAGCTCGCAGCCACCGGGAACGCGCCGCCTGGTTTCTAAGGAACCAGGTTCTGGAAAGGGAGGGGCGGGACGGCGGGAGGTCTGCGCATGCTCCCTGACGGCGGTGGACCACGGCAGGGAGGGGCCGTGGCCGAGAGCTGCGCATGCTCGCTGGTTGGGGGCGGAGGTTAAGCAGTCTGGCTGGAAGCCCTGGTCATTCGTTTCCGGCGGTGGAGGCGGCAGACGGAGAGGTTTCCCAGCCTAGGCTTCTTTCCGGTCCGTCGCCCGGCAGCAAGAGCGAGGAGGTTCTGAGTAGTGTGGTGGGCATTGGTTGTCCCAGAAAAAAGGAAGGTCTGCTGCTGGATAACGATGTATCTTTGCAGAACGACAGTTCTCTCGAATTCGCCGGACTTCGCGGCTTTCTGACTCCTAATGACTCGCTTTTTCGTGCCTGTCTGGGGTCCTCTTCTGGATGTTCTTTGGTTGTTCCTTACATGTCAGTGCTTTTCAAGACTGTGACCTCAGTCCTCCTGGTCTCTTTACTGGAACCTGTTTCCCCCCAGATAAATACCACTTTGTAACGAGAGTACCCTTTGTTTCACCAACTGTCCGCTAGAGCAGCGAAATAAACCGGTAAGCCTTAGTGTAAAACAGGCTATGTTGGAAATGTGTCTGGAGGTAAATGAATTTACTGTGGCTTTACTTATGGAACCAGGACATTTGTGCTTAATCTAATACTCCACTCTTCCCTCTACACTAGCTTTTCCCTGAGAGTCCTGTAAAATGCCCGAGGGAAGCAGTCTGTAGTAATCTAAGTTTGGAAAATGCTGTGTTAAGCTACACATCTTAACACAGGATTTTTAGAGCTTTCAATTAGTGGGTGATGTTCACTGTGAGCATCCATGGCAGTTTTCATTATTTACTGGGTCACAGAACCCTTTTCCAGTTCCAGGAAACCTGTCTCTCCGAGATAGATTTATATGCTCTCCAGCAAACCTCCTCACTCCAGTGACTTTTAGCCACCACCCATTCCCTTCTGTTCCCTGTATTATCTTGTGGATAATATATCCCTATATTATCCATCCTTTCACCCCAACAAAAAGCCTGCAGTTGCCTTGTCTCTTGCTACCCCGATCTCCCTCACATCCGGTCACTCATCCTGTGGTGCTAACATCCCCTAAATATTTCTCAAACCTGCCTTGTGTTTGGCCTTGTCCTTCTAGATGGTTTCTTTGCTTCTAGTCTTGTCTCCAGGTGGACAGCAGCATAATCTATTTTATGCCTCCTCTGCTTAAAACCGTGGTGCCTCGGGAGCAGAGGAGGCAGCTTGAGGCAGGAGCAGGCCAGTTACACTAGGGAGCATCCTCATGGAGGCAGGGTGGTCATAGGTACTGTGTCCCTAGGTGCCAAGCCCTGCCCTGTACATGCTGTAATCCTCTGTCACCATGGGGAAGCAGGATTAACATGTTAAGAATGGGGTAAATGAAGCTGAGAAAGGTTAATTTTCTGGGGTCACCCAAACTGGGATTTTGAGCATGAGCTCTTTTCCTCAGACTGAAAGGAAGCTAACCTTAATACCCCTCAGAAGAGCTGTGACCAGTGTTTGGAGCGAGCGTATTTAGAATGCATTAAAATCTTAATTTGAGGAGAGGAGGTCCTATGGCCCACCTTTTTGTATTTGCTACTTTTTGTCTCAGATGAAAGCTGTTTCGCGGGAGAGAATCAAAGCTTTAAGTATCTATGCTCTATGGGGTCTTGCAAAAAGTCTTGAGAATCCTTGAGACACCAGGGGCCTAGGCACGTGACAAGTAGACTGGGAAGGGGCCAAGCCCTCCAGGACGGCTGTGCCCACCAAGGGTGCCAATCCCAGTAAGACTCACAACAGAGACCAGACACTCGTGACTACTCATGGATGTGTATTTTAATAAAAATAATTCTGTCAAAATACAACAGGAGTTTTTCATCTCTCAAGTACAATTTAATAGGATGTTTTGTGTTAGAATTCTCTCTAAACCCTCCCACACCCACAAGTTTCATGCTAATGCCAAGTATCGACTTGCGAGGGCAAAGGCAGAACCAGTGTGCACGATGTGGAGGATGTCTGTGTCAGCTGTAGTTACTAATGGAGGAAAACCCAATGCAAAGAGGCGGCGCCTGAGGCAGCCAGAGTCCACAATCTGGCCACAGGTCTATGTGCACGGGGCTGGTGGTCAAGTAGGGCTCTCCTGCCCAGCTGCCACACGGTGTGCATACCTGAGTTGTGAGCGACCAAAGGAACTTTCAGCTCTGACAGGTCTCTGCCTCATCTTCTTTGTGCTTGCTTAAGGGGTAGGAAGGTGCTGGGAGGCTGGGCAGTCCCCGCTTCTCCATCTCTTGGTGTCCCTGTTCTGCCGGCCGACACCCAGCCACAGACCCATGTATGTGAGGAATAGGGGTTCTGGCTTTCTTTGCATGTCCGCCAGTTTCTGCTCTGGAAGGAGCGACCATTTGGTGAAGCAAGAGGAAAAGGTAAGTAGGGAAGGCTGCTCCCCGAGGGCTGAACAGCCCAACAGAGCCAGGTCGTCTTCCTGCCTCCTTGGTTCAAGTTCAGCTCTTCACCTGGACTCCTCCCAGGTGCCTTCCCCACTCTCGGCTCCCGGAAGCAGGCTGGCAGGACTGGGCGTGCATAAGGGGCTCCTCAGGCTGGCAGGCAGGCCTGGACTGTCAGCAAGACAGTGGGCTCAAGCAGCTTGAGTTTGGTCCTCTCCACGGCTTGTGGGGCAAAGGCTTATGTCCCAAAGGTATGCTGTCCAACTGGGACAGAAAGCCCCTCTGGAGAGGAACAGAGTAAACAACTTGGACTCAGCTGAAACAGTGAGATAAGGCACAGAAAATGGGGAGGTGGCCATGGGTACTGAGTGTGAGGCAGGCGGACACCCAACCCCAAGCAGCACACAGCTGTCCTGAGCCCTCCTGGGCCGCTCAGCTGCTCTACAACCCAAGCCCAGGCACCCATCCCCATCCCTGACACACTCCTGAAGGTACCAGCTGCGCAGACACTACTGGAGGCCTCGCCAGCCTAACCCCTCACCCGCCATTCAGCTTTAGGACTAAACAGTGTTGTTCAATCCTCAGGGATGAGGTTAGTCCCAGTTCTGCCCTAATTTGTTGTGTGACTTTGGCCAAGTCACTTAATCTCCTGGGCCTGTTTCCTTATCTATAAAAGGAGAGGACTGTTGGAGTAGATGTTCTCTGAACTTCATTCCAGTTGCAAAAGCCTCTGGTTTTAATTCCCAGTCCTGCTTGCTTCTGACCATTTTAAGAGCCTGATGTTTCCAACTTCTTGGTTTGGGAGCTAGGCATCCCCAAGTTTGCACAGGATGAATTTCCTTTACAGACAGGATAATACTCCCCTGATGGGTTGCAGTCTCTGGGATGCCAGCTGGGGCCCTAGTAGGGACCAAGAAAAAAGCAGCAGCCTACAGGATCATGTCCCAGGGCAGAATGCTGGGAGAGCACAGGGCCACTGGGCCCATCACCAGCAGTTAGTCCAACTCAATCATTTCTCTCGTTGTCCAGCTGTAGGCCCAGCGAGTCCTGGTGGGCACTGTACATCTCAGGCCACACCAACCATTCCTGAATCCACTGATGGAAAGCAGGAGCTTGGCCAGCCCAGATCCAGGCAGGGACTGGAAGCTCGACTTCTGACCTTGCCCCTTTGCAGGGGCTGCTTGGGTACTCCCTCCCACTGTGAGGCCGATGGGGAAATCCCAGCCCATCCTGGTGCTCCTCTGGGAGGCCTCTTCCCTTTCTTCCTCCTGGGCAGTCTGTCCTCTCCACAGATGGCCGGCCTAAGTCCTGGCAGCATCATAACCCTTCCTCTCCTGATTCCCTGATGGCAGTACTGGGACTGTTTCTGACCCACTAGCTGTGAGGATCCGTCTGACATGGACGGTGGGACATTTGTAAAGCCCATGAGGTCCTTTCCTCTGGCCAGCAAATATTCTTAAGAGTCTTTCCTAAGAGTGGCCGGGGCCAAACTGCAAAGGAGCTGCCTGGCACAGCTACAGTGAGGCCTGGCCTAGGCGGTCAAGGGTTCCATCCACTCCAGCGACTGGCAGCCCAAAAATCTGTCTCCACAAGGTCCTGGCTTTTCAAGAGAAAGCATCAATTCCATCAGAGCTGTGCAGAGATGGTGAAGATCCAGGCAGGAAAAAGGCAGCCCCTGTACTCAAGGGCCTCTGTCCTGGGTATGGAGACTTCCTCCCCGCAGCCTGACACTCAGCAGCTCTCAGGTCAAAGGCAGGTAATTTCCAGGCAATCAATTTAGAGTAAATGAATTATTTGGCCATCTTAACAACAAAGGTAGGCAGGATGTTGAAAAGGGAAGAGACAGAGAGGCAAGGCAGGCAGTGAGAGGCAGGGTAGAATGGTAGATAGCGTGCTAGCCAAGGATGCTCTAACTCCCTTGCTCTGCTGTGTAGCCCCGGGCCAATTCATCTCTTCTTTGGACCTTGGCCCTGCAGTTCTCTGCTCAGTTCAGCTCTCAGAGGCCTAGGGACCCACACCTCTCAGATGCTGCAAACCAGCTTAGCCTGACCTGCCCACTATGTGGCCCCCAAAGCCTACTGGGCTTCCCTAGGCTGCAGCTGGGCCTGTGGCTCAAGAAAGGGGAAGCCTGAAATAAACGAATCACTTGGCTGAGGTGACAGAGATGATTCTTTTTAAATGAGTTGGACTCAAAAACGTATGGTGTCTGGACAGCTTCACCCAAGAGGTGCTGGACCACTAACACTACGATAAATACTGTTTCTTTTTTTAATATATATATTTATATATATATATATATATATATATATAATCTCATTTTTTTTACTTATGAAAATAATAAGCTATCACCAACTTGGATAGGCTTCACCACTAAATTAGCAGAAACCAGCTCAGCACAAACTCTCCAGAGATAAATACTGGTGGCTCAGTCGGGGGCGGGGGGGTGGAAAAAGATTTAAAAACCCCAACCTCTCCTCAAAACAAACCCCTTCTTTCAAAATAGAAGTAACCAGACAATACTGCGTCATAGGCCGCTGCACATGAAGGGGGGAGAGAGAGAGACTGAGGGTGGGAGAAAAAGAAAGGAAGGAGGGGAAGGAAGGAGAGGAACGGGGGAGGCCAGGCAGGAGGAGTGGACTCTGCCCATGGCTTCCAGGTCCCTGCACCAGGTGCCGATGGAGGGCAGGGCTGCTCCAGCCCTGGGGCCGAGGGAGGGCCAGGTGGGGCCAGACAGTGTGGTCAGCTAGTGCAAGTAGTCGTCGACTCTGGCAAAGGAGCAAGATCCCAGGCCCGCTCGGGCCATGAGCCGTAGACATTCAGATGCCTGGCCCAAGGCGAGCATCAGAGGGGGCTGCTTTGGCAGGTTCTGAGACTCTGTGGAGAAGAGACAAGGCCTGGTCACTGCCCTGCTCAGGGCTAAGCCCAGGTCAAAGTTCCCTCGGGAGCAGAAGGTGGGGGGAGTGGACAGAATCTCTTGGAACAGAGCATTCATGTGTCTCTGTGTCACCAGGCCATGGCCCTGCCTGTGAATTTCAGCTTTCTTTAGAGCAATGAGCTAGCCAAGGCCCAGGGTCATAGTCTAGGGCCCATCATGATCTAGCCAGCCAACTCAGTTGGGCAGAGGGAGGTGAGGGTTTAGGTTCAGCCATCGGAGCCCAACAGTCCTATGGGTCACCAGAGAGCCTCTGGGCAGAGCTCACTGCCCAGATTTGGATAAACATCAGCAATTTCTAGGGAGGGGTGAAGGGGCCAACCTAGGTACTCATAGGCCAGCTTCTGTTTTTGTTAGATCCACTTACCTAAAATGGCGCTGTTGAGGGCAGCGCATACAGGCTCTCTCTGGATGGGGTCAAGCTGCTGGCCAACTGGGCAGCTCCAGGGGTCTGAGTATGCAAGCAGGCTAAAGGCATCCTAAAGGACAGGGCATTCTTGAAAGGATTGTGGCACGCACCACGCACCCCCTCCTCCATGGCTCCAGGGGGATACAGGGCCCTGCGTGGTGCCCACGGAGAGCACAACATACCCCGACCGAAGGGTCAGGTAGGGCTGTGTCCTCCCCAGAACCTAGAGAGGGTAGGGTGTGCCCTGGATGTCCTGTTCCCCACTGTAGACTTGACTAGAGCCCGCTCTGTCCCGTTGCTGCTGCCTGCCCCCAATGCCCTCCCACAGTCACCCTGCCCCACCACCAAATGGGGGCCCATTCTGTATGAGGGCCTGGCTTGTCCTGTACCTGCAGCATCTCTGTGTGGGCCAAATTCTTGCCGTATTCCCGGCCCAGCTGCTCACTCAGTGCCTGCAACTCACGGCCAAACAGGATAATCCTTTCTGTGGCCGCCTGATTGCCCCCGCAGAGCTGCCGCCGAGGATGCCCATCATCTGCACCCAGAGCCCAGCAAAGAACACATCAGGAGGGATAAAGAGAGAAAGAGAGGACTAGGGTGGGGTCCCCAAAGAGAACACGACAAGAAGGACCTTGACTGGGGTAGGGTGGGGTGGTGCAGCTTCTGCTAGAGGCAAGGGAGGGCTGAGAGGAGCAGGTGGACCATCCGGAGCTGAGGCCCTTAGTCCACCTATAGCCCATGGTCTAGGAGTCAGACGGGACTCAAGCTTGCCCTCTTCCCACCCTCCGCAAGATGCAAGGGTGTTCATAAGGTGTCTGCTCTCACCGGCTCCCTCCAGCCACAAACGCTGGGAACTTGTTCTGGGCAGCAGGCTGAGGCCTTCCCACCTCAAGCACCGATTCATGATTGGCTAAGGAGGCAGTGGACCAGATCTGGATAGAGCTTCTCCAGCCACCAAAGCCTGCCCATCCCAACCCCCACAGAGGGGAGAGGACAACGGGACTGAGCAATGCCACCTGTGGAACACCATGCGGGGGCATGGCCTTACCCATGCTGGACTCATCCGTCTGCAGGTCTTCATGCTTGTAGGCACCATTGACAATGCGTGTGGACATGCTCTCCAGCACACCATTGGGGTAATGTTCTGCCTCCATCTCCATCTCACTGTCGCTGTGGAGAAGGGTTGAGGTGGGAGTTAGCAAAGGGGATGTGACTGGAGCAGCCTGGCTGGGCCTCCATTTAGGCTTTAGCCACAGTTTGCAGTGGGTAAACTAAGGCCCCCAAAGGTCATGAAAGGACGGCTCCCAGGCTTCCCAGGCTCTAATACTTGGGCCCTACTGTGACACCAGCAATCCCAGAGGCTTGTTACCTCACTCCCTCTCTGGTCCCCATGCTGCCTCTGTGACCGTCCCCACCCTGGCCCTCCTCTGAGTTGGCACACCCCTTCTACACACACCCCTGACCCCCAATGACCAGGGCAGGTAAGTCCTGATAGGCATCTCTGGAAGCCAAACCCAGGTCAGCCCTGTAGCATGCTGGAAGGCTACTGAAAGCCACCTACAGTCTGCAACCTAAAAACCCTGCCTGCCCAACCTGGCTGACCACAAGCTAAGCCCAGTAAAAGCTCCTTTAGTATAGACCCTAGGGGTTCTGAGAGGCCTGGTATTCTTGGAGGCAACCACATTCTCAGTGTCAGTGCCTCTGGAGAAAGACAGGGCCAAGGAAAGTGGCAGCTGAATCAAGAGTTGGACCAGAAGCTGGAACCAATGCCAGGCCTGGTGGGTCAGCGGCTACTATTCCAGGCACAGACCTGGGATGGAGATGGGGGTAAAGGGCAGGGTGGCGCTCAAAGGACAGGCTGCAGTGGGCGCAGAGCAGAAGGCAGGAAGAAGAAGCAGAGCAGAACAGGCACCTGGTCTCCTGGTTACTGGTACTGCTGTGGGGCTGGGACTTGGTGGAATCTGTTGAGTTGGACTCGGAGTAATTGACTGAGGATGGAGATGAGGAGGATGAGGATGACGACGAGGAAGAGGAGGAGCTGGGCGGAGGGTATTTACTGTGGTTCTGTTTGCTCTTGGTGGAAGCGACGCCATTGCTGCAGCTGGGACTATCTGCTCCTAAAAGCCGGGGGACAGTCAGAAGAGGAGGGGCAGCTTGCCATCAAGCAGGGCCCCAGGAATAACTACAGTGGTCCAATTCCCTTCCCCCAATCCAGCAGCAAGCCCTGAGCCCATCCCAGGGAAGGGTGTATGGGT
Organism: Lipotes vexillifer; assembly: GCF_000442215.2. Lineage (NCBI taxonomy): Eukaryota > Metazoa > Chordata > Mammalia > Artiodactyla > Lipotidae > Lipotes > Lipotes vexillifer. The sequence continues at coordinate 339,246 of NW_006785225.1, read as the reverse complement.
GGCCTTGCTCCTCCACACCAATTCTTCCCAGAGCCCTCTGGAGAGTGGCTGACCTGTGTTGTGCATGTGGGAACTAGTGGGGCCGTGTCGGGGGCTGAGGCTTGGGGAGCCAGGGTAGCTGTCCTGGGACTTGGGGCTTCGGGAGCTCAAGCTGCGGACCTCACTGTCAGTCCCATTCACCATCTCCACAAACTGTCGGCACCTGCAGAAGGAGCAGAGCAGCAACGCTCTGGGCTTGGTCCGGGTTGTGTATGCCCACCACCAGCTGGGCTATGGGGGACCTGACAGTGCCCCAAACTTACTTGAGCATGAAGAGTAGGTTGGGGTTGTGCTCCAGCAGCCCTGGGTAGAAGCGCTGTGTGGTGTCAATGGCCTCACCCACACGGCCCTCCAGCACCAGCTTCTGGATCTCTGTAGAGAGCAAGAATGCGGCAGTGAGTGAGGGACCGCAGACCTTCCTCACAGCCACATGTCTACACACTGCCAGCCCCAAGCACGGACCAGCTGACAGTCAGGTGGGCTGGCTCAGAGTGGCAAGCCCACTGAGATGCTCACAGAAGAGGCTGAAGAAACAACCTGGCCAACCAGCCCCACAATAGATCCTGGTTTCCGTCAAGTGTCAGGTAGTCCTCAAAGAATAAGAGGGGAAAATGGAGGGGGGTGCTCTTAGCCCAGAGGCAGCTGGTTGAACTTGGAGGCCTGCTCCTATGCAGTACAGGTTGCCAGGGACCTGGGCGGGGGAAGAGGTCCTGGCTGTGGGAGCATAATCTAAGGATGGGCACCCGGGCAGCTTCGTGGCCTGAGAGGCTCCTCTTCAGACAGACTTCTCTCCTCAGGCTTCACAGGAGGTTGCCAATGGGAGCTCATGGATTCTGGGCCAGGGCCCATGTCTCAGCAGTCTTCAGGGGCTGCGGCGCACCCCCTGCTGAGAGAGGAGGTCCTCCTCCTCACACTGGCAGCTCTGACGCTGACACCTCTCAGGCCATCAGCATCGTGCTCTTGCCCTGGGGCCTGGTGCATCTTGCTGGGGGCGACTTCTGGGTAGATCCCAAGTCTGGGATCCCTTTCCGACTGTCTGGCTGGGCGTGGCTTCTCTGGGAGACACAGACACATGCACATACACAGAGACGACAGGCTCAGAGTGACGCAAGCAGGCACACACAGACACACACGTGCACACACACCTACTCTCCCTCACTCTCCTCTCCTCTTCCTATCTCCTTTCTGGGCTGTTTCCTCTTTCCCAGCACCCTCCTTCCACAAAAGAGCCCCAAACACGCAGTATGCAGGCTAGTATGAACACCAGGAAAGCTTCCTTTGGCTCCTTCTTTGTTTGTCTGCAAAGCCCAGGACCAGAGGTGGGAAGCAGAGAAAGGTCAACCACAGTGGACACGGAGCATCAGCCTTCCCCCTGTCTGACTGCTTCAGTCCCCTCTCTGCCCAGGGGCAGGCAGAACTACCAAGGTTGAGTAAATGGTGGCAAAGGCAGGGCACTGAACTGGTAAGATGCAAACACACTCTTTCTCGAAGACCGTGAACAGGATGCTGAGTGGAATCCAGGATGCAGGAGGAAGGAAACAAGCATGGAGGAAGATCCAGCCATACCAGGCCCCAGCCTGTGCCAGGCCATCAGAGTATGCATTAGGGAGGCTGCAGCGAGACATTCCCATGCTGCTGGACTGTCCTTCTGAACAGTGTGGCCTTGAAAGAGGGACAGAAGAAGGGCCTGGGGCTGGGCTGTGGGCTGGTCTTCTGGTGAGGACCTGAGCTGAACAGACTCCTGACAGGTTACCCAAGGCTGCCATGAGCCAGAGAGCAGAATTAGGGACAGGTGAGAGAGGGAGGGAGAGGGGAGAGGAGAATCAACCTTACTTTGTCTGTTCTTTATGGACGCTTGTTCTTCCTGAATCGGGGTTTCAGTCATTCGGGCAAAAGCCGTGGCCGTGGCACAATACCCATGATGCACCAGGTAAGATGAGACCATGCTAGAAAAAAGGAAATGCTCAAGGTGACACTTAAGAACTACATTTCTCACCAACCCCCTGATGGGACAGACTATCTCCCTGTTAGGTCTTCCTTAAACATATCTTACAGGTGCAACCTCCACAGAATAATAAAGGGGCTGAAACAAATGAAAAATCCCCCAGTGCTCATGCAGTCAGGCAGAAGAGGGGCAGGTCACCACATCTGTCCTCACAGCTTGGAGGAGTGGCTGCAGTTTCTCTGGGGTATGCTGCCCACAGGCGGGCAAGTATGATAACAAAAGTACATACAGAAGCACATACCATCTCCTTATAGAAGCGGCTGCCTCCTGTGACCTGAAGCAAACCCAGAGACTGCCGAGTCTCTAATGAGGGCTTCCTGGAAGGGCAGCCAGCCAAGCAGTCTGGCAGCTACCCAGTGATGATGCATGCCACGTGCGTACCTTCTACAGACACAGGAGCTCCTCTGCAGGTGCCCCACGCGCCCGGGAGAAGCATTCCAGCTCAGGTGAACCTGGCCCTCAGGAGTGTTGGCTCTAGACGGTGATGGGGAGCTAACCCACGACCCAAGTTACTCCACGATACACAACAAATTAAGGGCCCAAGAAGCCAAGGTTTCAGGCAGTAACATGGCCAACAGGAACACAATCTTTGGGAGATGGCCCTGAGAAGCCTGATGCCCAGAAACCATTTAATCCCACTGGAAGGTGGCTAAGCAGCAGCACACGTAGGGTCCTCATATCTGATGTGTACAAAAGTGAATACCTTGGTGTGTGCATATGTCAATGTCATTATTATAACTGCCAAACACAAATGTCTGAAGAGCTGTCATGTAGAAGGCACAGAAGTTCAGCTGTATGGTCCCTCATGTTTTAAGGAGTAAATGAGATGATCCATATAAAGTGCCTAGCAAAGCAAGAAGTCAATATATACAACCTCTTATTATGAAATTATGTATTTATAACATTATGAATAAGAATTATAATATTTATATTATTATAAACACAAGGTTAAAAATACTTGACAAAACATGGTTCAGATGCGCCCATATGCACGTCAGAGGCCACTGTACAGTCCCTTTGACTCAATAATTCCACTTCTTGAAAGGACACCTAGAAAATAATCTTAAATATGGAAAACTCTTTATGTACAAAAGGGTGACCTACATAAGCAAGAGAGAGGAAATAACCTGAACCTACCACCAAGGGAAGCCAGCCATGGGGCTTGTGGCAAATGTGTCTGCGAGATAATACAGCCATTAACAATGTCCATAAAGCGAAGTTATATGAAATCACAGATATGAGTTATATGCAGGTCTCAGCAAATACTACATATGAACACACAGGCACACAGATACATACATGCAAACAAATACACCCACGTGCTGAGCCCAGGCCCTGTCAACTGAGAATATTAGTCCCTCCCCCACACAGCTGGGGCAGCTCCACCTCTCCCCTTGCCTGTCCCAGCAAGCCTGCTATGGGGACTGGCACCATGCTGGCCCTCCAAGGAAGGGCTTCTTATAAGTTCTGGGGGCTGGGGATAAGATGTAGTAGTGCTGCTATTCCTGAGAAGGGTCTGGCCACCTAGCCCCTGCCTCAGCCCTCCCATGGGGCCTGCCTCAAATCAATCCCTAAAGAAAGGAAGGCTATACAAAGAACCCAGTGTGCACCCCACCCCCACCCACTGGACTCTGGTACCCCAGTGTCTGCAGGGCAATGACCAGAGCTAGTAGAAGCCCAGCCCTTCTCTGCCCACCCCTGGGAGCCAAGCTAACAAACTAACCCACCTCCTGGCAGAGTGGGTATAGGTCATTGCCTCACTCAGGCCTGCAGCTGTCAAGTGGAAGAGAGAACCATATCTGTCCTCCCTTGGGATTCTCATCAAGACTGTCTCCCAGGAGAGGCTGGGAATTAACCAGCCAAGAGCCAGCTAGGTCCTATGGAGGACCCGCTTCACACCACCACTGCCCCAGATGCAAGGGACTTAGCTGGATCTGACCCTGAGCGGTGACCTTAGGCCAGAGTCATGGCATGACAGACACTCCCTATGATGGAAAAGAAAAGTGCACAGAGGAAGATACCACAGGGCGCACTAGCACATCCTCTGCAAAATGACCTGAGGAAGGAAAACCGCCCTGCTGGTGATATTACATACAGAGCCTTCCGATCCAGTTGAGGGGGCAAAGGTTTAACTAGGAGCAGCTCTGGAGAACTGAACTAAGAGAGGAGCAGGAGAGCAGCAGGCAGAGTCATCCTGGGAGTGCTTTCCAGAAGGAACGCTACCCACTAAAGTTCACAAGAGCAGCTTGTAGCAGTACAGGGGCCTACAGGACAGTGAGGCCCCTGGGACGGGGCAGGGCTGGGTAAGGGCGGGAGCGGGGCACTCACTTCTGCAGCACCGCCTGCCACTCGCCAAGCCGGGCACTGATGGGGAAGCAGTGGACAGTACCCTGGACCTTGGCACGCCACTCCCGCATGTAGTCCTCAATGTCAAACAGGAAGGGTTGCTGCCCAAAGTTGGCGTCCACAATCTCCCCAGGTGTCTGCAGGCCTACGGTGGGGTAGAGGTTGGCCTGAGGAGGAGAATGAAATGTCAGTTGGGCCCTGAGGGCAATGGGGCAGCAGGGCCTCGCCTCATTTCACCTCCGCCACAGAGGGGAAGGCGCTGGCTCCCGCAGGCCGTTGCTTTGGCTTTGAGAGAACTGCAGCATGGCTGGGGGAGGCAGGGCTAAGCCACATTCTGCCCACCTCCCTAGCAGAGACACTATTCCCCCAAGTTTGAGGGGAGATGGCAAAAGAAAAGCAAGGCAGGCTCAACATGGAGTCTCTTGCCCTGCATCAGAGGCTGTAGTGTTCCCAAAGCCCAAGGCCCCCCTTCAGGACTCAGCCAGGGCACAGAGAGGCAGGCTGGGCTCCACAGCCCTGCAGGTGTGCCCATGAAGATCTGCTGCAGGGGTGGATGATGGCTCCTCTCAGAAAGATCCAGGACCACGGATCCCTTTGCCACGAAAAAGGGGGGTATATAAGGGGGCAGGAAGGGATGCGGGGAGAGAGGAAAGGAGGGGAGGAAGAGGAGAGTATGGCCAAATGGCCAAGGGGGTTAGGTGGTATGGACCCCCTGACACTGGAAAAGGGTAAAGAAAGGCTGCTGCCCTTCCTGTCTGAGGCTCACTAAGAGGAGGATCTTCTGGCCAGTGAGGTTTGGGCATGTCCCTCTGGGTGAGGGGCTCCTTGCTTCCCATCTATCCCCTGCCTTGACCAGCTTTTGCCAGGTCGCTCCCTCACTCCATGCCTTCTATGGCTCCCACTGCTACAGCCCAATGTCTCACCAGCCTCCTCCTCATTGGCCCCGGGTCCCCAGTCTTCTCTTCCACCTTCCATCCTTAGACCACGTATCATTCCTGACTACCACGTGCCGGTACTGCATACTGGGTTCAGCCTTTCTAGCATCTGGCACAGAGTGCCATCACATCCACGTCTGGGTGTTTCATGTCATACCTCCAGCACTAGACTCTCCCCCACTCAGGGTCAGAATTCTCCTCCTGTGTCTGTTCTCTTTCTTTGCTTAGGACCACAGCCCCTCTCTGGGGACTCCAGGTTGGAGGGAAGGATTTTGATACATAGACAGAGGTTCTAACAGGATCCTGCGTGTTGCAGTCTGGGCTTCAGAAGGCCCCTCAGATCACAGGGGCATTTCCTATTCCTAGAGCATCACAGGGGAGCCCATGATCCCTAAGCAGCCCCCAGAGTCAGCAAACCTTTCCTCCTTCCAGACCCCAGCCAGGGCACACAGAGCCAGGCCAGGCTCCCAGCATTCTGGGTGGAGGCCCTGCATGTGACAAGGCCTGTGATGACTCATGACAAAGAAGGACTGGAGTGCAGGAGGTGGGATGAGCCCTGAACGAAGCCAGCAGGAAACCTCACCCTTTTCTAAGAGGAGAAAAACCCATAAATCTCACCTCTCTGGCACAGGAGTACCCTGCACAGTAGCAGGTTCAGTCCTCTAGGGCACTTGCTTTCCTCAGGGATCTTTGATGGGTATGCACAGGGACCTGGCTCCCTAACAGCTCAGGAACAAGTTTCTATACAAACAATTTTCTATACTCTGCACACAGGTCCACTGGCTATAAGCCACACAGAACGGGTTCACACCAGCTGAACCATGGAGCTACCTCATCTCTACCCACACCGTCCCCTACCTCCTAGCTGCCTTTGGAAATGCCACAAGTCTCTGTCACCTGCTAAGAGTCATGGAGGAAGACCAGGCCTTGCTGCTGGAGAGAGAAGAAGGCTGGCAGGTACCGCCTACTGGTACCTTCAAGCTGACGACACAGCACACATCCCTGGCTGGGGAAAGGGCAGGACTCCACACCCTGCACTTGCAGGTAACACCATGCCCTTTCCCAGTCGGCCCCCGGGGCCAGAGCAGGAGAGCCAATAGTAGTACTTACCGGGAGGTCTGTGAAGGCTACACCTGTGGAGGGAAAGGAACAGTCATCAGGCCACCTGGTTTCCCATGCCTCTGTGGGCCCCGCGAGGGTCCGTCACAATGGCTGGGGGAGGGGCTGGTCATCACACCTCCCCTATGGTGAAGGACAAGCACTAGCCAGGGCTTGGTAGGTTTATTTTTTATTTTACTTTATTTTATTTATACTTTTAATAAATTTATTTATTTATTTATTTTTGGCTGTTTTGGGTCTTTGCTGCTGTGCGCGTGGGCTTTCTCTAGTTGCGACGAGCGGGGGCTACTCTTTGTTGCGGTGCGTGGGCTTCTCATTGTGGTGGCTTCTCTGGTTATGGAGCGCGAGCTCTAGGCACGCAGCCTTCAGTAGTTGTGGCGCAGAGGCTTAATTGAACCACCGCATGTGGGATCTTCCCGGATCAGGGCTCAAACCCATGTCCCCTGCATTGGCCAGCGGATTCTTAACCACTGCGTTACCAGGGAAGTCCCGCCTGGTAGGTTTACACCCTGGCCTCCCCTTTGCTGAATCGCTGGGCCCGAAGTGAAGTCAGATATTTGGGTATTTGTCCACAGCATTTCCACCCTCTCAGGGAAAACCTGCTAGGAAGGACTAAACCCAAATGATCTACTATGAGGCCTCTCTAGGCCTGATTGTTCTCTTGATCCAACATGTATTTATGGAGACCTCCTGTGTATGCCAGGCCCTTTTCCATCCATCACCTCATCTGATCCTCATACCAACTATGGGTAGCAGGCTTTCTTATCCCCATTTTACAGACATGGAAAGTAAGCCTCAGAGGTTAAATGATTTGCCAGCAGTCATAAAACCAGCAGAAGCTAGTGGGACTGTACTCATTTCTAGTCTGATGCTCCAACATCATCTCTAAGCAGACAGAGCAGTGGAGACAGAGAGGGCGGCAGCTGCCCATCTTCAGCCCATACTTGCCCAGAGTCTCCAGAGATTCCGAGTTGACAAAGCCCAAGTTAACAGTGGCCTGTGTACCCTCTGAACCCTCCTGCCAAGAGAAGAGGCTGTGTTTCTAGGGACCTTAGTCCTAAATCAGAAGTGAGGGTAGAGGGGATAGGGACCCTAAATATAGGAACAGCCCTGAGCAGGAGAGGGGCTCCAGCATATCTACCAGAGCACTCATACTCTGCAGATTGAGAAATGACTCAAGGCCCAAGGACACTCTCCCAAGGGCTCATAGCCTTCCCATTTTTTAAAATTCTTATATCTTCTAGAAGCTCCTAAGCTTTTGGCCTGAGAGGTTTTCAAACCACTGACTATTTGGAGGTCCCTGTCTGCTCCCTCAACTCCACCCCAAAAAGAAAGTGAAACCCAGCAAGACTGAAGAACAGGTGAGGGTCTGATGATAGGTCTCCCAGTAAACCTGGGGCCAGAATCCTGACAGCAGCCAAGTGAGCATCCCATGTTCTTCCTCTGTGCTGGGCACTGGAATCATGTCTTACAAGGAAGCATTTAATCCTCAAAACAACCCTGGAAGGTGTATACTGCCCCTGACACTAGTTTACATATGAAAAAAACAAGGCACAGAGAGACTGTTTACATTCTTTACTGGGCTATTTTGCTCCCAGTAAAAAAAAAAGTTCATAAACCCATGACCTTCCTGCCTGAGGCCACTCCTGAGCCCCACATGCAGAGTCAGCAGTCACAGAACTAGCAGGATGGAATCTGGAAGCCCCTCCATGTCCACCCACCAGGTCTGCATGGGAGCTGCCCCCATGAATCTCAGTGTGGCCAGGCTACTGCTGCTGTACTCCCAGGCTCGCGAAGAAGCCCACAGAACCCTGGAAGAAAGTGGAGTCCAGTCTCCATCAATTACCTGCAGTGTGACCTTTGGCAAGCTACCCAACCTCCCTGAGCCCATCTGAAAAAAGGGGGTAACAATACACCCAACACCTCAAGAAGGAAGGAGAAACAGATTCTCTATGAAAGCTGCTTCATAAACTGTGAGGTCTAGGTACAAGTTGGCTAGAGTTGCGCCACAGGGCGAGACAACTGCCAGATTTCTGCCCAGGGGATGACCTACCCGGGCTTGCCTAGCTCTACTCACAATGGCACTCAGGAAGGGCAAGGCCTTGAGGTGCTTCCAGGAGGATGAGGAAAGAGGCTACTCCACCCCCTATTGCACTGAACAAGGGCAACACCTCTCCCTATAGCCCTGTAGGTCTCTGGGAGCCTCCACAAAGACTGTGATGGCAAGATCTGAGATGGCCCACGGGAAGATCTGAGAAGGGCCAGGCAAAGATCCAGGATGCAAATAGGACATTCAAACCTGCTGCTAAGAAGTACCCTGAGCCAAAAAGACATAGCTCAGGGGTCACTGAGGCTGAGGTATAAAGAGCCTGTATAAAAATTACCCTGGGGACTTCCCCGGGGGTTCAGTGGTTAAAAATCCACGCTTCAGGGCTTCCCTGGTGGCACAGTGGTTAAGAGTCTGCCTGCCAATTCAGGAGACACAGGTTCGAGCCCTGGTCTGGGAGGATCCCACGTGCCACGGAGCAACTAAGCCCAGGCGCCCTAAGAGCCCGTGCTCTGCAACGGGGGAGGCCACCGCAATGAGAGGCCCATGCACCGCAGCGAAGAGCGGCCCCTGCTCGCCACAGCTACAGAGGTCCCACACGCAGCAATGAGGACCCAACGCAGCCAAAAATAAATAAATAAATTTATTTAAAATAAAGAAAAAGAATCCGCGCTTCCACTGCAGGGGGTGCGGGTTCGATCCCTGGTGGGAAAGCCAAGATCCCACATGCTGTGCAATGCAGGCAAAAAAAAAATTACTCTGAAAGCTCATGGACCACTTGTGGGTGAGACGTCAGTCTCCAGTCTCCATTCATTCAGTGTTCATTTGTTCTCCCGTCAAGTATTTGCTGAGACCTCCCAGGAGCTAGGCCCTATGACAGGCAATAGGGAGCCAGCTGTAAGCCTGGCTCTAAAAGTGCTGTAAACTCCAGCAAGAGAGATGGTGTGCAACTAGTAATTACACAGACAACTGACCAATGACACATAGGGTGAGTGCTGTGACAGAGGACAACGGAGCAAATAAAAGGAGCGGGGCGGCCAGAGGCAGGAAACATCACTCTGCTTCTCTAAAGGGAGAAATGTTCTGAGGTTAGAGAGCAATGATTGGCTCACTGATCCTGTGTGAGATTCTGAAGTGCATTATATTGATAAGCTGGCTTGTGAAAAGGAAACAAGGTCATTAGAAGATTCACCAAGTGGTCTATCACTTTCATTGACTTTCCATCAAATTTCGTGATCTAGAAAATGCAGAGGACAGGTCATATCCATTTTTTAGTAAGGTCTCAGTAGTATCCTTGTGGAAAAGACAGAAAAACACAAGATTCAATTAACATAATGAAGTGATTCTTAAATGGCTGGTGTCTACCTGGACAAGCTGTAGGCTGAAGGGCTCAAATCCAGCCTTGTCCTCTTCCAATATTTTTATCAATATCTTGATGAAAACACAAATAAACATGTTTATCAAAATTTAGGTTAATACAATGTGAAGGGGATACCAAATATTCGAGATAGAAAAAGCAAGACCAAAGAAGATCGTGACAGGCTTGAAAAATAGATAACATAGGCCTAAAGGAAGTTTTATTACAAGATGTGTGAGGACTTCCATGGGGTCTATATAAACATGTACTAGGGGGGACTTCCCAGGTGGTGCAGTGGTTAAGAATCTGCCTGCCAATGCAGGGGACATGGGTTCGAGCCCTGGTCCGGGAAGATCCCAGATGCAGAGCAACTAAGTCCGTGCACCACAACTACTGAGCCTGCGTGCCTAGAGCCCGTGCTCTGCAATAAGAGAAGCCACCGCAATAAAAAGCCCGTGCACCACAATGAAGAGTAGCCCCCGCTCACTGCAACTAGAGAAAGCCCGCTCGCAGCAACAAAGACCCAACGCAGCCAAAAATAAATAAATTAATTAATTAAAAAAACCAAACCCAAACAAAAAAAACATATACTAGAGAGAGGAGTTTTTTTAATTTTTCTATTATTTTTGGTCATGCCGTGTGGCATGTGGGATCTTAGTTCCCCAACCAGGTATCAAACCCATGCCCCCTGCAGTGGAAAGTGTGGAGTCTTAACCACTGGACTGCCCGGGAAGTCCTGGGAGATGAGTTTTTAAAAACAGTGTGAGGGGGCTTCTCTGGTAGCGCAATGGTTAAGAATCTGCCTGCCAATGTAGGGGACATGGATTCAAGCCCTGGTCCGGGAATATCCCACATGCCACGGAGCAACTAAGCCCGTGCACCACAACTACTGAGCCTGGGCTCTAGAGCCCACGAGCTAAAACTACTGAGTCCACGTCCCACAACTACTGAGCCCATGCGCCACAACTACTGAAGCCCATGCACCTAGAGCCCATGCTCTGCAGCAAGAGCAGCCACCGCAATGAGAAGCCTGTGCACCGCAAGAAAGAGTAGCCCCTGCTCGCTACAACTAGAGAAAGCCTGCGTGCAGCAACGAAGACCCAAACCAGCCTAAATAAATAAACAAATAAATAAAATAAAAACACTGTGAGAGTCTGGGCTGACATTAAGGTAGCCACGAGCTCCTTAGGGACCTAGGGATCTTACTGACAAAGAGCTTAGGGCCCAGAGAAGGGAGGTGCAGGTGCAGAAGGGACAGCAGATATGCCCCAAATCTTATGTCCCACAATAGATGCCATGCTCTGAGCAAAGTGTGGACAAGCTGAAGAGATGTAAGGAGGGCAGGTATTCAGAGCAGACGGGCAGAACTGGGCCTGGCTCGGAGAGGCAAGTGAAACAGGGCTTGGGTAAGGACTGATAGCCCATAACAGTGGCCCCTGGGACTCTGACAGCAGAAAAGTCAAGAGGCTTTTCTGGAGTCAGAGAACAGAGTGGGGAATGAGGAGTCATCTTGAGACCTTGGCCTTGCCCTCCAGCAGCTAGCTCCTCACAGGCTGGATACCAGCAACTGCAGCTAGGTGGCCACGGGTTTCAGGGGAGAGTTTTTCCGGATGTGCACCTGGGTCAGCTCTGCATCGTCTGTGCTATGCTCTTGGCTGCCCATTCTAGGCTGTGGCATCTGACTGCCCTGTTGAGGAATGCTGGCTCCTGCTCGCTCAGCCCCAGCTACAAGTAAACCCCATTTCCACCCAGGTCCCCTGGTTTTGCCCGGGCTCATCTCCTGGAGAAGCCACAGAGGGATGTGGGGAGTGTCAGCCACCTTTTGACTGTCCCGCAAACCAGGGGAAGTGAGCCTCCTACAAGTTGGGTTCAAAGTAAAATGCCCAACTCCCTTTCCTGGCAAGGCCTGTGGTCAACCTGGCTGGTAGGGTTCTGCCAGATTAGAGACCTCTGCAAACCCAGGCAGGCAGGCCCTGCAGTTAGGTACCACCTCAGGGCCACTTTGGCCATGGGTTCCACTCACTCGAGGGCCAAATAGCAGTCAGCCCTACTAGGGCAAGGTGTCAGAATAGCCAAAGTCCCTCTCTCTCTTAGTTTCTAATCCTAAATTCCTATATGTGTACAGGACTACTCTTCAAAGTATCCTCCAGAGTTCTCAAGACCTTCCAAGGACTGCTGCTTCTCCTGGGTTTCTGATCCTAGTTGACAGCACCACTAATCTAGCCACTTTACCATGTTCCCTTCTTTCCAGTGCACCCCATCTATCACTAAGCCCCGCTGCGGCACCCCTAGTCCTTTGCAGGCCTGTTCTCCACTGCCTGCACCCATCACCACGACCATGGCTCATGCCACCTGCCTCTTCCTCAGCCCTTACTCCAATCAATCCCTCCTTCTCAGTTTAACCAAAGGGGTTTTTTCAATATAATTCTGTCCAGGTTGCTGTCTATTAACCACAAACAGGCCAGAAGAGACCTGACCCCATCTGACTCTGGCCTGTTTACCTCCTGTACTAGAGCAGCCCTCACTGTTGCTCCATAGCAACCAGTGCCCTGAAGAAGGGCCAGAGAAAGTCTGGGCCCAGGCGACAGGCATGCAAATCACTACCACTGTCAAGTATGTACTAGGGCCCCTAAAACTTCTCACTGACCCTAAACCTCGCTCTAACGAGTGTCACACAGGCCAGGAGCACGACCACGACATTGCTGCTCTCTCAGCACTGACCCAGGCTCGATAAATGCTGCTGAATGGATGGATTAACAAAGGGACCACTTCTATACCCTCCGTTCCCCTTGCAGGGCTCCGATGCTAGGAAATGACTGCAGTTGCCTTGAGCTCAGCAGAGGATCTACAACACTGCTTTGGCTTCAAAGCCTCTCACCAACCAAAGTGGCTCCACAGGGCAGACCCTCCAAGGTCCCCTATGTACCCACCAAGGCTGTGGCCATTCTTGGTGTAGAAGCAAGTGCCATTGATGAGGTTGACGCAGCAGCCAATCACATCTCCTGTAGTGAATGTGGGACCATAGGGCTGGCCAGTCCCAGAGGAGCAGAAGGAATGCCCATCATCACCATGGTAACCATAGGAATGTTTATCCCAACCTGTGGGGGAAAAGAGAGCAAGAGCTGAGGTGAGGTACTTGAGAGAAAAACAAGACAGTCACAGAAGCCCACCCAGGTCTGAGCTCCTCTCCCCAGCCTGCTACCACCTCACCAGCACTCCTGCCCTCTCAAAGAGCCAGCTGTGGGCAGGGTCTGGCTATGCAAAACGAGCAGTGAGTTCAGCAAGTCACTGCCCTGAGGAGTTGAAGCAGCCCTACTGAAGAAGGAGCCCAAGCTGTGGTTGACAGGAACCAAAACCATGAGTGCCCTGGAAGGGACTTACCAGAGGGCCATGAAACAAGGAGGTGGTTGGGGAAAGCCTCATGAAGGAGAAGGGGCTTGAACTGAACTCTGAGGTGTATCATGGCTGTTGTTTTTCTTTTTTTTAATTTATTTATTTCTGGCTGCACTGGGTCTTCATTGCTGCGTGCGGGCTTTCTCTAGTTGCGGCGAGCAGGGGCTACTCTTCATTGAGGTGCGCAGGCTTCTCACTGCGGTGGCTTCTCTTGTTGAGGAGCAATGGGCTCTCGGCGCACGGGCTTCAGTAGTTGTGGCACACGGGCTCAGTAGTTGTAGCACACGGGCTTAGTTGCTCCACAGCACGTGGGATCTTCCCAGACCAGGGCTCGAACCCATGTCCCCTGCATTGGCAGGCGGATTCTTAACCACTGCACCACCAGGGAAGCCCCTGATGGCTTCTCTTTGTTGTGGAGCACGGGCTCTAGGTGTGTGGGCTTCAGTAGTTGTGGCACACGGGCTCAGTAGTTGTAGCACACGGGCTTAGTTGCTCCACAGCACGTGGGATCTTCCCAGACCAGGGCTCGAACCCATGTCCCCTGCATTGGCAGGTGGATTCCTAATCACTGCGCCACCAGGGAAGTCACATGGTTGTTGTTGTTTTTAATGTTTTTTTTAACTTAAGTATAATTTACATGTAATAAGAGTCTTCCTTTTTAATTGATAGTTGAACAAGTTTTAACAAATGTTACCACCACCATGATCAAGATATAGAACATTTCCATCACTCCAAAGAGTTTTTCCTCATGCCTCTTTGCAGTCAGTTCCACTCCACGCACCCTCAAGTCTCTGGCAGCACTGATCTGATTTGTTCCTATGGTTTTGCCTTTTACAGAATGTCATATAAATGGAATCACAGAATTTGGAGTTTCTTATGTCTGGCATCTTTCACTTAGCATAATGCATTTGAGATTCAACCACATTGTTAGGTGTACCAGTATTTTGTTTCTTTTATTGCTGAGTAGTACTCCATTGTATGGACATACCACAGTTTGTCCATTCACTAGTTGATGACACATAGTTGTTTCTAATTTTTCGCTATTATGAATAAAGCCAATAAATATTTGTATATAGGTCTTTGTGCAGACATATGTTTTCATTTCTCTTAAGTAAATACTAAGAAGTGGTACTGCCACATCACAAGATAAGTATATCTTTTACTTGATAACAAACTACCAAACTGTTTTCCAAAGTAGCAGTACTGTTTTGCATTCCCACCAGCAATGTATGAGTTCACAATCTCACCAGCACTTGGTTACTGTCAGTTGTTTTGGTTTTTTCTTCTTCTCTTAGACATTTTAGTAGGTATGTAGGGGCTTTAATTTGCATTTCCCCAATGTCCAAGGATGTTGAGCATCTTTTCATATACTTATTCACCATCAGTTTGTTAGAAAATTATTGAATTGTCTATTCAAATTTTTAACCCATTTTTTTAAAAAATCGGGTTGTATATCTTACCGAGCTATAAGGTTATAGATATATTTTAGATACAAAATGTGTTTTGCAAATATTTTCTCCCAGTCTGTGGCTTGTCTTTTTCATTTTCTTAACAGTATCTCTCAAAGGCCTGCTGGGATTTTTTTTTCTTTACCATTTTTTATTTATTTTTTATTGGTGTAGAGCTGATTTCCTGCTGGGATTTTGACTGGGATTGTGTTGAATCTACAGATCAATTTGGAGAGAACAGATTGCTTAATAATATTGATTATTTAAATCCATGAACGTGGTATACCTCTCCATTTATTTAGGTCTTCTTTAATTTCTCTCAATAGATTTTTAACAAATTTATTTCTAAGTATTTCACTTTCAATATTATATATATATTTTAATAATAACATTGAATTTTAAACATTTTATTTATTTATTTTTGGCTGTGTTGGGTCTTCGTTGCTGTGTGCAGCTAGTTGTGGAGAGCCACAACCACTGAGCCTGAGTGCCACCACTACTGAAGCCCGCGTGCCCCGAGGCTGTGCTCTGCAACAAGAGAAGCCACTGCGGTGAGAAGCCCGCGCACCACAACGAGGAGTGGCCCCCACTTGCTGCAACTGGGGAGGGCCGCGCACAGCAACGGAGAACAAAAGCAGCCTAAATAAATAAATAAATAAAATAAATTTTAAAAAGAGTACAGAAAGTGGGGCATCCTTGAGGGTCAAAGAATAGGTTCTATTTAAAAAAATAAATAAATAAAATAAAAATTAGATTATGATAATGGTTGCACAACTCTATAAACATGTTAAAAACCACTGAACTGTACACTTTAAAAGAGTAGATTTTATGGTATGTAAATTTCATCTCAATAAAGCTATTAAACACACATGTATTTGATTTTTTATACATTCATCTGGTATCCTGCATCCTTGTCAAACTCACCAATTAGTTCTGGTAGCTTCTGTTAAGATTACAGTGTCCACTGGGAAAGTGTTCCTAAGCAAGAAGCCCCACTTCCCACATACAAAGAAGATATGTGTAATTCAGAGAAAGCCAGGAGCACCAGAATTCAGGCCAGAGGCCTGAGTTCTCGGCATGGAGTCTCCCAAGATGGGCTATTCTGCTACAGTGCCCTGCAGCTGCTAGAAACCCAAACTTCTGCTCCAGTGGCCTGGGATGCCAGGGATGGTGGTGGGGCTCTCTCTGTGCTGCTTGACCAGCACAGCCTTCCCTAAAGCCAAGTCCACTGCTTACCACCTCCTGAGGCCATGTGGCTGTGGGGGAAGACTGTCCAACAAAGCCACTGCCTCTTCTAGCCGTCCCCAAAGAGTCCTTGTAGACAGACTGCTTACTGTTCCTATGGTTCCTCTCAGAACTATGCCCACGGCTGCTGACAGATGTTCACTGGCTCCTCCCTTTGGCCAGTGAGTCAGGGTTTGCCAATGCTTGCCCCTTAAAGATTTCCATAACATTCTTTGGTCCTCTCTTAGCATACTGCTCACATCCTTGATCAATTCCAGTCCCTGCTGAGCCTCTCCAATCACCAGTCACTGTTCCTGGGTCTGTCCCTGTCTCACTCACCGCTTCCTAACCCTTCCCCCAACCCCCACCATCAGGAGTCGGTGACACAGGTGTGTGCATATACATGTGTGTCTGTGTGTAGTGACTAGTTCCAGCCCACTTCTTTCTCACACAAGGATGATCCTGTGTGACAGATCTTTTATGCAGATTTTACTGTCTAGAAGGTAAAAGACACACACTGGAAGGTTTTCTTTTTTTTTTTTTTTTAGCTTTCTCCAATTGAAGCAGTAGGTACTTTTTTTGAAGCAGTAGGTAACTCTTAAAAAACTAATACAAATGTGGCCATTTGATTTATTAAAGCTAGAGAAATCATCTGGAAGAACTGTTTCCAACTTGGTCAGTGACTCAAGGATATCTGGGAGCTATTTTTGTCTCAGTGTAAGGGAGCTGCTCAATAATGATCACCAAAACAACAGATGCTTACATTTTCAAAGACCTAAAATAAAAATTAAAGTATTTTTGAATAATTTTCTTCAAAAATAAACTATATAATTATTTTGACAAACCTACCATAGAATTTTTGGATTTTTAACTCAAGCTACTCAAGCTATAAATATTGATTTTAAATTTTTAAAAACTAAAGAACTCAATAAAAAAACAAAATATTTATTTAGAGTCAATTCAGGATTCACCATCACCTCAGTTTGGCTGAAAAATAGATACATTTTCCTGTTTTGTTTTTGTTTTTCTTCAATTTCCAAATGATTTGTCAATTATATAGATTTGCCCAGAGGAAGAAAATTCATAGTCCCTGTGACACACTGAATAAGGCTTCCGAAAGATGTCCAAGGTCCTAATCTCTAGAACCTGTGAAATATGCTAACTTGCATGGTAATAAAGATTTTGCAGAAGTGATTCAGTCAAGGCTCTTGAAATGGGGAGATTATCCTGGATTATCTGGGGGCAGGGAGGGTAGGATAATGCAATTACAGGGGTACTTGTAAGAGAGAGGCAGAAGAGTCAAGTCAGAAAAGGTGATGTGACGGTGGAAGCAAAGAAAGAATGAAAGATGCTATTACACTGCTGGCTTTGAAGATGGATGATGGGGGCCATAAATCAAGGAATGTAGGTGGACTCTAAAAGCTAAAAAGGGCAAGGAAATGGATTCTCCCCAAGAGCCTCCAGAAAGACTACTACCCTGCTGACACCTTGATTTTAGGACTTCTGTCCTCCAGAACTGTAAAATGATTATTTTAAGTCACTACTATCGTTACAGCAGCAATAGGAAACTAATACAGGCCACTATGGCTATAGAAGAAGTTTCTGAGCATCTGGAATGATCAGTGCAGAGATGCAACACCTCAGCTACTTGTCTCTTGCTCGTCAAAGTGCTATGACGTTAAAAGCTTTTCAAAGAAAATCACAGAGCTGTAATGTATATTCAATTGAAGCTATCATTTCATAGCCAATATTTTTTCCAAACACAATTAAGAGCCTGTGTGTGTGTATAAGGTGTATATGTATGTGTTTGAAAGGTAGCTTGGGTTAAAAACAGAATGTTATCATACAGCTCATTTAGTAACAGTGGCTGCAGCAGCAGCAGCAGCTTGGTTTAAGACCTCTGTGTTGGACTTCCCTGGTGGCTGGTGGCACAGTGGTTAAGAATCCGCCTGCCAATGCAGGGGGACATGGGTTCGAGCCCTGGTCCAGGAAGATCCCACATGCCGTGGAGCAGCTGAGCCTGTGCGCTACCACAATGAGAAGCCCGCCCGTAGCAACAAAGACCCAGTGCAGACCAAAAAAAGTAAATAAAATGAATAAATTAAAAAAAAAAAAAGACCTCTGTGCTACTTTCCCATCCTCTGGAAAGAACATGCATCATCCAACTGTCATCAATTAGTTAATAAAGGCCTACTCCATGGAGATGACAAAGTGAGGGTGGTGGGTGGTATGAAAGGAGCAGAGAAGACATTAATATATAAGTAAATCAATAAGCAAACAAGAAAACACCTGGTAGAGGAAATGTGCTCTGATGAAAACAAAGCCAGATGATAGGCTGGAAGTGGGACTGGGGATGAGGACTGACCAAGATGGAGTAGTCAAGTTAGTCCTCGCTGAGGGCTGACCCCTGAGCAGAGGTCTGCTTGATGAGAGAATCAGAAGGAAGAACTTTTGGGGTAACGGGAATGAGCTCAGCATGTCTGAGAAACAGAGCCAGTGGGGCTAGATCTGAGTGAGACTTAGGAAAGACTGGGAGCAGAGGTGACAGGGTTTGCTGGATGTGGGCACTGATAGTATGAGGGGAAGTAAGGATGACTCCCAGGTTTTTGTCCAGGCAAATGGGTGGATGGTGGTACCATTTACTAAGAGACAGGGAAGATGCGCAGAAGGAAGAGATCTTTAGGACACATTAAGTTTGAGATGTCTTATTAGACATCTAAGCAGTTGGGTGGCAATACGAGGCAGGTGAGATGACTGTGGCTCATCCCAGATGTGGCAGGGCTGCCATGGGAACACTCACTAAACAAACAGTGGTGTGGACAGAAAACTTAAGATGAAGTCACTGGAGGATTTTCCTATGTGTTGTCCTCATACAATGGCTTTCTGTTTTTCCTCTGGGAGAAAAATTCAGGCTAGTCAAGGACTAGAAAGGGCAGAACAAACACAAGAGAAAGGCACCAGAAGCCCAAAATAGATGAGGACATGTTAAAGGGCACAAAGTTACTCTAAATGGATTCAGTTACCCCGCCCTCAATGAACCTTCTCCCCAGGGCTTGAGAAGCTGTATAGTAGACAGAAGTTAGTACTACCACGGCCATTCTTGAGGCATCGGGCAGACAGAAGAAAAACTACAAGGCCAAGGCCTACCTGCTGTTGCACATTCTGCAGTGAGTCTGTTTTTTGTTGTCAGTCTCGGGCTAAGGAGGGGGGTTTGGCCTCTGTTAGAAAGAAACACTGTAGTCCTGTGTGCCAGGGTAGCCAGTGTGGCCTGAAGGGCCCCTGCAGACTGGTCCTGGACATAGCACTGTCTCTCCAAGATGGTAGGCCCTGGGCAGTCACTCACCTCCTCAGACCTTGGTTCCCTTCTCTACAAAATGAAAGGGGAGCAATTAGACATCATTGTCAAAGGGCCCTAGGTGTCTACTTGTAAGAAACACTCCAAGACTCCAAACCAATGAGTAAGTACGGTAATCCCCATCTGAGGGCTGAGGAAACTGAGGCACTGAGAGGCTCCACAAAGGCCTGTGGTCCTGCAGATTACACTCTCAGAAGCTTGGGTCTCCTATCTTCTTTTTTGTTTTTTGGCCAGGCCACGCGGCTTGTGGGAATTTAGTTTCCCGACCAGGGATCAAACCCACATCCCCTGCAGTGCAAGCGCAGAGTCTTAACCACTGGACCACCAGGGAAGTCGCCGGGTCTCCTATCTTCTGAGGAACATTCAAGTAAGCTCCAAGCAGGTACCCATGAGGGTGAAGACAAAACCTCCTCCTTCCTGGGGTGGCCCCAACCAATTGTAGGGAAGAGGAAGATGCTTTAAAGGTAGAACAGCATATGAGCTCCTGAAGACTGGGCTCCATCAGAACAAACTTCAGGTAACCCCTACAAGGTTTCTGGACCCTAGGCTTGGTCACCTGACCAATACTACTCCCTGTAGCTAACTGGCTGGGTTCCATCAACTTTTGAGAAGGGACTGGGCACAAGTCCCCCAGGGCTGCAAGAACAAAGAGCAGGAAAGGGGAACAAGGAGTGCCAGGATTTGTCTGCCAGCTCCCCTTCACTGAGGGATAGCACTCCTTTTCCTAAGAAGTAGCTCCTTCCCTGTGCCAACCCTGTGGCTTCGGTGGGGAATGCCAATCCTAGTTAGCCTCCTCCCTGACCCAAGCTGGACCAGTAAGAGATCTTCCCGGAATTTTTGTACAAGGGAGCTGGGAGGAGAGTGGGTCTCAAAGCTCTGTGCTGTCACTGTTCCAATTTCATGTAGAAAGCCAGTTTGACAGACTAAAGCTAATAAACAGAAAGCAGAGACAAAAGACAGGGACAGAGACAGAAAGAAAAGTCCCAGACAGCATTTGAGTCCCTAAGACTTCGCTCCTCTGCTTGCCCTGAGGTCTGGCTGACCAAGTTGGTTAGAGATGGGATTCTCTACCCTGAAGCAACCAAAGTTCTCTGACTAAAGGGGCCACATCCAAGCATCTTTTTCTTTACCTTGCATAACACGTGGCCCACAGTAGGTGCTCAAGAAATGTATGCTGAAATGAAAAGGGAAATAGGTCAAGGGCTGGTAGGAAGCCTGAAGTACAAGACACTGGGGTCAGACCATGCTGACACACCACCCATGGGCAATCCTGGGCTTGACTGTGAGCTTTGTTATCGTGATTTTTCTTTTCAAGCAAAGCAAAGGAGTTAGAGCAATCTGCCTGTATCATGCCCCCTTTTACACAGACTAATAGCGAAGCCACTTCCGGGCCTTTGAAAGAGGCTGCAGACCTGCCTCTATCCCTGGGAAAGTCATTTAACTTCTCTGGTCTCAGTTTCCTCATCTATGAAACAGGGCAGGTGATGCAAATATCCCTGCCAGCTCTAGAAGAATCCATGGTTCTTAGTCCTCCTTCTCATTGAGAGAGTCTAGCAACTATGGTCTTTCCCATACCTCTGCCTGGGTAAGTCTCCCCTCCAGCCCCACCACCCTCAGCTTCAGGACAGGACCTCCTCCAACCCCCTATTCCTGCCCTGGAGTCAAAGTCAACAACTTCCTAAGCGTGAGCCCTGGCAGGATAAGCAGTCACCCATCCCTGGATGGGCCTGGTGTGAAGCTGGGGTGATGTGCCCAGGAATTAGAGTTATCACCCTCATCACAGGGCCAGAGCCAGCTGTCTCAGAGGACAGTGGGATGTGAGGGCCAGAAGAAAACGAGGGGGCTCAGCTGCCCTGCACAACTATCAGGCCCTGTAGGGAGACAGGTCCAGGTGGCTCTGGGTCAAAGGATAGCTGGTGCTGCATGATAGGGACAACACTGTGACAATGAGTGCCACCCAACTAACCATTCTTCCCTCTCCAAAGAGAATAAG
Source organism: Lipotes vexillifer (assembly GCF_000442215.2). Taxonomy (NCBI): domain Eukaryota; kingdom Metazoa; phylum Chordata; class Mammalia; order Artiodactyla; family Lipotidae; genus Lipotes; species Lipotes vexillifer. The sequence goes on along the minus strand of NW_006785225.1, from coordinate 317,985 downwards.
CCCTGTCACTCCCAGAGAGAATGGACGGATAGCCAGCCTGGTGCCCACATCGAAAAGCCTATCCCTGCCACGTCAGACACCTATCAGATGCCAGTGGCACAAGGAGAAGCCACGCCAGGAGGCTTCAGGCCAGGAGGCAGGAGGCCCCAAGTGCCCAGTTCAGATGCTCTGGCACCACCCACTTCCCCCTCCATCATCACTCAGAGGGGAACTCCCAATCACAGAAGTATGGGGGTGGCTGAGGAAATGGCTCACCATCTTGGCACTCCCAGATGCCATCCCTGGTTACAGTGTCCTCAAGGTGAGAGACTCCCTACAGGGGTGCCAGGGACTCCAGCATGATTGCTCCAAGAGCTGCCCCATGCCACTCCCACCTGGCAGGACACATCAAGGGCCTCAGTCCCAGGGGAACTAGGAATGGAGAGGACTCCTACTTCTGAGTAGAAAGATTTCCACATCGTCAGCACATTAGCACAGAAACCTGGAAGGGGGCTGGTGCTGTGCCTGTCCACTAGGTTCTAGTCCTGGCCCGCAAATGACCAGCACACAGGGTCCAGCTCAGGCATCACAAACTAGCCTAAGCGCTGGTCCCCATGCCACCAAATCAGCCATCTTTCCCCAAGAAATGGATCCTGATCATCACTGGACTTTGGGCTCAGAAAGACTTGGGTTTGAATCCCAACTCTTTCTCTTCTTAGCCCTCTGAGTTCCCTTGGCTGAACTCTTTCAGGGTTGGTGGGAAGATTAAACGAGAATGGACATGGAACACCAGCCTACAGGAGGCACTCCCTGGCAAGTTTCCCTGCCCTCTCTGTCTCTAACACCAGCTCCATGGTCAAGCCAGGCACTTCGGACTTCCTGCTCCTTTCTTTCCTGAGGGAGCGAGCGGGATGGAGCTGGCTTTCCTAACTAACAGCCCGCCAACGGCAGCCCTAGGCCTGTTCCACTCTTACTTGTCCCCAGTTTCCTGGGGAGGTCACCTGGCCCTCAGAGCAGTCGGCAGAGATCAACAGCCATGTTATTCACGGGGCTGGCTATGGAGGGAAGGCGCTGGGCTGGCTTAGCCAGGGTGCTTCCTAAACCTGGGTCACTGTGGAGAGAGCACATATGTCATAGGAGACCTCATGGCAAGGCTGCTTCTCAAGGATGGTCACTCACTCAGAGTCACCACTCCCTGGAAATCCATCAGACAAATGTTTTCCCCATAACCTCAAATATCTTAAAAAATCTGATAAGACCCACCGCCTGGAGCAGCTCGACAATGGATAATGGGAAAGCAAAAGAGATTCTCTCATTCAGCAAACTCCGTGTGGTGACATCAGGAAGTCCCGTCATAGTACTCACAAGACTGTTACCCCAAGTTCTAGGAACCTTGGGACCAAGGAACAGGACCAACACAAGCCTAAGGTGATGCTTCTGGCAGCTCCAGGCCAAACGGGCCAGGAGTGCCCTGGAGGGTCTTCTCTTTATGGTAGTTCAACATGAAAGCCAAGCAAAGAGGGCAGGAGAAAAAGGCTATCTCTGCAGATAGCTGTGACACCAGGTAGAGCCTGCCCTCATAGGGGCACCCAGGCCCTACACTGAGATAGATGTCAGCCTGAAGCCACGGGCAGGGTGGGGGACTGTACAGCCAGCACCTGCATATAAAGGGGCCTTCTACAGGTCATATTCCTCCCCAACCCTGACAGAAATAGATACCTGATTGCCAGGAGAGGCCCAGGGACATCCAGGGTGGGTCTTGCTGGGTCTGGCTAAGACATGGCTCAAGTGGCATCTAGCACATTTGGCAGGGCTACCTGCCAACGCCTCAGGCTCCCAGAGAACAGGCTGGGTCTGTCATCCATGCTCAATCAGGCTAAGGAAAGGGGTGAACTGTCCCACTAAACTGAGGTATAACCTCAGCTCCCAGGCCTTGGTATCTCTCCTCTGGGATTGGGTTTGGCTTGTCCTTATTTCCACTAAGGTCCTTTCGAACTTCTGGGGAAAGTTAATGGACAGATGACCCCTGGTAATGTAGGAGCCTGTGACTTTCTGCACATACTGCCAGATCCTGAGAAATGGGCATGCATAAAACCCTTCCCAAAAGAAGGCCCAGTGTGGTAGTCCAGTATTTCCAGGACCCCTAGATACAGACTCCCTCAAGGAGGCAACAAGAGGTTGAGCAGTAACTGGTCCCTACTCAGCTGCACCCTCATGTGGCCCCAGCCTCCAGCCACACCAGACGACACTTGATAATCTCTGTTTTCAGAGACTGACAAACTCAGGTTTCAGAACTGGCTCTTCTGCTGTCGATGAAACCTCTTATCTCAAAGGACTTAACTTGCCCTGAAAAACACAGCCTTAAATCCAAAAATTTTACCTCTGTGCTACAGAGAGGTAGGAGCTGGTATCTGGAAGAAGAAAACAGGATACTGTAGACAAGAAAACCCCAGGCCCAGGAATAATAACTTATTTGTTATCTTAGCTGCCTCATTTCAAAAGGCTGCCAAGGAGCCCTGATACACTGTGGTAATACAGCTCTCCCTGTGAGTGAGGTTAAGAAAGGCCCATGGAAAAGGACCACGGGCTTAACTGGCCACAGGGCCAAGGGCACTGCTGGCCCAGAGAGGAGAAGCAGGGAAACAGAGGGCCTCTTACATGAAACAAGCTCCATAGTAGGGACTGGGGAGGGTCCTGTGGCACAAACCATTAACCCCCATGTGAACCACCAGGAGTTTTGACCAGCTACCTGGCCCTTGGGCCCAACTACCAAACCACCCTCTGCCTGGACTGCCCAGTAGAACCTGCTGCCAGAGCTACAAGGCCTCTGGGTTTCTATCCCTCCACTCCCACCCAGTCATTTCCCAAGGACATTTCAGAGAAAGAACAGAATGAGAAAGGCAACAAGGGATTGGGCAGCACCAAGCGCATAAACCCCAACCTACCTTCCCACAGCCCTGGTCCTGGGCAGCTGTTCCAGTGGCTTCAGGGAATCTCCTGGCTGCCCCCCTTTTCCAGGGAGGGCTGCCTCAAGGTACCTTATAGGCGTGAACTCAGGACCATCACGAGTCAGCTTCTTCCCTTCACCAGCCTCAGCCAGTACTCACTTGGGAGGCTTGTACAGCGCCTACAATCAAGCCAGCGTTGCTGAGGCCTATTCCCAGGCGCACTGCCGGGATTAGGAGGAGGTAACCCAGACGCCCAGTGGCGCCCTGATAATTCAACCCACTCAGCTGGAGAGAAGCACGACTTCCCTCACGGAGGGACTGAGCAGCCCCACGGCAGACCCCTGTGAAGCAACGTATATCCTAGGTGAAAGATGCTCCAAAGAGAGGTGGTGGTCAATGATGAATATAAAGGGGGCTCATCAGCTGTGGGGAACAAGGGTCTCAGCCCACATGGAGTGGGACAGAAGCAGTCCCCATTTGGTGGGTACAGACTAACAGCACTTCCAGACTACTGGAAACCCACTTACGTGTCAGTAATCTCTAAGACATCTGCTGAACAAAGCCACCTACTATTGGTATTTGCTCTGAGCAGACACCTTATCCTGCATATCCTTAGGAGGATAGAGAGGAAGGATACCCAACACTCAGTTATTTATTGCCACAACAGGAGCTAGCCTCTGCCCTCATGAACCTGGCATGGACCCTCAGGGCTCTGCCCTGATCTCTGCTATCTGCTGTTCCTTTCCCATGGCACACGCAGATATGAAATATCAGCTGTTTGCAGAATGTGTCCCACCCAGTAGAAGCAGGCCCCAGCCACAGGGATTAGGACACAAACACTCCCATGGGTGTGCTCCTAATAGCCCACTCTGTTAGTAAGGTAACAGTCTTAATAAGGTCAGCTCCAGGGAGAGGAAAAGATGCTCACTTGATCATGACCCATCATGTGGAATGAAAGCAGACAGTCACCCTGCCACCCCTCCTTGTCCTACCACTACACCCTCCCCTCTCACCCCCACTGAGGCCCAGCTGCCAGGTGCCATTTCCTTCAGAAGATATGCCCCCCATTCCCAATCCTCAGCTGTGGTTCTTCTAGCTGCTTCTTTTCCAACAGTTCAAGGAAAGGATGCCTCAATGGGCCTGGGTTCTCCTTTGAGGGGTTGTAGTAATTAAGGTAATAGATGCTACCCCAAGAGAACAGCTGCCTCCTCCAAGGAAATGGCAAGGAGGAAACTATCAGCTGTCCAGCTCTGATGCGGATGAGGCCACCTATCAACACAGCCTGAGTCTCCCTGGCTCTGTCTGACGTACAAGACACAGAAGGAAGATCTGTTCTATCCTTGCCCCTTTCAAAGCACCCAAGCTTGGGAGAAGCCCAAATCCCCCTATATCCACACCCCGACTTACCTCCTGCTTCTCCAATCCAGGGATCCCAGCCCATGCGGTTTGCTGCCAGCTCAACAACCGAAGGGTGGGGCTGCAGGTACACTCACCTACCTGCAGATCATCCTTCCTGGCTGCAAAGCCATTTAGCCAAGGGTTCTGACATTCTTATTTTGGGCCACACCTGTTCCTTGGTTCATACTTAAGGAGGCCAAAAACACTTTATAAAAGATAAACATCAAAACTTCCACATCTTCCAACAGAAACCTCTGACCATGCAAGCTACGACATGCCCATATGTTCCCAGGAAAAACTGAGCACACAGCTTCACACTAGAATCACTCCCTGTTACCACCTGCTTCCAGAGCCAAGTGAGACCCCCGGCATGGCTACCGTCTACTCCTGACAGCCCTAAAGGCAAAGATGGGCTTGCTGAGCCAGTACAGGAAAACCTATAAGAAAACACTCAAAACATCAACATCCTGACTTTGGTTGCTATTCCATCTTCATCCTCCATAATTCACCTCTAGCTAATGTACTAAACATGTCTACTCAAATACAGAAAACACAGCACTGGAGAGAAAATGTAGTTCAGATTACACCTAACACCACTCTGATATACAAACACCCATAAAAGAACTTTAAATGTATAGGTACTTTCTTCCTCAGGTAGGAAAAACAAACAAACAAACAAAAACCTTTCTGGGGACTTCTCTGGTGGCACAGTGATTGAGAATTCGCCTGCCAATGCAGGGGACACGGATTCAATTCCTGGTCCAGGAAGATCCCACATGTCACAGAGCAACTTAGTGTGTGCACCACAACTACTGAGCCTGTGCTCTAGAGTCCACGAGCCACAACTACTGAGCCCACATGCCGCAACTACTGAAGCCCGTGCACCTAAGGCCCGTGCTCCGCAACAAGAGAAGCCACCACAATGAGAAGCCCGTGCAGAGCAATGAAAAATAGCCCCCACTCATCACAACTACAGAAAGCCCACGCACAGCAATGAAGACCCGACGCAGCCAAAAATAAATAAATATATACATACACACATACATTAAAAAAAAAACCTTCTCAATAGCAATAGAAGCTAAAATTTGTGTACCCCTCTTTTGTATGAGGCACTATTCTAAGCACTTTAAGCACTCAATCCCCATACGCATCCGATATATGAGTTAGGTACTAGTATCGCATCCATTTTACACATGGGGAAACTGAGACCCAGAGCAGTTAAGTAACTTGCTCTAGGTAACACAGATGCCAGGATGCAAATGCAGTGTGGCTCCAGAGTCCATGTTCTTGGCCACTGAGCTACACTGCTCGAGAAGCCAACCACAGCCCTAGGTGTCTTTCCTCACACAAGCACAAGTGAGCCAGTAGTTGGTTCAACAACACTGAGCCCCGACATACAGAAAAGGGGAGACAGTGACTCCTCCTACGGAATGAAGGTAGTGGCAGAGCCCCCACGCACTACCAATGCCACAATAGGGCAGTGCAGGGAGGCTGAGCTCCAAATGAAGGCTTCTAGCCCAAGGCAGGTTGCAGGCCAGGGGGACCTGACTCGGCACTGGTTCCAAAACACATTTGGCTTACGGAAGCTACTTCACTGAGGCAAAGCACAGGGAAATGCAGGAATGGCCTGCTCCCATAGCCCAAGGGCATCTGTGCTCACTCTGGGAGAGCTGCTGTAAAAAGATGTGGTCCAGCCCCAAGGAGTTCACAACCCAGCAAGGATACAGTTGCATAAATGTGGAAGAATCACATGTGGCAGGGTGGCAAGTGTCATCAGAGACATGATCAGGGCTGAAGGGGTCAGGCAAGACTACACGAGGGGTCACAAGCAAGAAGGACATCTCCAGGGCAAGAAGGACATCTGCCAAGGGGCACAGCAGGAAATGCCTGCAGGATGTTTGGGGTCCCACACAGACATACTGGTGTGCAGCGTGTGTGGAGGGCAGAGGTGGCAGAAAAGACTGAGCAGGGCCCACAGCACATGTGTCCTGTGGGCAGAGGGGTCAGAGGTCCAAAGCAGGCAAGGGGCAGAGGGTACAAAGGGAATGGAGAGCAGAGGCCTGAGGTAAAGTGATTAATCAGGAGGCCATAGAAATAGCCCAATGGAGAAGCTGTAGAGACTGGAGGCCCAATGGTGTAGGGATAGAGAAGGGGGACAAATTACAGAGATGCTTAGGAAGTAGCAGAACCATGGGATGAGAGACAATTACTCTGAGGTCTCCCACTTATGGCCAAGGTGGACAGTGACTGTCAACAGAGACAGGGAACACATGAGGATCTGGTTTCTGCAGGAAGGTAACCTCATTTTGGGGCAAGCGGGTTCACTGTCTACTGGACCTTAAGCAAAACACTGGGGTTTCTGGAGGCATGATCTGCTCAAAGACAGAGTGGAGACAGAGGAGTAAGTTCTGTGCTCTTGCCTGGAGGGCTCTTCGGCTGCCCCTTAACTGTACTTTCAGGGCCTGGCAAAGCACAATCAACCATTCATAGGCAACAGAGAGTCTGCTGGGTTCCTCAAGGAAGGTGAGAACTGCCTCCACTACCTCCATACCTACTTCACCCAGCTACTTTAAGTTCTAATCAAGCCACAACTACTGAGCCTGCATGCTGCAACTACTGAAGCCCACGTGCCTAGAGCCCGTGTTCCGCAACAAGAGAAGCCACTGCGATGAGAAGCCTATGCACCACAATGAAGAGTAGCCCCCACTTGCTGCAACTAGAGAAAGCTTGCATGCCACAACTAAAGATCCCGCATGCCACAACAAAGATCCCACACATGGCAACAAAGATCTCGCGCGCCGCAACTAAGACCTGGCTCAGCCCAATAAATAAATAAATATTAATTTTTTTTAATTAACTCAAAATGGATCAAAAACCTAAACAGAAGAGTAAAATGGGAATTCCCTGGCAGTCCAGTGGTTAGGACTCCCCACTTTCACTGCACGGGGAACAGGTTCAATTCCTGATCGGGGAACTAAGATCCCACATGCCATGTGGTGTGGCCAAAAAAAAAAAAAGAGTAAAATTATGAACCTCTTAGAAGAAAACATATTTAATATTCTCGATCTTGGATTTGGCAAAGGATTCTTAGATATGATACCAAAAGCATGAGCAACAAAAGAAAGAAATAGATAAATTGGACCTCATCAAAATTAAAAACTTTTGTACTTCAAAAGATATCAAGAAAAGACAACCTGGGACTTCCCTGGCAGTCCAGTGGTTAAGAATCTGCGCTTCCACTGCAGGGGGCATGGGTTCGATCTCTGGTCGGGGAATTAAGATCCCACATGCCTCAGTGTGGCCGAAAAAAAAAAAAAAAAAAGAACAAAAGAAAAGACAACCTAATACACACACACACACACACACACACACACACACACACACACAAAATGGAACACTACTCAGCCATAAAAAACAATGAAATAATGCCATTTGCAGCAACATGGATGGACCTAGAGATTATCATACTAAGTGAAGTCAGAAAAAGACAAATACCACATGATATCATGTATATGTGAAATCTAAAATATGACACAAATGAATTTACTTACAAAACAGAAACAGAGTCACAGACATAAAGAACAAACTTACAGTTACCAAGGGGGAAAGCGGGGGTAAGGGGAGGGATAAATTAGGACTTTGGGATTAGCAGATACAAACTACTATATATAAAATAGATAAACAACAAGGTCCTACTGTATAGCACAGGGAACTATATTCAATAGCCTAAAATAAACCATAATAGAAAAGATATGAAAAAAGAAAGTCAACCTAAAGAATAGGGGATGGTGGTGGGATGAATTGGGCGATTGGGATTGACATGTATACACTGGTGTGTATAAAACTGATGACTAATAAGAACCTGGTGTATAAAAAATTTTTTTTAATTTAAAAATTAAAAATAAAAGAATAGGGGAAAAGATTTTCAAATCATATAACTGACAAGAAACTTGTATCCTGAACATATAAAGAACTCTTACAACTCAATAATAAAAAGATAAATAACCCAATTTAAAAATAGGCAAGCCATGCAGCGTGGCCAAAAAAAGTAAAAGATACTAATAGACATTTCTCCAAGGAAGATAGACAAATGGTCAATAAGCACATGAAAAGAGGCTTGATATTATTAGTCATCAGGGAAATGAAATGAAAACCACAATGAAATACCACTTCACACCCACTAGGATGACTATAATCAAAAAGTCAGATAATAACAAGTGTTGGCAAAGATATGGAGAAATCAACCCTCATACACTGCTAGTGGGAATGTAAAATGGAGCAGCCACTATGGAAAACAGTCTGGCAGTTCCTCAAATGACTAAACAGTGTTACCATATGACCAAGCATTTCTACTCCTAGGTATACAGTCAAGAGAAATGAAAACACATGTCTACAAAAAATATTGTACACAAATGTTTACAGAAGCATCAATCATAACAGCCAAAAGGTGGAAACAATCCAAATGATCATCAACAGATGCATGGATAAGCAAAATGTGATATATCCATACAACAGAATAATATTCCGCCACAAGAAGGAATGAAGCTCTGAAACACGCTACAGCGTAGGCGAACCTCGAAAACATGCTAACTGAAAGAAGCCAGTCACAAAGGGCAACATATTATATGATTCTATTGATATGAAATCTCCAGAATAGGAAAATCCATGGAGACAGAAAGTAGATTAGTGGTTCCAGGAGCTAGAAGAAGGGAAAGTCCAGGAATGACTATTAATGGGTATGGAGTTTTTCTCTGGGATGATGAAAATAATCTGGAATTAGACTGCAGTGATGGTAGCACAACTTTGTAACTATATTAAAACCACGGAATTGTACACTTTAAAGGAGTGAATTTTATGGTACGTTAATTATATCTCAATTTAAAAATATGTATGAAACGGACTTACTTCCCTAGTGGTCCAGTGGGTAAGACTCCACACTCCCAATGCAGGGGGCCCGGGTTCGATCCCTGGTCGGGGAACTAGATCCTGCATGCATGCCGCAACTAAGGGTCTGCATGCCGCAACTAAGAAGCCCGCATGCCACATCGAAGATCCCATGCGCCGCAACTAACCGGCGCACCCAAAATAAATAAATAAATAAATATTTAAAAAAAAGAAAGCAACAGATTGATAACAGTGATCGTTCTTTTTTTAATAATTAACAAAACAGATTCAATTAATCTAAAAGATCAGTCACAAAGACGTTTTTAGGTTTCAGTAATATTAATCATAGTCATTTTCCTATACATTAAGAGAACCAGATGGCCAAAGCAGAATATACTAAAAGCAGTGCCACAAGAAAAAGCTGCTGCTTGAACAAGCTAACAAGAGAGGAAGAGGACACCAAAACATGTCCTCCCCCAAAGACCAACGGCCCTGATGGATTCACTGATAAATTAATCTACCACCTCCTGAAGTTCCCTGACATGCCTGAGCTTTCACAGTTCCTACTGCCCAGGAGCCCCAGTCCAGCCTTGACCCCTTCTAGAAGGCCTCTTCTAAACTAGTTCACTCCTGAACTAGCAAATATGATCACATCTTGCCTCTGCTGAAAACACTCTTGAAACTCAGCCATAAAAAAGAACAAAATAATGCCATTTGCAGCAACATGAGTGAACCTAGAGACCATCATACTGAGTGAAGTAAGTCAGACACAGAAAGACAAATATATGATATCACTTATATGTGGAATCTTAAAAAAAAAGGGTACAAATGAACTTATTTACAAAATGGAAGTAGAGTCACGAATGTAGAAAACAAACTTATGGTTACCAGGGGATATGGCGGGGGAGGGATAAATTGGAAGATTGGAACTGACATATACACACTACTATATATAAAACAGAAAACTAATAAGAACCTGCTGTATAGCACAGGGAACTCTACTCAATAGTCTGTAATGGTCTATATGGGAAAAGAATCTTAAAAAAAAAAAAGAGAGGATATATGTACATGTATAACTGATTCACTTTGCTGTACACCTGAAACTAACACCACATTGTATATCAACTATACTTCAATAAAAATTTTTAAAAAAACAAACACTCCTGCAGCTCCCACTGCTTATATATACAGAAGTCCAGGCCCCTTGCCATAGTACACAAGACTCTTCCCTCAACTGGTTCATCCTGACTGTTCCCAGGAAGCCATCCCATCACAGCAGACAACGTATGGATCCACTCTCAGGCCCTATAGTACCACTGCCCAAAACCATCGGGCAAACTCCTATTTGCCCCTAAATGCCAGGCTGAAACACCACTTCACAGTGCTGTGGTGCAGTAACCACCCCTACAGCTACCCTGCACTAAATACACCTGTATCTAGCAAGGAGATACATCAACCCTCAAACATCTCCTCTGGAGTTAACACCAAAGTCTCAAATTCTAGACACAGCTAAGGTCACTACCATCACTCCCCTCCCACCAACCATACATCCAAACAATCCAAATAGCTTTCACCTCAACCAATGACCTCTTAGAAATCAGAAGCAACTGGCAGAAAGGCTTTAGCTGTTATCATCCTCTACCTCTCACCTCACTACCAAAATAAATTCAAGTGGTTTCAGGTATAACTGTTTATGAATGATGACACTTTTGGTTTTGGAGAATGTTACGCTCATCATACACACACACATGCGTGCGCGTACACAGTGACCCCAGGAAATGGAAAGCACCAAAGGGGATTCTGATCTTCCAAACCCAGTGCTGGGATGAACAGTGGCAGGCCCCCCCCATCATTCCAGAGAGGAGTGTCTTGCCGCTATCCCTACATCTGTCCTGTGCTAGGTCTGCGCAGCCATTCAACCAGCCCTGTATCCGGGAAAGCCAGAGGCATCCATCATTCCTAGGGAGAATCCCTATCTAGATGCAACCTGATTCCTACTTTCCACCTTAAGGAATAATCAGGGAGATGATCAGATACAGCAGGAAGGAAAACCTGCAGGAGCTGGCAGGCAGAATGAAAATGAAGACAGGTACAATATCCACAGAACACTGAGGCTCCTTTCTCTTGCCGAAAGAAAGATGCACCAGTGAGGATGTAAAAAAGGTGCTAGCTTTCCTCATGTGTTAGTGCATGAACTAACACCTTATCTACTGTCCTCAAGCCCCTTCTCCCTACAGGGCCAGGTAGAGTCCAACTTCACAACGTTACATTAACAATGTCAAAGCACAAGACCCGCAGCTCACCTCTAAGCAGCCCAGAGGGGTCAAAAGACCCATCTTATGAACAAGGCAAACAGAGTGAGACAGCTCCACATGGCTCCAGCTCAAACAGTTTCAGGTCAATTTAGGCAGACCTTGAACTCCTCCTACCTCACCTGCTCCACACCATGGATCCCAAACCCAATGGCCAGGCGAAAAACGATTCTTACTAAAGAAGGATGAGTGTGTGGAACTCAGAATATCATGCACATGGTAAAAGACTGCATTCCAAGACCAGCTAAAAGACAGGCATGAGGGCTTCTTGATGCAGGGGCATTTGCTTTTGGTTATTTTAATTTTATTTATATTTTTAAAACAGATAATATATTCACAAGAAAGAAAATGTGAAAGCTTCAAAAGTGAAAAATTTCCTTCCCAGTCCTATCCCCAGCCACCCTGTCCCAAGGGACAGCCAATATTACAAGTTTTTCTTAGCTTTCCAAAGATATTCTATGCATGTACAAGCAGATACAGATATATTCATTTTCCCTCATTTTTTTTACATTTGGTAGCATAATATATATTGTTCTATGCCTTATATTTTTCACTTAGTGATACATCCCAGAGATTACTCCAAAACAGTACTGGAAGAGCCTCATTTTTTTCATGGCTGCATAGTATTCTTTTACAGATTAACAAAAATTCATTTAACCAATGTTCAGAGTTGCTTAACCCGATAACAGATTATAGTAGTTATTTTTGTATAACGAACCTATAAAAGCCTCTTTTCTCTGCCACCAAAGCCATGCAAAAGTTCAAAGAGCACATTTAGTGCAAGAAAAAGATTTAAGAATCAGTTTACCTTTGATGGGAGATTATTTTTCTAAGCTCCCTGTTCACAAAGAGACAGAGCTATGAACACTGTAGATACATCGTCAGCTAAGGCCAAGGCTTGAATAACAAAGATCACAGCTGCACGCTACACAAAGAGGCCAAACATGCCACACACATTCTGATTAATAACTAAAGGACAGTTTTTGCTCAGATCAAAGCCAAATTTTTTTAAAAAGTCAGGTTCCTGACAATTAGTTGAACCCTGAGCAGGTCTAGATTTCAAGTACTTGAAATTAGTCAATGACGAAAAAACCTGATTGATATTAAACACAGACTGGAAAAGACATACGGTTTAAGTGCTACTCACTCTTTGGAAAAAGCCAGCTGCCTTCTCTGTGTCAGAGGCCAAAATGTAGAGAGGGCCCGGGCAAAAACACAAGGACTTTTCGTGCCTCCGTGACAGTGTCAGGACAGCTTGCACCATGCCACTTACACCACTCAAGGGACAAATGGACTTAGGACCATATTCTAGAACCCACCAGCTTCTGGTAGAGGCTTTTGTCCCCTCAACTGTGCCTAGCCCAGGACTGAGCATGAACTGCTGGGCAGAAAACAGCTGAAAGGGTGCCTGGGTGGTAGAGGAGGCCCACCTGCAGGGTCCAGAGCCTTCCACAAATCTGAGGTTTGCTGACTGTAAATCTAAGTCTCACGCACATCCTCCTATTTATTAAGAAACTGCCTCAACTGTCTTCCACATGGAGGTCACTTAAAGACTTTGGTCATTAACATGGTAAGATAAAAAAGGAACCAATGTTGGTGGCAGCCTTCCTCTCCATATATGCCAGAATCCCATGCTGGTAAGCAAAGGCCAATAGCAGTGAGGGCTAATGAGGTGTATTCCCACTGGGAGCAAGCTCAGGTCACCTGGTTTTGACTGTAAACAGTTCAAATTCCATGAAGGACAATCACTTGCCAATTAATTTTTGGAATGGAAGCCCACACCAGCCTGGCCCAATGGCCACCTTTCAGGATCCTCCACCCAATGGTTTGGCTTAGCAAGTAGGCAGCCAGCAAACAAAGTCCTCTCCAGCTTGTTGGCTGCCACCATGACTCTCATCACAGAATGGATCAAGAGAGCAGAAAAATGTTCTCTTAGCCAATGACTCACCAGGAAGTCTGTTCATGTTGACGCCTTGAGCTGAGAGTCCTATTCCCATGTACCTGTGAAAAAGCATACATACAAAAATTCTGGTTAGCAAATGATTATGCATCTCCCTTCTCAAATATTTCTTGGTAAAAGACAGAAAAACAGGAAAAGCAATGAATGTAGAGACTCTTTTAACAAACTAGTGGTTCTTGGAGAACCTTTACATTTTGATTTTCTAATGGAAATCTCTCAATGCCTTAAGCAGCTGGAGAAACAGGAGGTAGTGTCTGTAACCAGGAACCACTGGCTGCAGTTTCAGAGGAAAGTTTCCTGGAGTCACTGCTTCCAGCCCCTTGGTTTCTGGCTCCAGCTAAGGTGGCGGAATCTATTCCCAAGAAGTGCCTAAAGTAACTAGTTCAATCCTAGGTAGTGCTTGGCAGAGTAATGCAAGATCAAGTCCAAAGGGACAAGTCACTCTTCAGCAAAGACCAAAACATGGAAGAAGTAAAGCCAGCTGGATCTATATAGGATCATAAAGACCCCTCACACAGGGCTTCTTCTCTGGGGTCTCCAAATTCATTACTCTTGCCCTATACATTCACCACTGGTCTCCTCAGTCATCCAAAGCTGAAGGTGGTGGTGTGTGAGGCCCCAGAGACCCACCCCGTACTCTTCCCACCCAGGTACCTAAACAATTTAGGCAGCTACAGCCAGGTGGGACCCATGCTGGGCAACTCTGTCAAAGATATCTCAGTGGCACTCATGAGAGGGCAGGTCAGAAAAGGAAATGAACAGGGTTTTTTTAGTCTAAATATTTGTACTGTACAAAGAAACAGTGAGGTATTTCCCCAAGAACTTAGAAATAAGAGAAACAAGTCAACACTATCTAAGTGTAAAATAGTAGAAACCCACACATGATGCCTGAATTAACCGCATATGAGCATCAAGAGGTAGTTGAGGCTTCCCTGGTGGTGCAGTGGTTGGGAGCCCGCCTGCCGATGCAGGGGACACGGGTTCGTGCCCTGGTCCGGGAAGATCCCACGTGCCGCGGAGAGGCTGGGCCCGTGAGCCGTGGCTGCTGGGCCTGCGCGTCCGGAGCCTGTGCTCCGCGATGGGAGAGGCCGCAACAGTGAGAGGCCCGCATAC
>NW_006785225.1:286568-303009 GCF_000442215.2 Lipotes vexillifer | reverse complement strand
AAAAAAAAAAAAAAAAAAAAAGAGGTAGTTGAGAAGCTCACAATATTGAAAACACCAAGACGGCTTGGGGTAACTTTACGGTTACCCCAACCAAGATGGCTAAGGGGTAACTTTATGGTTGCATTAACAATGTGAATAAGGACTTCCCTAGTGGCGCAGTGGTTAAGAATCTGCCTGCCAATGCAGGGGACACGGGTTCGATCCCTGGTCTGGGAAAATCCCACATGCCGCGGAGCATCTAAGCCCATGTGCCACAACTACTGAGCCTGCACTCTAGAGCCCACACGCTGCAACTACTGAAGCCCGCACGTTCTAGGGCTGTGTGCCACAACTACTGAGCCTGAGTGCTGCAACTATTGAAGCCCACGTGCCTAGAGCCTGTGCTTCGCAACAAGAGAAGCCACCGCAATGAGAAGCCTGTGCACGGCAAAGAAGAGTAGCCCCCGCTTGCCGCAACTAGAGGAAGCCCATGTGCAGCAACGAAGACCCAATGCAGCCAAAAATAAATAAATAAGTAAATAAAAACAATGTGAATGAGCTTAATGCCACTGAACTGTTCACTTAAAAATAGTTAAAGTGATAAAATTTATGTGATGTGTATTTTACCACAATAAAAAATGTATTTTTAAAAAAGCAATTACATGGGGTTGCCTTATTTTGACCATTTCCAAGTAGCTTAAATTTACATTCTAATTGTTCCCTGTTGTAATTCTGCAAGAAACCATTTTACATACATTTCCCCACCTTGGGCCATTCTTTTTCTCTCCTGGCATGTTCCATGCACCTTATGTACCTGTTTCCTAACACTACCAGAGTCCCCACAACGTGGTGCTCCTGAAGCTGCGAGCCTTCCACCTGCAGCAAATGTCCCTTTGCCCTTCTCTGGCCAGCTGCACCACTGGGTGTTGGAGAGCAGGGAGGAAGGCTCTGACCCACCCATTTTCCCCTGAAACCAGCTACCCCCCCATCTTGCTGGGCAGGACCCAGGAAAGGACAGCATCAACAGAGGGCAGCGGCTGAATAACTGGCCTGCAGGGGTTAGGGGAAAGGGGAGGGAAGGCAAAGGAGAAAAGGGAAAGGAACAGCACTTCGAAGAATGACTCCCACGGTTCAAAATACTCTCAAACTGCCTGCTACCTCCTGCCAGGAGGGGACCTTCAAGGACCATCAGGAGCAGAAGCTGTGTAAGCCTGCTGGCAGGATTCCTATTAGACTAAAACCTGCACATTTGCCCAGAAAAACAGCAGCCCAAATAATCAGCTTCCTTACTTTATGTGGAAGATGCTGCCAAAAGTTGGTCTCCATTTCCTTTACACCACAGCTGACCAAGCAGCAAATTATCCCACCTGCCCCTGCAGTCATCAATCAACATATGCAAATGCAACATAGCCAGGAGTTTCCCTGACTTGGAGGCCAGGCCACTTATCCTGCCCTGTTTAGAGGGGCCTGGCCTCTGCCCAACATCACATGTGATCCCATCCCTGGCATACAGGTTTCCTGACACTAAGATGAGGGCTTGTGTTTGAAGCACATGTGCTTCCTGGGTGACCCCCAACTGCTTAAGGCTACTGCAAATAAGGGAGGTCAAGGGTCATCCAGGAAGAGTATGCTTGGCCACCAGCAACAGAGCTCTGGTTCCACAACTTCCCATGGGAACAGGGAACTACTAAGGCACATGCACTCAAACACAAGTTGCTTATGTCTCTCCATAGGGGAAGCCTCTTCCACCTCCAGCAGCTAACCCTCAACACCTCCCTGTAGACTCTGCCCCACAGGTGGGACAGTGTTTACCAGTGGATGGCCTGGGAGCCTCTGTACAAACCCCCGGGTCAACTTGAGAATCTGAGTAGATAAGCTAAGGGTAGAGCACACAGAGGAGACCAATACCCACACTTGGATGTCATGCCCTCGTAAGTGTCAATGACACAGGGAGCAGCCCCACAGAAGCCTAAGTTGCATGTTCATATGAGGTCAAGCTAAGTCAGTGTTCAAAGGGAATGAGTCCCAGTTTTTCAAACACTGGATGATATTAAGTCTTTTCCAAAAGTATGATGTTCTAAAATTACAAAAAGATGCAGCCTTCCAGCAAGTCTTCATACACTTAAAAACTGTTAACCAACCAGTCTAAGATCAGCAAAGAGCAGAAAAAAAACTATAAGGACACTGTGAATATACTAAAAAAACAGCGAATTGTACACTGTGAGTGAATTGTACAGTATATTAAATTACTTCTCAAAAACACTCAACAAACTAGGCAGAAAAGGAAACTATCTCAACATAATAAAAGGAAGGCCTTATATGAGAAACCCACAGCTAACATCATATCCAATGGTGAAAGAATGAGAACTTTTCCTCTAAGATCAGGAACAGGACAAAGATGCCTGCTTTCACCACTTCTATTCAACAGAGTATTAGAAGTTCTAGCCAAAGCAAGTAGACAAGAAAAAGAAATAAAAGGTATCCAAATTGGAAAGGAATAGGTAAAACTATCTCTGTTCACAGAGGACATGATCCTATATGTAGGAATCCTATATTCCACAAAAAACTGTTAGTACTAACAAACAAATTCAGCAAAGTCACAGGATACAAAATCAACACACAAAAAGCAGTTGTGTTTCAACATAAACACTGAACAAAGGAAAAAAGAAACCAAGAAAATAATTCCATTTACAATAGCATCAAAAAAAATAAAATACTTAGGAATTAACTTTACCAAGAAGGCAAAAAGCTTATACACTAAAAACTAAAATGTTGCTGAAATTTTAGAAGACAGAAATAGGAAATTCCCTGGCAATCCAGTGGTTAGGACTCAGGGCTTTCACTGTTGAGGCCTGGGGTTTGATCCCTGGTCAGGGAACTAAGAACCAGCAAGCCATGTGGCACAGCCAATAAATAAATAAATAAAATTTTATAAATTAATTAATTAATTTTTAAAAAGACACAGGGACTTCCCTGTTGGTCCAGTGGCTAAGACTCCACACTCCCAGTGCAGGGGGCCTGGGTTCGGTCCTTGTTCAGGGAACTAGAACCCTGCAAATAAGACCTAGCACAGCCAAATAAATAAATAAAATATTTAAATAAATAAGTAAAAAGAAACAAATAAATGGAAAGACATCTGTGTTCATGGACTGGAAGACAATATTGTTAAGATGTCAATACTACCCAAAGCAATATACAGAATCAATGCCATCCATTTGAGAAAAGAAAAGTTGAGGACTTCCCTGGTGGTGTAGTAGTTAAGAATCCGCCTGCCAATTCAGGGGACACAGGTTTGATCCCTGGTCCAGGAAGATCCCACATGATGCAAGCAACTAAGCCCATATTCCACAACTACAGAGCCTGTGCTCTGGAGCCCACGAGCCACAACTACTGAGCCCACGCATCACAACTACTGAAGCCCGGGCGCCTAGAGCCCATGTTCCTCAACAAGAGAAGCCACCATAATGAGAAGCCTGTGCACCACAACGAAGAGTAGACCCCGCTTGCCCCAACTAGAGAAAGCCCGCACACAGCAACGAAGACCTAATGCAGCCAAAATAAATAAATTAATTAAATTAAAATTAAATTAAGAACCCAGAAATAAACTCTCCTATATGTGGTCAACTGATTTCAATAAAGATGCCAAGACAATTCGATGGGAAAGTGATAGTCTTTTCAACAAATGGGACATGTGGATATCCAAACAGATACACAACTGGTGCTGAGACAACTGGATATCCACATGCAAAAGAATGAAGGTGGGGCTTCCCTGGTGGCGCAGTGGTTAAGAATCCGCCTGCCAATGCAGGGGACACAGGTTCGAGCCCTAGTCCGGGAAGATCCCACATGCCACAGAGCAACTAAGTCCATGCGCCACAACTACTAACCCTGCGCTCTACAGCCCACGTGCCACAACTACTGAACCCTGCGCACCTAGAGCCCGTGCTCCACAACAAGAGAAATTACCACAATGAGAAGCCCGTGCACTGCAATGAAGAGTAGCCCCTGTTCGCCACAACTAGAGAAAGCCCTCGCACAGCAACGAAGACCCAACGCAACCAAAAATAAATAAAATAAATTTATTTAAAAAAAACAACAAAAATAGAAGGAAGTTGGAGACCCTTACCATACACCATATGCAAAATTAACTCAGAATGGATCAAAGACCTAAATGTAAAACCTAAAACTATAAAACTCTTTGAAGAAAACAGAGGAGAAAAGCTTTATGACATTGGAATTGGCAATGATTTCCTGGATTCTTTGGACACCCAAAGCACAGGCAACAAAAGAAAAAATAAACTGGACTACATCTAACTTTTGTACATCAAAGGACTGTCAACACAGTGAAAAGCAACCAAAGAAATGGGAAAAATATTTGCAAATCATATACCTGATAAGGGTTTAATATCCAGGATATACAAAGAACTCTTACAATCAACAACAAAAAAACAAGCAACTCTATTAAAATGGGCAACGGACTTGAATAAACAAGAGATACACATGGCCAATCAGCAGATGAAAAGATGCTCAGCATCACTAATTATTAGGAAATACACATCAAAACCACAGTGAGATACCATTTCACACCCTTTAGTATGGTTATGATCAAAAAAACAGAAAATAACAAGTGTTAGTGAGGATGCAGAGAAACTGAAACCCATGTGTATTAATGGTGCAGCCACTGTGGAAAAGAGTATGGCAGTTAATTATATGGTAATTCAAACACAGAATTACCATAAGATCCAACAATTCCACTTCTTGGCATATACCCAAAAGAATTGAAAGCAGAATTCTAACAGGTATCTGGACACCCAAATTCATAGTGGCTTTATTCACAATCAGTCAAAGGTGTATTAAAAAGAAATAACAAGACCAAAATGGAGTTATCTGCCCCTAGGACAGCAAACCAAGACTTCACTGCACATCAACTATACCTCAATTTAAAAAAAAAATTAGGGCTTCCCTGGTGGCGCAGTGGTTAAGAATCTGCCTGCCAACGCAGGGGACACAGGTTGGAGCCCTGGTCTGGGAAGATTCCCACATGCTGCGTAGCAACTAAGCCCGTGCGCCACAACTACTGAGCCTGCACTCTAGAGCCCGCAAGCCACAATTACCGAGCCCACGTGCCACAACTACTGAAGCCTGTGCACCTAGAGCCCGTGCTCCGCAACAAGAGAAGCCAGGACAATGAGAAGCCCATGCACTGCAACGAAGAGTAGCCCCCACTCACCGCAACTAGAGAAAGCCCGCACACAGCAACGATGACCCAACACAGCCAAAAAATAATTAATTAATTAATTTTTAAAAAATTAATTGCACTTTGAACCTCTCTCAGGAATGTGACCTTTAAACAATCAATCTGAAATTTCCTGATTAGCACTACTGAGGTAATCTGCATGATAAAACCCCACCATTCCCTTCCTGCAAAAGATGTCCTGCCTAAAACAATCCTTTCTTTTCTTTTGCTAATAACTTTCTTGCCCCACCCTCCTTCTGCCAGATAAAAACCTTTCATTTTGTACAACCCCTGGGAAGGAGTATCTCTCTACTTGCTAAATGGGATGCTGCCCAATTCATGAACCGTTGAATAAAGCCAATTAAATCTTCAAATTCACCAGTTGAATTTTTGTTTTTTAACAGGTAGAAAGTTTCTATTGATGAGTGGATAAACAGAATATGGTATATACACACAATGGAATATTATACAGCCAGAAAAAGGAAAGAAATTCGGACATATGCTACAACATGGATGAACCTTGAGGACACTATGCTAAATGAAATAAAATCCATAAAGACAGAAAGAATGGTGGTTGCCAGGGTCTAGGGGGAGGGGAGAATAGGGAGTTATTGTTTAATGGGTACAGAGTTTCAGTTTGGCAAGATGGAAAAAGTTCTGGAGACAGATGATGGTGATGGTTGTACAACAATGTTAATGTACTTAAGGCCATTGAACTGTACACTTAAGAATGATTAAAATGGTAAATTTTATGTTATGTATTTATATTTTACCACAATAAAATAAATGAACACATATCAGAACAACTGTTTAAAAAAAAAAAGGTTCAAGCCCACTATCACCAATTATAACATTTGTTATTATATAAAGTCTTCTCCTCTCTTCAAGCTTGGTCATTTAGGGTCCAGGGAGATAATATCTTTACCTGTCTTTTCCAAGGTGTCATCTCTGGCCAAAAACCCAGCATGTGAATATGAGTTTATTTGGTTCTGATATCTCCCAAACATCAATCCCTCAACCCAAACAAACAAGCACAAGAGATGGAGCCTAAGTCTGCAGGCTCCAACCCTATGTCTCATGCCACAGTGGGGAGAACAGATGCTGTGTCTGCTGCCCACCTCAGGATGCAGGAGCTATGGGCTGGAGCCTCCAGCCCTCAGAGGAAAAGCAAGAGTCAAGTGCAGTGCTGGGCAAATAATGGACATTCAACAAACGCCTAGGGTTCATCCACTCACAGGTTGGTAAAGAATTTTATCACCAAAGTCACAGGCTCTCTCCCAGCCACATTTCAATGGGAACCTCAGCTTCTAGGTGGTATGAGGTCATGACAGAGCTATATGACAGATAAGTGAGCTCTGAACTCAGCCACAACATCCCCAGTACTATTCTCCCCTCTTGCTGACATTGGACTTCAGCACTGTGAAATTAAATGACTTACAACCACAGACCTAGTGACATAACAGGCACAAGGGAAGTTCACTTCTCCATCCACTCACAAAAAATCTAGGTAAGACCTGAGGTTTCCTCTCAATCACCAATGAGGGGACTTTCCTGGTGGCACAGCGGTTAAGAATCCACCTGCCAATGCAAAGGACATGGGTTTAAGCCCTGATCCGGGAAGATCCCACATGCCACGGAGCAACTAAGCCTATGCTCCACAACTACTGAGCCTGCGCTCTGGAGTCCGCGAGCCACAACTACTGAAGCCCACGTGCCTAGAGCCTGTGCTCCACAGCAAGAGAAGCCACCGCAATGAGAAGCCCGCACACCGCAATGAAGAAGAGCCCCCACTCGCCGCAACTAGAGAAAGCCCACCCACAGCAATGAAGACCCAACACAGCCAAAAATAAATACGTAAATAAATAAATTTATTAAAAAGAAAAATCACCGCTTTTTCCAACGGTGACGACCTCCCCACGAGAACATGCCTCTCACAAAGGATCTCCTTCATCCCTCTCCAATAGAGGAGAGGAAACACAAGAAGAAGCACCTGGTGCAGAGCCCCAATTCCTATTTCATGGATGTGAAATGCCCAGGATGCTATAAAATCACCACCGTCTTTAGCCATGCACAAACAGTAGTTTTGTGTGTTGGCTGCTCTACTGTCCTCTGCCAGCCTACAGGAGGAAAAGCAAGGCTTACAGAAGCGTGCTCTTTCAGACGGAAGCAGCACTAAAAGCCCCTAGAATCAAGATGAATGGGAAACCATCTGAATAAACACATTTTGGACAAAAAAAAAAAAAGAAAAATCACCAATGAGTAACATGTGTAGTGCCTTGCCAGGTCCTGGACTGATGTGGTCCCAGCTCTCTGATAGGCTGCCATGAATGAGGCAAAACAATAAGGAAAAAAAACCCAAACCCAAGTATGTTCACCTTTGGATCTAAGAAGCAGGAAGAATGACGTTAAGAAGTCACCCTGACACTGCCTCTCCTCCATTGATCTCTGGTGGCACTTGAAAATGAATGGGTTGTTTGCTGCTGTTGGGTCCTTGCTAAAGTTGTAAAAACAGGTGTGATAAATGTCTCTTCATAGAGGCCTCTGTAGTCACCCATTCCACAAAGCTCCTCTGTGCCTAGTACAGCGCTGGGGACACAAGGATGGATTCCCTGCCCTGGAACAGTTTCCAGTGCCACGTCAGGGGTGGGCCAGAGAATCAGGGTGCAATGAGTGGGGGGTTCCCAGAGGAAGCGAAGGCTGAGCCAAGACCTAGTAAAGGAGATGAGGGGAAAAAAAGGTGCTTGTTCCACGCAGAAGCAACAGAATGTCCTGAGGCGTAGAGGCAAGAAAGCAGCCCCGTGGTCAAGGAAGTGAGAAGAGTTCAGTGTGGCTGGGTCACAGCTTGGGCAGACCTAAAAAGAGCCAAAGCTGGAGCCGGAAACAAGCTATTCACACACAGCCTGCATGCTAGCTTAAGGAGTTTGAACTTCATGGGAGGTCATTGGGAAGCTGCAGAAAGCGTTTAGAAAGGGCGCAACTGATCAAACATCTGATATTTGAAAAATGGATTGAAGAGGCAAAACTAGAGGCTACCAAAATCATCCCAGTGGAAGATGACAAGGCTGGACAAGGAAAGAAACAGTGGGATGGCAAGATGTGGAGAGAGCCAAGTGTTCTTTAGAATACGGTGAACTTACTGGGTGGGGGAGGAGCTGCCCAGGACACATCCCAACACAACCAGTCACCAAAGAAAGGGCAATTCTGAGACATACTTGGAAAGTTTGGAGCCTAAGTGCCTGTCAGTAGCAGCCTTGCTCCAGCTCTGCTCCAAGCCTTTACACTGTGCACAAACAGCTAAATATGAAACATACCTGTATCAGAGCAAATATATCGGACAAACCCAGATTCAAATCACCTCTTCACCATGTGCCCGAGGGCACATCACTTGGCCTGTCAGAGTCTGCTTCCTCAGCTATCACCATGAATCCAGAGAGCCCTCAGGGCAGCCACTGAAATGAATGGACAACCCCACTGTCCTCTAGTTCATGCACTGGAGGCTCTTCTAGTATTGGAATCTGGTAAAGGAAAGTAGGCCATCCTTGAAGGCCTGGATCTTGGGACATCTAAAAACAAATGCCTGTTTACATGGCACTGCCAAGGAGAAAGAAGGTGAGCCTTTGCTTCCTTCTTGGTAATGGGTCAGGCAATGCTAGGAACACTAACAGACACAGGCTGCCACGGTCTCCTGGGAGGGACGCAACAAGGGCTCTCACTCCCCAAGCTGGTGACAGGCACAGACAGAGCTTAGTTCCCCACACTTCACATCTCCACTAGGGCTTTCTTTTCAAGTAGCAGGATATATCTGAGAAGCTTGGGGGAACAGTTATTTACCCCATAAAACGACTGAAAGTAAGGTAAATCCATCTGATTTACTCCTTTCTTCTAATATGGTAGCAAAATAGAAAATAGCATTTGTCAGAGAGGTGAAACAGCCAGTAAGTGTAGAGGGACAACAGATGAGCTCTCATGGCAGAGAGGCCATGAGTCGGCCTCTACCTTCTCAGTCTCTACTCTTCACCGCAAAAACCACAACATGGGCTAGAAGAGTGACTCCGCCTCTCTGTCAGGCTCCAGAGAGAAGAGGGCTGGGTCAGGATCTCCCAGAGAGCAGGAGAGAAGAGCAGCAGTAGCAGCAGTGGCCCTCGGCTGACCACACAGCCAGGTCCACCCTGAGGCAGCAGGTCCAAACCGGGGCCCTGGAAAATGACCAGCCTTGAGAATGGACTGGTTGTTTCTGGGGTCCGTGCTGCCCTCCATCTGCCTCTGCTGACTCTCCCACAAAAGCAACAGTCCGCTGAAACCACTGCAGTCACGCAGAGTTGCGAGCATGTTCCAGTCAGCTTAGATTCTTCCTTTTTCTCTTTAGTTTTCCAGGTTTTCTACAATTAACATAAATTACTTTGATAATCATAGGAAAATAATTTTCAAGAGCCAGCTGATGGCTGCATACTGAGGAGGTTGCTGGCTCTCACCCATCAGACTCTCCCTGGATTGTCCCAGGGCAACATTTCAATGCCAGAGAGACACAATGAGGGACCTGGTCTTCATGGTCAGCTCCTCAGTACACTCACTTCCCTGAGCCTTGACAGGAGGGCAGAATCTGCATCAGAAGAGCACACCTTCAGAAACAGCAAGAAATGGTCAAAATCCATGCTCAGTAGAGGAGCTGGGGCTCCTGGTGCATCCCAAGCATAACCCAGAGGAGACCCTCAGGAGACCCTGCTGAAGTGACACAGCCTCAGCACAGCTCTAATTGACTGGAGAGTCTTCCATGACCCAGGCAGGCCTGGGGGTAGACAGAGGACAGGACCTTAGAAAGCAGGCCTCTGGACTCTCACACCCTTCGAAGATGTACAGCAAGGCCTGGAGGGAGGAGACCACCCCTTTGCTGTAATCCCCCACCTGGTCCTCAGAGATAGCTTGGAGCACTCCACGCAAGGAACCTCTTTGGCAACAAGTCTGACATTCCCTTCCTGCCTCCTGAAGAGAAGCCCCTGAAGAGTCTTAAAGTGACAGGGACACTGCAGCAGGGCTCCAGAGACAACATCCCAGACTGAAGCCTGGTCTCAGACACTGCAGCCTAACTCAGGACTGTGGGTCTTTGATTTCACCCCACATCTCAGGTTCCCTATCAAAAGAAGAGACGTTGGACTAAACGGGCTCCTAAGCACCTTCCCAGCTCTGGCCTAGAGACTTCGGTTCTTGGCAGAATAATGTCTGGGTACTGTTGCAAATGTGCTGTACCCAGTTCCAAGCCCAAGATGGGGCAGACCCTGGAACAGCAATCAAAAAGCCATCAAGAAAACATCAAAAGAAAAGGAAATTATAGATCAATATACCTTCTGAAGAGAGATGCACAAATCCTCAACAAAACTATAGCAAACCAAATTCAACAACATTAAAAGGATTAATATCACGACCAAGTGAGATTTATGCCAGGAAATCAAGGGCAATTTGACATAAGAAAATCAACCAAGGCACTTCCCTGGTGGCTCAGCGGTTAAGAATCCGCCTGCCAATGCAGGGGACATGGGTTCGAGCCCTGGTCCAAGAAGATCCCACGTGCTGTGGAGCAACTTAAGCCCATGCACCACAACTACTGAGCCTGTGCTCTAGGGGCCGCAAGCCACAACTATCGAAGCCCGCGTGCCCTAGAGCCCACGCATCGCAACTACTGAGCCCATGCGTCACAACTACTGAAGCCAGTGTGCTCTAGGGCCTGCATGCCACAACTACTGAGCCCACGTGCTCCAACTACTGAAGCCTGCGTGCCTAGAGCCCATGCTACGCAACAAGAGAAGCCACTGTAATGAGAAGCCCACGTACCGCAACGAAGAGTAGCCCCCGCTCACCGCAACTAGAGAAAGCCCACACACAGCAATGAAGACCCAATGCAGCCAAAAGAAAAAAATAAAGAAAATCAATCAATATAATAAACTGCATTAACAGAAAGAAGGAAAAAGAAAACCACATGATCATCTCAACTGACAGAAAAAGCACTTGAAAAATCCAGCATCCCTTCATGATAAAAACACTCAGAAAACTAGGAACAAAAGGGAACTTCCTCAACATGATAAAGGGCATTTACGAAAAACTCACAGCCAACATACCCAATGGTGAAAGACTGAAAGCTTTTACCCTAAGATGAGGAATAATACAAGTATATCCATCTTTCACCACTGCTATTCAACACTGTACTGGAAGTTCTACTCAGACTGATTAGACAAGAAAAAGAAATAAAAGGCATAAAAATTGGAAAGGAATAAGTAAAACTATCTCTATTTGCAGATGACATGATCCTATATCTAGAAAATCCTATATATAGAAAGTCCCAAACAATACACAGAAAACTTACTAGACCTAATAAACTAGCTAATAAATAGCAAAGTCACAGGATGCAAAATCAACACACAAAAAGCAGTTTCAATATACTAACACTGAACAATCGAAGGAGAAAATTAAGAAAACAATTCCATTTACAATAGCATCAAAACAAACAAAGAAGCAAACAAGAAAAACCCTTAGGAATAAATTTAACCAAGGAGATGAAAGGTTTGTATACAAAAAATTATAAAACATTGCTAAAAGAAATTAAAGAAGACAAAAATAAATGGAAAGACATCCCATGTTCATGGACTGGAAAGCTTAATATTGTTAAGATGGAGAGTATTGTTAACATACTCTAAATTGATTTACAGATTCAATACAATCCCTACCAAAATTCCAACAGTCTTTTTTGTAGAAATGGAAAAGTCAGTCCTCAAAATCCATATGGACTTGCAAGGGATCTCAAGTAGCTAAAACAATCTTGAAGAAAGAACAAAGTTAAAGGAGTCATACTTCCCAATTTCAAAACTTACTACAAAACTACAGTAATCAAAACAGTGTGGTACTGGCATAGGTAGACATACAGACTAGTGGAATAGAAGTAAAAGTCCAGAAATAAATTTATACAGCTGAATTACTTTCAACAAGGATGCTAAGTCCATTCAATGGGGAAAGATTAGTCTCTTCAACAATTGGTGCTGGGACAACTGGATTTCTACTTCATACCTTATATAAAAATTAACTCAAAACGGATCAATGATCATAATACAAGAGCTAAAACCATAAAACTCTTAGAAGATAACATAGGGGGAAAGATTCATGACCTTGGTTTAGGCCATGGATTCTTAGATATGATACCAAAAGCATGAGCACCAAAAGAAAAAAATAGATGAAATGGACTTCATCAAAATTAAAACTTTTATGCATCAAAGGTCATTATCAAGAAAGTGAAAAAAAAAAAAAAAGAAAGTGAAAGAGGGAATTCCCTGGTGGTACAGTGGTTAGGACTCCGCACTCCCACCGCAGGGGACACGGGTTTGATCCCTGGTCAGGGAACTGAGAATCCACAAGCTGCCCAGCGAGGGAAAAAAAGTGAAAAGACAACCTAGAGAATGGGAGAAAATATTTCCAATTCATATATTCTATAAGGATCTACTATTCAAAATATATATAGAATTCCTACAACTCAACAACAAAAAGACAAACAACTCAATTATAAAATAGCCAAAGGACTTGAATAGACATTTGTATCGCCAATACATACATGAAAAGATGCTCAACATTACTAGTCATTAGGAACTGCAAACCAAAACCAAAATGAGATACTAATTCACACCTAGGATGAGGAAGGGAGGGAGGAAGAAAGAAGGAAATAAGTTGTTGGTGAGGATGTAGAGAAATTAGAAACGTCACACATTGCTGGTGGGGATATAAAATTGTACAGCTGCTTTGGAAAATCGTTTGGTGATTCCTCAAAAAGTTAAACATGGAACAATCAAGCAATTCTTTTTTTTTTTTTCTTTGGCCATACCACGGGGCTTGTAGGATCCTAGTTCCCTGACCAGGGATCTAACCCGGGCCCCCTGCAGTGGAAGCACAGAGCCCCAACCACTGGACCACCATGGAATGCTAATCAAGCAATTCTTAAGTGTACACTCAAAAGAACTGAAAAGACGGTCAGTTCCATGGTGGCGCAGTGGTTAAGAATCTGCCTGCCAGTGCAGGGGACACGGGTTCAATCCCTGGTCCAGGAAGATCCCACATGCCACAGAGCAACTAAGCCCACGTGCCACAACTAATGAAGCCCTCACGCCTAGAGCTTGTGCTCTGCAGCAAGAGAAGCCACCGCAATTAGAAGCCCGCGCACTGCAATGAAGAGTAGCCCCCGCTCACCACAACTAGAGAAAGCCCACACACAGCAACGGAGACCCAACGCAGCCAAAAATAAATAATAAATAAATTTATTTTTTTTAATGGCTAAAATGGTACGTTTTATATTTATTTTACCATACACACACACACACATACACACACATACACACAGTGCCACCAAAAACACCCCTATGGCCCTGCAGGCCAGCATTAGCCTCATCTGGCTTTTCCGGACAAGACAAGTAGGGCTTGGCAGAGCTCAGTGGAAAGCATCAGAGTATCCTGGCCTCATGTCAGGGCCAGAAGAAAGAAGTCCCTCACCATAAGCACACAGCAGATGACAAGAGTGAAGAGCACAGAACTAACTCTTTTTACTTTTCATCCATTTCTCCTTAGAGGGAAGGTGGATTTTATGGACTGGCAAGCCCATAGACACTTTTAACAAATGTTGCCAATGACTATGGGACCTGAACTTTTTTTTTTTGGCTGTGCCACAAGGCTTGCGGGATCTTAGTTCCCCAACCAGGGATCCAACTAGAGCCCTGGCAGTGAAAGTGCCAAGTCCTAACCAGGGACTTGCCTTGGACCACCAGGGAATTGCCTGAACATTTTTAATTTAAGTTCCATCAACTGAATGTCTACAGGCCCACAGAGCTCTGGTAGGAAGTGACAAAGAGGAGAGAAGAGACAAGCTCCTCAGCCTCACGGCTGAGATGGCTCTCGGGGGCTGCAGGAAGGTAAGCTCTGCCGTCAAGCCTCTCAAGTCAAAGGGCCAGTCACCACTGCCCCGTCCCCTGCCTCAGACCCCCAAGGAGCTACTGGAATCTCATCGGACAGTTTCCTCTTAACATCTAATACGTAAGCCGCAGCTCACAAGGCTGGCAATCTTGTCTCTGTCAGAACCTGCCCCAGATAAGAAATCAACAGCCTCCACAACAGAGGGGATCTCTGAGGTCGTGGTTACAAAACGGTCCCTGGGAGACATTTCAGGAGAAACACCAACTGACATTTAGGTCTGAAACGAGGGCTAATATTTGATGCTGGGGATTTTACTTCCTGGTCTGACAGGCCTGCTTAAAGCCACAGTCCTTCATGACACCAGCTACTGTGTACAAGCTGCTCCTCTAGCAGCCACACCCCAACCCTGCCCCCTCTACCAGGAAGCCACCCAGTCATGCACTGAGCCCAATTCTGTGCAGGCCCCCCCACTGAGAGGAAAGGTATTAGATGAACGGACCCAACCCGGTACCATCCAAGAAAGAGCAAGCCTGAAGGCAAAGGGACCATGAGACAGGATATGCTTGCAGGGAGGAAGGTGGCTCTGAATGTGTGTCCAGAGACCCTCGTGCATACACTACCACCAGCACCACCAAAATACCCAGAGAGTCCACAAGACAGGAAGGGGCAGAACAGCCCCCATGGGTGGCCCTAGGCAGGTTATTCACAACCCTGCATTCTGGCTCCTTCCCTAAAGAATCTCATGGGAAACTCAAGTACCAAGTCTTGAAAATTTCCAGAGCTTACCACATTTCAAAACCAAAGACACTGCCCTTAACTAGAGGGTATAACCAACTGGCACCCCACCTGAATGTGAGAGGGTTCCCACCAGACCCCACATCCCGTAAGCTTTGGACCCTAACCTCTCTGGCCCTGTGTAATTATAAAGCTGGAGCAGAGCTCAGTGTGGACACAGCAAATGCTCTTAGGTACTCAGATATTACCCTTAATTAGTTACAGGTGTTCTCTAGTTACAGGTGTTCATCCAGAAACTGGCCTTGAGTTTGCTGGTTTGTAACTTAGCATCTTTCATTATTCTCAGCATGGGGTCTTATTCAAGTAACCTACCATTACATGGAAACTAAGTCCTAATGATTTTGAAAGCATCAAATTCCATGTAATAAACCCCTTCCTGCGTAAAATATCTGGAATTGTTTCTGTTTTCTGCACTAGTCTCAAATGATACAACATACATAATGGCAATAACCTGGATTTGTTTAAACCTGCATCTCTCTGTCCCTTCTGCTATCTATTGATATTTTAAAAATGTACACCATGTCAGGTGTTACAAGAGCGAATGTATTCCTTTACAGTTTAAAAAAAAATTATAGGTAAAATAAAAACACATTTTGGTTAAAAAAAAGGCAAGGCTGGGCTTCCCTGGTGGCTCAGTGGTTGAGAATCTGCCTGCCATTGCAGGGGACACAGGTTCGAGCCCTGGTCTGGGAAGATCCTACATGCCGCGGAGCAACCAGGCCCGTGAGCCACAACTACTGAGCCTGCGCGTCTGGAGCCTGTGTTCTGCAACAAGAGAGGCCGCGACAGTGAGAGGCCCGCGCACCGCAATGAAGAGTGGCCCCCGCTCACCGCAACTAGAGAAAAAGCCCTCGCACAGAAACGAAGACCCAACACAGCTAAAAATAAAAAAATAAAGAAATTTATTTAAAAATTTTAAAAAAGGCAAGGCAAATGTAACTACCAATAAACTCCTCACACAACAGTTGATATTAAAAGAGAGCATTCTATAAAATAGCCCATGCCAGTTTCAGACACATGGTTTTGTAGACCAGGTTATAACCAGTTCTGCTCAGCAAACCATCCCCTCTACTTCTTTCCTCTTGGTTCAGCTCTGCCTCAGCAATGTCCTCTAGAAGAGACAAGATGAGCCCTTGGACCATCTGGGCACAACTGCCCTTCTCCTCTCTCCACCTCTTCTCATCTTAAATTGTCTCTGCCCTGAGGACCAGTAGGTTTTGTCTCATGATGCAACTCTGACCAAAAGATAGCAGCTGCCTGGTGTATTGTGCAGTGAGAAAACATCTGGGGCTCTGTCTGGACAAGAACGAATGCCGCTATCAATCCGTAACATTTGCCTTGCAAGCTGAGTGGACAATGGGGGTATTTGAGCCTTGACACTTGTCATCCATAACCTAAGCTTACCTGAATCCCAGGCCATCTCTAAGGTCCAAAAGGTAGGAGAGGAAGAGAGTGTACAAGGAATGCTAAGACTTACCCCTCCCCCGCTTCCCT
>NW_006785225.1:277743-286558 GCF_000442215.2 Lipotes vexillifer | reverse complement strand
TCCCTACACAGTCCAGAGCATCCTTCACTGGCCCCTTCATGGCAGAGGGCTGGGCCCTGTTCCAGCACCAAGTCCCCTTGTCTCATTTCTAGCAAGAGTCACAACCTCACAATTCAATTACAACAGAACACCAAGGATCCTAGAGCTAGAAAGACATTTTATGTGGATTTTAAACAAAATTTCTAGGGAGGCAGAGGAACATCCTTGCATTTTTGACACGGTGTTATCCACCCCTCTCCTAGTAATCAGTCCCTTCCTTCTAACCTCTGACCACCCACTCTGGGCCCTTGATTCCCTCCCAATGGTCCCAGAATAGGATGGCACACAGTGCCTGCCATGCAGAGCTGCTGAGACCAGCCTCCTCTGCTCCACTCTGATGAGCTCCCTGCTTCCCCTCTAACAGGGAATCTCCCTTACCTGGTGACTCATCTAGGGAAAAGACCAGGGAATTCCCTGGAGGTCCAGTGGTTAGGACTCTGCGCTTCCACCACAGGGGGCCCGGGTTCGATCTCTGGTCAGGGAACTAAGATCCCGCAAGCTGCATGGTGCGGCCCCCAAAAAGAAAAGAAAAGACCAAACATTCCCGAGAACAAAAAATAATGGGGGTGGGGTGGGGGAGGGGTAGGCATGAAGTGAATTTTAGGATTTCTCTAGAAGCTGATCCTTGACCAAGGAAGTTCCCATTTATGAAGAAAGAAGCCATACTCCTCACTCTCACCTCAAAGTTGGAGCCTGGGTGGTGACATACAGTGGGCAGGGAGGTCTCAGGGAAGCCCAGATGTGCTCAGGGTAGGAACAGGTCTTACCAGAAAAGAGGATGCCATGTGGACTCCAGTCCTCTCACTCTAGGCCAGAGCTGCACCTTCAGTACACCCACCCAACTAGACCTGGGCTTTAACCCCCAATACAGGTAAGCAATACAACACTCCAAGCTGCTCCAGAGCCCCAATACACCACATCTCCAGAAACAGTGCAATGTGTTACTAGGGAGAGATGCAGCCCAAAGCTCAGCATCTGCCCCTGAGGCCATGAGCACTGGGGGGGATGTCAGTGAAAACAGGCACAATCACTGTTTGTACCTGCCTTGGGCAAAGACAGCACCTACTTCTCAGAGCTGGCAGGACAGGCCTTCTCCAGGTCCACAGATGAGCACCAAATTTCTCAACAGCACTGTACAATGCACAGAGACTGGAGTGGGGTTCCCAGGGTGAGAGGCCAGCCACAAGCTGTCTCTAGACTGGAGGGCCTGTGCTCAAGTAGCTCTGCAAACCAGAAACATGGCAGGTGAGATCTTAACTGGGTGAGTGGATCTCTGAGTCTCCATGAAAAATCATGGACAATGTTGTCTTTCAAATGGGACTTAACAAAACCAGAGTACCAGAGAATACCAGCCACACACAGAGGACTTTCACCTCCAAGAAGCCACTCTGGCTACCAGTCTTCAACATCCTACCTATGCATCCCACCATACAGGAGAAAGGCCAACCAAGAGAGAGAAGAGACAACTGCTGTAGGAAAGCCATGCCCAGAGTCAAGGACCTAAAGTCACTGGCCCAGGGCTTCCCTGGTGGTGCAGTGGTTAAGAATCCACCTGCCAATGCAGGGGACACGGGTTCGAGCCCTGGTCCGGGAAGATCCCACATGCCGCGGAGCAACGAAGCTCGTGTGCCACAACTACTAAGCCTGCGCTCTAGAGCTCGCGAGCCACAACTACTGAAGCCCACGCGCCTAGAGCCCGTGCTCTGCAACAAGAGACAACAAAGAGTAGCCCCTGCTCACCGCAACTAGAGAAAGCCCACACGTAGCAACGAAGACCCAATGCAGCCAATGAATAAATAAATAAATAGATAGATAGATAGATAGATAGATAGATAGATAGATAGATAGATAGACAGAAGACTCTTAAAAATAAAATAAAAATAAAGCCACTGGCCTGCACCGGACAGGAATCTCAGCCAGAGGGGCCTGGCTGAACCAAACCAGCAGAGTTTCTTCTCCCCTATCCACTCTCAAAAGTGCAGGCAGGGAACTTCCCTGGTGGTCCAGTGGTTGAGACTCTGTGCTCCCAATGCAAGGGGCCTGGGTTCGATCCCTGGTCAGGGAACTGGATCTCACATGCCACAACTAAAGATCCCGCATGCCCCAACTGAGACCCCAAGCAGCCAAGTAAATAAATAAATAACAAAAGTGCAGGCAGATCCAAAGTCCTCGTATATTGCTACTGCCCTCAGGATAAGCCCAAGCTCTCTGGACAAAGCACATAAGGTATTTCTGACCTGGCCCCTGCCTAACTCATGCTCTGTGTTCCACATCTTTGATGCACTGTTCCTTTCGTCTAGAGCATCGCTTCTCACTTTGTCCATCTGGAACCCTCCAACCTATCCTTCCAGATTCAGCATCATCACCTCTTATATGAAGCTTTCCCCAGACTCTCAGGTACAGGAGGAAGTCCAACCTCTGGGCCACACTTGGGTACAGCACACACCATGGATGGGCTTTTTCTACACCAGCCTGTGAGGTCATGTGCACAGGCCTATCTGCCTCCTCTCCAGATAGGCCTCAGGCCTGTGCTCCTGGGGCCCAGGTCTGGGCCCGGGACAAAACAATGGGTGCCTCGTTGTCATGTGGAGAATTAATGGATGAGCACATTACTGCCTGGCCAAAGGAAGCTGGCTGCAAGTGAAAGGAAAGGCAGGCTGGCTGTGGCCAAAGGGCCACAGGGCCTGGGCCTGAGCACCAGATGCAGAGGAGAGGAGAGCGCCCGCATCCCACCCCCGCAGCTCCATCCAGTGCTCTAGCCCAGGCTTGCTGTTCTTGGGTAGAGCCACTCATCACATGTCAGGAGGCCACCACCACCGCCGCTGCTGGGATGATGTTACAGTCTATTTTGAGGGTCACACTGGAGCATCTGTCAGCCTAGTCAGCCACACCCTCCATGTGTCATCACTAAGAGCTGGAGACACCCAAAGGTCCATGAACTCTGCCTGAGCATGTCATTTCCCCAGGGACCCTCAGTTTCAGGGCCTCCTTGGCTTCCTAACAAGATCAACCCAGATGCCCTTACCTCCTGGCACCAGTGGCAGGGCTCTGATGTCTCCTCACCCCACCAGATCTGCTCCTGGGGTTCCCAGCTCTGGTGACTCGGCAAATGCAGCTGAAGCCCATCAGTCTAAGCCTGGCTCTTAGCTCAAACATAACCCCTCCTTCTCCAGCTCTCCCTTATATTTGAGGAGTGCCCAGAAAGCACAGCACCCAGATGTCAAGCCAGTTACCAACCAGGCTCATTTTAGGCCCAACAGGCCTCACCTGCTGAGAAACTCCCACTCATCCCTCAAAACCATGCCCAGGCTCTGCCTCCTCTTGTAGAGAGCCTCTCTGCCTCCTCTTGTAGAGAGCCTTTCAGGGGACTCTCAACAGAATAGGCCAGAAGCTCTCTGAGGACAAGGTTGGCCTGTGCAGGCTTTATTGTTGTTCTCCCTGTACCTAGCATGCAACTGGCACACAGAAGGTATGAATCAGTATAACCCTTGAAATGAAACCTTTCTAATTAGACAAGCTTAGTGTGTTCTGCTACAAAAGACATCGTCAGAACAAAGGCCTTTCTGGAAAACGACACTGACAACTGGGTTCATAAACACCTTTTACAAAGGAGGCCTGTACTCAAATCTACAGAAAAACAAGTTTACAGATTCAATGGGATGGTAAGTCAGTCAAGCCCAGTGCAGAGCACGCCACACTTCTCTGGGCCCACTCAGCACTAAGCACCTTTCAGCTCTGTCCCCTAAGAACACTGTGATCCCCTAAGAATCCAAATGGACACTCCCTCGCTCTACCCAGGGAAGGAATGCAACAGGGAAAGGCAGCAGCAGCGTGGACACACATGTCTGGGATCAGGTGAGGGCATCTGAGAAGTTAGGCTACTCCACTGCACCCTAAGCCCCACAGCCAGGGCATGTCACCAAACATCCCAGGGGCTCAGGGCTCACCCACAAAACAGGTACATCATCATCTGCTCCAGCCACTTTCCAGAGATGCCATGAGGATGGAACTAGATAATACAGGAAAACTACATAACCAGTTAACACCTGGGTCATGGACCAAACACCTTCAACACTGACAGGAAATAGGAAACAAGGTGATCATTGTCTGCCCTGGAACTGCCCTTGGCCTCCTGAAAATCACACCTGGCCCATCTGGCTATATCTTAGCCTGGGAAGGCTTTCGGGGACTCCATAAAGAGGCCATAGGTGACATTCACACACCTTTCCTCTGACAGTGGTCAACTGAAGCAGGCCACCACAAGCATACATGACCTGGGACCTTTCTAAAACTGAGATTTCCAGGTCAGCTTAACAGCTATATTTACCTCATGCAAAAATGCTGGGAAAGTTGGGAAAAGATGCTCAACTTTCTTTGGATTTGCAGGCAATACCTATAGTAAGGCAATCTAACAAGATACAGGGCCTTTTCCAGCAAGATCCACTTATAACTGAATTATTAAAAGCCAGGTGAAGGAGCCCAGGTCTCCACATTTAAACTGAAATGTAGAGACCTTCTGAACAACTGTTCTTGTCTTTTATTAGCTCACTGTTATCTACGATTAAGGACTCTGGAGAAAATAATCCATTTTCCTCCCTACAAGTTTAGGAAATGCCCCTCCATTTCTTTGGCAATATGAGACTGCAGCACCAACATTTCAGTCTATACTGTAACTATTTTTGCAGTGTTTGTTTTGTTTTAAGAGGCCGTTCTCATTCACAGTAGTTCAAGCACATTAAATACATGCGCTTTTATCAGATGGTGGAAAGGGAAAATAGAAGATTTAAAGCCCTCCAACAATATAAACTTCCTACCTGTAAATGCTCTATATGGGGATAAAAGTAAAAGATGCAATAGCTTGCCACAATGAGAACTTCAGAATCATAGAATTCTGGGATTACAGGTAGCTTAGACGCTGGCCTAGCTCCCCAGAGTACAGACAAGGAGATCAAAGCCCCATGACCTAACCACAACCACAGAGCCCTGCCCGGCACAGATGTTACAACTTCACTGAAGAAGCAGGCAAAGCTCCAATTCCAGCAGTATTGCCCCCAGCAGAGCCCCTTGGCCAGGCATTTTGCATATACCACAAGGGGAACAGTCCCTAGGAGAGAGGAAGTATTCTGAATGCTCAAGAACACACATCAGGGTTGGAAGGAAGGTCGTTGGTGGGGTTCGCAAACTACCCACACCAGACCTAAGGTCTGATGAGGAAAACCTTTCCAAAGCAGCTAAAATTATGTTATTTCATAACTTAAACACCTGCTTTGTGACAACAGCAAGAAAAAAAGGGAGACTAGGAGAAGAAAAGGAAGAAAAATGAAAAATCTCCCCTCTGATTTCCTGTATCTGCTTGGATCACCCTAAAATAGGGAGCCTCCCTAATGCTGACTTTAATGAGGACCTTCCTAAAGCTGATCCAACTGGTGTTCAAGTCCCTGGACTGAAAAACAAGTTTATGAGTAGCAAGCTCATCTGATTCTGACCATGTGCATGCTGTTTACCCTAAGATGACAGACCAGTGGCTGCCACAGCTTTGATGAATGCTGCAAAGACTCTACTATCCCTTTGAAGTCTACAAGGGCCTCTATCATGACTAAATGCCATAAAAATGAACCTTGAATACAACAAGAGTGTGAAAGGAGGGCAGTCACAAACACCACACAACAGTGGGGGAACTCCATTCTGGATGCTGATTTGTTAATGTAAACTTGTTATTTGTTTCCCTGACCTGTTGATGTATCTCATTACACTATCACTAAAGAGAAGCCCCTCCTCTATAAAATGTACCTATTTGTCATCAAAAGCTGCTGCTTAGACCAGGCCATGCCCACAGCCAGGTAACAGAGGTATCCGGTATTCAACCCTTTGCAGCCCAGACCAATGCACCTCAGCAGCTCACACCAGTCACAGGTGTCAACCAGGAGACCTCAAACTCTGACCACAGGGAACGGTTCAGTGTTGGGGGAAAGAATGTGGTCAGGAGGGGCTTACCCATCTCTTCCTTTGCTGACAATCTTCACCTCAAAGTAATAAATGCCACAGGCAGCAGGTATGGGGTGGGTGGCACGCACTGAGGCTGCATCTTTGTGATTTTTGCCATGACCTAATAGAAGAGGGCAAGGAAGAAATTTCAGCAGAAGGAAATGCAAATGGAAGCCTCATTCTTCTCTGCTCCATGGCAACTTCACCCCTCCATGGCCAGAGGAAGCCCTTGCACAGTCCAAGGAATAATTAGAAAACAACTGAGCAAACACATAAACCTCCCACCTTTGGCTCACCTCCTGAGAATAGCAGCTCTGCCTGAGACACTGCCATTCAAACCACAGGAGGGTACATGTAATGTGGGTGCGTATGTGAGAGATTCCCTAGTGCTGCTGGCAGACTCTCCAAGATACAGGCAGCCCACTTGGAAGACTAGGGGAGGAAGAGGCAGCCCTGGAAGACGCCCCCACAACTTTAGCGCAGAACCCTAGGCCTTGTCTGGGATGTCTGGCAGGTGAGCAAGCTCATGGGCCTCTGGCTAATGGAGGGGATGTGACCACCCCTTTCTTCAGACACTTATGAAACTAAGCAGTGGTGAAGGGCCTAGCTCGAGTCGGAGGTACCCCCAAACAAGCAGGAAGGCCCTGAGAAGAATGTCCAGCCCAGCACTGGGTTTGGACACCTGCTGCGGTTCTCCTGACATCAGATGTCTCAGGGCAGAGCAGACTAGGCAGTCAATCCTTGGCCTGGTCAGCCCCACCACCCTAGACACCCCGCAGGAACTAAGGCCCAAGCCAGAGCACTCGAGCTGGGGAAGGGACGTGATGGAGCACGGGCTGGGCAGCACACCCACCCCGCAGACGCTCTGGCCTTCTCCCCCTGCGACCAAACAGGCCAATACCTTTGTAGTGGACGCGGAGATTGCCCTGGGAGAGGCCGATGTAGTTGTACTTGTCCTTGGGGCTCCAGGAACGCGGCAGCGGCGTCTCGTGCTGGTTGACCGCGGGATACAGGCGCTGCAGGCGCCGGCTCAGTTCCTGCTCCCCTGGGGACGGCAGCCCGCATCCAGTGCCCCCGCCGGAGGAGTCTCCAACCTGCAGGTTCCCAGCTCCCAAGTCCGCCGTCGCCGCCGCCATCTTGGAGGGAGCTGCTATTGTGTCACTGGGGGCGGGGAAAAGCGGGACCAGATCCGCCTCTTTCAGCCAATGGCCAGCGAGCCAACCTGGGCCGCA
The DNA here is from genome assembly GCF_000442215.2 of Lipotes vexillifer. Classification (NCBI taxonomy): domain Eukaryota; kingdom Metazoa; phylum Chordata; class Mammalia; order Artiodactyla; family Lipotidae; genus Lipotes; species Lipotes vexillifer. Next base: position 279,302 of record NW_006785225.1, on the reverse strand, counting down.
GGGAAACCGAGTCCCAGTCTGGCACCTCTCCTTCGACACCACTACGCCTCGCCACATTTTGGACTCCATTTCCCACAATGCAGAGCTCTCCAGGGCGGACCAGCTTGGGCTCGTAAGGATCTCTGGGAGATGTAGTACAAACCCGCTAGGCCATAAGCCTGCTCGGCTGAGACACTAGGACATCGAAAACTACAATTCCCGCTAGCAACGCGGCTCCGGCCTCTCAGATCACCTCCCTCCCCCATGGCCTCTGTTTATCTCCCTGCCTCAGTTCAGGTCGCTAGGGTCATATCCGCTATAGTGACTGACTCTGAGGAGACCCTATTCCCGGTTCGAGTCCACCTTTGCTACTTGGCCTTCCTCCCAGCCCGCGGGTGCGGGGCTCGGAGGCGTGGCACAATCCTGACCCCGTCCCCTCCGCTGGGCTGCTGGGACCTGGTCGCCATGGCTACGGGCTGTAAACTACCACAGCTTCCCAGGCCACTAGTGCTGGCTGCCCGGCTGCCTAGGGTCATGGACTCCCCGAAGCCGCAGTGCCCCAGCTTCGCGACCACGTTGAGGTAGGCGCAGGCCGGACTGAGGGCGGAGAGGGGGCCTTGAGTACTTCCAGAAAGAGAAATGGTACCTGATTCGGACCTCTGCACCTCCTGCCTCTGTCCATTGGTTTGGGGCTCCAGCCCCACTGGATCAGTGGTGCAGAAACAGAATCTCAGATGACTTGTCAGCCCAGGAAGGTCGTTATATTCTAGTAAAAGGGCAGGCGCACTTTATCATTTATCATTAGTAATAGCCAGGTTTTTCGTATTGGGCGTGTATTATGTGCCAAGTGCTCTATACACCATATTTAACATTCACAACAACTCTATGAGGTAGTAATATCACTATTTTATAAACAAAGAAAGAGAATCCTGAAGAGATCATGTGTCTTACACATGTTTATAAGTGATGGAGCTAGTATTTGAACCCAGTCATGTGAGACCCATACCTGAGATCTTAGCCACAAGGATAAACAACCTCTTCACCCACTGGCTTATGACAAAGAAGCATCTCTAAGCAGCCCAAGAACATCCCATGGCCTCAAGGTAGCTCCTGCCTGTATTCAGGGGTGCAGCATCTGGACACTGCAAATATGATAACAAGCTCCGTTAGCCAGGAAAGCCACAAAGTATTACATATTAAAACAAAAATTTTGGCTAAATACCTTTCTAGCTCTGAGAGCTAAGAGAAGGCTCTTAAGTTCTGGGCCTCTGTTTCCATATCTCAAACATGGGAATGACACAGCCCACCTTAAACTGTTGGGAAAATTTAGGCAGCATATATGAAGCTCTCATGACAGCTCTTGCACATAATAGGCATTCAGTAAGTGTTTAATGAATGTATTTTCTCGCTTCTACTCATTCCTAATGCAAAAAACCTGATCTCACCTAAACTCTAATCCCCCATGGTCATCTGCCTTGACAGAGAAAGCCTAGAAAAGTCAAGAAAAAAGTCAAGAAATTAAATGCCGCCTTGACAGAGAAAGCCGAGAAAAGTCACGAAATGAATCACAAAAACCAGAC
>NW_006785225.1:251305-277733 GCF_000442215.2 Lipotes vexillifer | reverse complement strand
AAAGAGTGTTGTTACCCAACACACGAATGATTTAGGAAACTGCAATCATGTTTGAAAGGGATATGAAACAGACTCAGAAAGAGAATCCCAATGTATTTTAAGAAGGAAGCACAATGTAATTGCTGATGCTGAATTTAGTGACAGTACAAAACATCATTCCTGCCTATATTCTTCATTCACCAGTATTCAGTGGTGTATAGTATATTGGGCCAAGCTCACTGCTTCCCTTAGAGGAATAGTGTGGGTGTCCTCCTCCAGCTCCCCTTAGAGCAGGGCCAGGATGATGAAGCATGGGCAAGACCTTAGCACTACATGAATGTCAGCAGGACCCTCTAAAAGGGACTTTGAGGGAATTCCCTGGTGGTCCAGTGGTTAGGACACTGCACTCTTACTGCCGAGGGCCTGGGTTCAATCCCTGCTCGGAGAACTGAGATCCCGCAAGCCACACAGTGTAGCCAAAAAAATAAAGAGACCTTTGAATTGTGCATTTTCCTGTGGCAGGTTTCCCCTCCCCATTGGCTTTCTCCTTTCAGCCTCACATCCCTGGCACAGTAGATTTGTGGATGGAACTCAGTAGCTTGACTTCACTCAATACCAGGATTTACCCCCTGTCAAACCCACTGCTTGCCATTAGTTAAATAACTGAGTTTTCTCCACCTTTGAAGTAGAAATATAGATAATCTATTTCCCATTCCTCTCTGAGAATTGGTGTAAAATATTTAATATAATACTAAAGAAGCATCCTAAGCTTTTTGGATAAGTGTATAGACTCTACCAGGTGTTTTTAAATTTATTTATTTTTGGCTGCTTTGGGTCTTCATCGCTGCACACGGGCTTTCTGTAGTTGCGGCGAGCGGGGGCTACTCTTCGTTGCGGTGCACAGGCTTCTCATTGCGGTGGCTTCTCTTGTTGCGGAGCACGGGCTCTAGGCGCACGGGCTTCAGTAGTTGCAGCATGTAGGCTCAATAGTTGTGGCTCATGGGCTTCAGTAGTTGCAGCATGCGGGCAATAGAGACAATAGAGAACTGAAGTTTGGGGTGTCACTGCTCCATGAAGTAGGACTGAAGAACACTGCAGGAGAGGGTTTCCCAACTGGGATCACGTCACTGCTCTCAACTTCCCTGGAGTTTGGGTAATCCTTGTCTCAGTTTTATGGACAAAGACACTGAGCTTCAAGAGGTTAAACAGCATACCCAAGGCCACCAGCTAGCAAGGGGAATGAAGACACAAGTCTATCTGGCGGCATAAATCACTCCCACCCGCCGCCACCATGGATTACTGGGATCACTTCTTCCTTTTGTTCCACCTAAGTCTGACTGCCCACAGGCAGCCCTCCCTCTAGACCCCCAAATGCCTTCCTAGCTTGAGCAATGATGGCTCTCCCCAAGAGGCCTAAGAGTTAAAAGTGGTTCCTTATGATCCACTTTTCGCACATCTTGCCGTCACAGTTAATATCTCTTCAGCTCCTTGCAGTTTACAGGTTATTTTTTTAAATTAATTAATTTTTAATTTTTTAATTTTTTGGCTGAGTTGGGTCTTCGTTGCTGCGTGCTGGCTTTTTCTAGTTGTGGCGAGCAGGGGCTACTCTTCATTGCGTGCGTGGGCTTCTCATTGCGGTGGCTTCTCTTGTTTCAAAGCACGGGCTCTAGGTGTGTGGGCTTCAGTAGCTGTGGCTCACGGGCTTAGTAGCTCTGCGGCATGTGGGATCTTCCTGTACCAGGGCTTGAACCTGTGTCCCCTGCATTGGCAGGTGGCTTCTTAACCACTGCGCCACCGAGGAAGTCCCTACAGGTTATTTTTGCATGTCTCTTTTACTCTTATTTAAACTTCACAACATTGTGAGATAGAAAATGCAAGAACTGTCTCCACCTCCTTGTGAGGAAACTGGGCTGAAAGAAGTAAAATGACTTGCCCAAGGGGGTCCCTATTGGAAACACAGATGTCAGCCTCTGGGCCCTATCAGCCAGTAAGTAGAGGCTCAAGACTCCCACCCTGGCTCTTGGACCCCAGACCCTGTACTTCTTGTCCTATAGCACCTGCTTTTGGTATCACACCCCCAGAATGTGGCTGTCACATGCATGGAACTGTCATCACAGCCACAGCTAAACACTGAAGGGAAGTATAGGCCTGCAGGGTTCTCTGGGCTCATGGTGAGGGTGTCCTGCCACTGCAGGAGTTGTTGAGACTCTAGTGATGAGGAGAAGGTTTTTGGAAATGTGGGAAAATGGTTTGGGCCCCAAGCCAGGAGCTTGTTGGCAGCACCTCTGGGAATCTGGAGGCAGGACTGGGAAGACCCAGAGCCTGGCTCTGAGGGGAAAGGAAGTCTTGTGGCTCTGGGAAGAGTGGAAGTGTACTCCCCACTCAAGGCTCTGTCACCCACCACTTCCTTCTCCTCTGTGCAGAGGACACTTGCAACCTTTAGGAGTGATCGTAGATGATTCCTTCCTCACAGAAGCCAAGAATACCCAGAAACGCAAGCTTTCTCAGAAACGGAAGATGCTGCAGGTTAGTGGCCGTGTCCTGTTGGAACCCTAAATTTTGATCCCCAGATCCTTTCTGCCTCCCTCTCTGCAACGCAAAAGCACCACCCACCCGAACCATGCCCCACCAAGCGGCTTCTCCCCAGTTAGGGGAGTGTAGCTCAGAGGCCAGGCCCAGCAGGCTCTGGGGTGGGGGAACGTGCACACTTGCTGCACCTCACCGGAACAGGCTTCTCAGACCTCCCCGAGCAGAGAGGGACTCAGCTCCTGCCCACAGATAACCTTCCCCTTCAACGCAGCATTCTGGAGTGGACCTCATTTCTTCATCCAGCCTGCCATGAGCCAGGCATTCTGCTGGGTGCTGGGATGGTCCCACCAGACCTGTCAAGGTCCTTCAGAGGTATGACTATATCTTTTTGTCTTTACGGCCACAGTGCCTGATGTGGTACTTGAGTGGCTGGCATATGTGCGCCAAAATTGCTGTATGTATGTGAAGACAGTAGTAGTAAAGGATGTTTCTCCATTGTGCTGTTGGCTCTGCACTGGAAGTAGAGACTCTTTACCAGCCTCACGACAGGTTCTCCCTCCATTCATGTTCTTTAAAGTTATATAAAAATGAATGCTGGGGGCCTTTCTCACCTTCTGAGGTGGCCCACACTCTGTCTGTGGAGTGTGTTTCTCTCTAAATAAATCCACTTCTTACCTATCACTTTGTCTCTCACTGAATTCTTTCTGCAATGAGACATCAAGAACCTGAGTTTCATTAAGTCCTGAAACCAGGTGTGTGATCTCAGTTGGAAGACTGTGGGTATTGGCCGGGTCTGAGTCCCAGCCACGAGGGTTCGAGTCCCAATCAGGGTTTTGACCGGGTTTGAGTCCCGGCCACGTGGGTTCAAGTCTGTATTTGACGTGCACAGTTTCAGCTGGTGACCACGAAGGGACAGTGATAAGCTTATAGCTAGACCAACTCCTGTTCATCATCAACACCGTTGGGGACGTCTTCTGTGCCATCTCTTTGCGACTTCCAGGGAACTAACACCGGGTTGGGAGACTACCTTGGAAGGGATAGCATCTAAAACTATATTTTTGTACTCCGATGCTGTTAAAAAAAAGTGCTTCATCATCAAGGAGATTCACAGAAAGGCTACGGAAACAATTACAACAGTTCCACATTAAAGATGCTGGCTATCTGAGGATTCCAGCCCATACCGACTTAAAACAAGGAGCTGCCCTGCCCCTGGGGCCCCTAGATCAGGCATCCAGAGATTTTTACTGCCTGACAGACAGGGTTGATGCCCCTACTCAGCCTGGAAGCAGTTACAGAAGGCAGACTATCGCCCTCTGCTTCCCATAAGCATATGGAGTAAAATCTCTGAGGGGGGAATGAAACAGGAAGGAAGGGGGCAGGGCACAACCTTTGAAAGAATGACATAGCCCGAGGACATGACATAAATTGATTAGAACCCAATGGGTCCAAGATGGCGGACAAGTCGAATTCCACTAGACCTTGAGCCTCAGTATATGCTCACATCAGCAAGCTAAATGACATCCACAGATGCCGTGACAGTTTCAAGACCGACCATAAGGATCAAAAAGTGGGTGGTGGCCCAATTCCCGGAAATCCTCGGCCCTTCCTAAAATAGCTGGAATATTCCTCCCCCTCATTAGCCTATGAAATTACCCACCCCTGTGAAAACTAACAACCCCATACCCTGGTGCCTTTCTCACCTTCTGAGATGGCCTGCACTCTGTGGAGTGTGTTTCTCCCAAGGCCTTTCTAACCTTCTGAGATGGCCCACACTCTGTCTGTGGAGTGTGTTTCTCTCTAAATAAATCCACTTCTTACCTTAAATAAATAAATAAATAAAATAAAAATAAAAATGAACGCTGGGGAATTCCCTGGCAGTCCAGTGGTTAGGACTGCACACTTCCACTACAGGGGGCACAGGTTCCATTCCCGGTCTGCGAGCTAAGATCCTACATTCCTGCATGCCACGTGGCGTGGCAAAAAAAAAAAAAAAAAGGAAGAATATTCTTCCCTGAAATTAAAAAAAAAATACTGTGTTATTAAGATTTGGGGGCTTTCGTTGATATGATCATAAGATTGTTATTACTATTTAACAAGCAAACAGCCATTGTCCAAATCTTACAGGTGAAAAAACACATCTGAGCAAATTTATAACTCCAGCTCACAGTGGAGAACTGTGGGCTGTGGTGGTTTTCTTTGTGCAAGTATGTCTTGTCTGGAGGATCTGGGGACACATGAGCTGTACACTTTGTGAGGCTGGGGACTTCAAACATGGGGACCCTGACATCAGGGAGGGAAAGGGGTAGTGTGGACTCTAAGCGGAGACCAAGCGCAGCCACAGTCCCGAAAGATCCGATTACTTGGGCCACCTACTCAGTGGACCTGGGGCCAGGCTCTTTCACTCCCTTTCTTCTGCGCGGCGGCAGTAACACCGTTCTCAACCACCAGAGGACGCTGTTGCCTCCTGCCGCCCCCGACCCCCGGGGCCGCCCTTCCCGTTTTCACCTGCAGGCGGAAGCAGAGAGCACGGAGCTCCCGGGAACGCCGCCTCCCAACCACGCGCCTGTGGAGGCCTTACCAGCTGTTAACAACCAGGACAAGAAAGCAGCATATTCCCAGCAATCAGAGTAGGGTGACTTTTTTCTCTTTACAGAAACGGCAGACAGAGCACGAAGATGGGCCTTTTTTATTTTTTAAGTCTCCCAAAATAAGCTAAATCAAGCTTTACTTCTATGACTAAACTGGTTTTGTCTGCTCAGGAAATTTTCAAGGCTAGTCTCCCTTTGTTTTTGTTCTTGTTTTTTTTTTGTTTGTTTTTAACTGAAGTCTGGTTAATTTACAATGTTGTCTTAGTTTTAAGTGTACAGAAAAGTAATTCAGCTTCACATATATAATATATATATATTCTTTTTCAGGTTCTTTTCCATTATATGTTATTACAAGATATTGAATATAGTTCCCTGTGCTATACAGTAGGTCCTTGTTTTTTAGCAGTTTTATATATAGTAGTGTGTATATGTTAATCCCAAACTCCTAATTTATCTCCCCCACACCCACCCCTCTATCCCATTTGGTAACCATAAGTTTGTTTTCTGTGTCTGTGAGCCTATTTATGTTTTGTAAATAAGTTAATTTGTATCATTTTTAAATTTTATTTTATTTTATTTTAATAAATTTATTTATTTATTTATGGCTGTGTTGGGTCTTTGTTGCTGTGTGGGCTTTCTCTAGTTGCGGCGAGCAGGGGCTACTCGTCCTTGTGGTGCGTGGGCTTCTCATCGCGGTGGCTTCTGTTGTTGTAGAGCATGGGCTCTAGGGCGCATGGGCTTCAGTAGTTGTGGCATGCAGGCTCAGCAGTTCTGGCTCGTGGATTCTAGAGCGCAGGCTCAGTAGTTGTGGCACACGGGCTTAGTTGCTCCGCGGCATGTGGGATCTTCCTGGACCAGGGCTCGAACCCGTGTCCCCTGCTTTGGCAGGCGGATTCTTAACCACTGCGCCATCAGGGAAGCCCTGTATCATTTTTTTGGATTCCACATATAAGTGATATTATATATTTGTCTTTCTCTGACTTACTTCATTAATATGATAGTCTCTAGGTCCATCCATGTTGCTGCAAACGGCATTATTGCATTCTCTTTTATGACTGAGAGTAGTATTCCATTGTATATATGTATCACATCTTCTTTAGCCATTCATCTGTTGATCAACACTCAGGTTGCTTCCATGTCTTGGCTATTGTAAATAGTGCTGCTATGAACATTGGGGTGCATGTATCTTTTCGAATTACAATTTTCTCTGGAAATATGCCCAGGAGCAGGATCATATGGCAAATCTATTTTTAGTTTTCTAAAAAAACCTCCATACTGTTCTCTATAGTGGCTGCACCAATTTACATTGCTACTAGCAGTGTAGGAGGGTTCCTTTTTCTCCACACCCTCTCCAGCATTTATTATTTGTAGACTTTTTTTTTTTAAGGTGTGCACTAAAAATATGGAACGCTTCACGAATTTGCGTGTCATCCTTGCGCAGGGGCCATGCTAATCTTCTCTGTATCGTTCCAATTTTAGTATATGTGCTGCCGAAGCGAGCACATTTGTAGACTTTTTAATCATGGCCATCCTGACTGGTGTGAGGTGATACCTCATTGTAGTTTTGATTTGCATTTCTCTAATAATTAACGATATTGAGCATCTTTTCATGTGCTTGTTGGCCGGGCCTCTTGAAAATGTGAAAAACTTATTAACTGACCATGGTTAGGTGCTTCTTTGACAACTTCCCAGGTGTCTTCCAGGGTTACTTTGTCCTTTTATAAAAATTACATCAATTTTAATAGTCTTTCAAAAAAAACTTTTTCTGTCTTGATTTTTAAGTTTGGCTTCTCATGTTTCTAGTTTATCTATTTCTACTTTTATTTCCTATGTTTAAATTTTTTTATTATATTTTTTCCTTTTCAGGCAACCACGGGCTTGAGGCTTTCTTTCCTAATAGTGAAAGGATTTTATTTTATTTTTTTACATCTTTATTGTAGTGTAATTGCTTTGCAATGTTGTGTTAGTTTCTGCTGTATAACAAAGTGAATCAGCTATATGTATACAAATATCCCCATATCCCCTCCCTCTTGCACGTCCCTCCCACCCTCCCTATCCCACCCCTCTAGGTGGTTACAAAGCACTAAGCTGATTTCCCTGTGCCATGCAGCTGCTTCCCACTAGCTAGCTATTTTATATTTGGTAGTGTACATACGTTAATACTACTCTCTCACTTCCTCCCAGCTTACCCTTCCCCCCTCCCCGTGTCCTCAAGTCCATTCTCTATGTCTGTGTCTTTATTCCTGTCCTGCCCCTAGGTTCATCAGAACGATTTATTTATTTATTTATTTATTGGCTGCGTTGGGTCTTCATTGCTACACGCAGGCTTTCTCTAGTTATGGTGAGTGGGGGCTACTCCTCGTTGTGGTGCGCAGGCTTCTCGTTGCGGTGGCTTCTCTTGTTGCAGAGCACAGGCTCTAGGTGTGCGGGCTTCAGTAGTTGTGGCTCACGGGCTCTAGAGCGCAGGCTCAGTAGTTGTGGCACACGGGCTTAGTTGCTCCGCGGCATTGGGCCCTTCCTGGACCAGGGCTCAAACCCGTGTCCCCTGCATTGGCAGGCAGATTCTTTTTTTTTTTTTTTTTGGCGCTCCGTGGGCCTCTCACTGTTGTGGCCTCTCCCGTTGCGGAGCACAGGCTCCGGGCGCGCAGGCTCAGCAGCCATGGCTCATGGGCCCAGCCGCTCTGCGGCATGTGGGATCTTCCCGGACCGGGGCACGAACCCGTGTCTCCTGCATCGGCAGGCGGACTCTCAACCACTGCACCACCTGGGAAGCCCGGCAGGCGGATTCTTAACCACTGCACCACCAGGGAAGCCCCAACCATTTATTTTTAGATAGTGAAAGGATTTTAAGCAATTAAAAACTTGTGAGTGCTTTTCTGATCATATCCCAAACATTTTGAACATGTAATTTTAACATTTCTAAAACATGTTGTATTTTTACCTTAAGTAATAAATGGGTCGGGAAAAATATTAATTTATTTTAAAATTTCTGTAAATGGTTAAGTGTTTTAGAGGTATGTTTATATTATCAGTTCTTATTTCATTGTATTATATCAGGAAATGCAAGGTATACAGTTTCTCATTTAAAAATGTGTTAACACCTTATCTGTGGCCTACGATTAGTTTTTTGTATATATTAAAAGATTGTCCTTCTTTATTTCCATTTAATTTATGTATAAATCTACTCACCTGTCATTATCAACCGTATTACTCTTAGTATTTGTCTTTTACCTTTCTCTGCTTGATGTAGCTTATTTTGATAGGAGGGCTTTAAACTCTACAATTCTGTTTCATCATCTCTCTTCCCCCGCCGTGTTTTTATCTATTCAACAAATATTTATTGATTCCCACTGTGTGCCAGGCACTGTGGATACAGTGGTAAACAAGACAGACAAAGTCTGTGTTTCTGAGAGAAGATGGGGGTGTGATGACGGGGAAGTGTGGGCGCTGGGATTGGGAAGAGTATCAGGGAGAACCCCTGAGATGCTAACGTTGAATAGTCAAGCTGGAGCATTCTGGACCCAGGGAAAGCACGTGTGAACATATACACCCAATAAGTAGCGTTTTTGTTTTTATTATGCCTTGCATCCAGCTAAATTATTGTGTTCCCTTAAATATTTATTCCACAATATTTGCTGAGTGTTACTTAAGACTATGAAGAGTGTTAACACAACATTGTAAATCAACTATACTTCAATTAGAAAAAAAAAAGACTATGAAGAGTGTGAAGTATGATGCCATCAGTTCTGGAAGTACAGAGATAGGTCAACCTAGACCCTTGCAAGAGGCTGGAGTCCTCCCTGGGACCTAGCAACAAGGCTTACTATGTACTTTCCAAAATATTTAGGGAAAGGATGAATGACTGCAAGATTGAGAAAAAAATAGGTAGAACTAATAGAATGCAAAGAAGAGCCCAAGGAAACAGTAGCATTTTCCACATTAAGAGGGTCAGGAGCCAGTTACCATTAGCCTGGAAGGACTCCTAGAACCTGGATGTGTGGGACATGGGTGGTAGGCCTAGTCTCTCTCCATCTCAGAAGAACCTGGACGCTGGGCTCAGGGCCTTCCACAGAGGAGGCTTTAATACTGAATTCAATAATTCAATGTTCTTTTAAATTTCAAAGTAACTTATGTGCATTGTAGAAAAATTTGAAAACTACACGATTACAGACACATAAGCACCCATGGGCCTATGATTGGAGAATAATTACTGATAACCTTTTGGATTATTTCCTCCATCTTTTCTGGTTTTTCATCTTACCTGGTTGTGCTTATTCTCTAATTTCAGGCTTTACTTAACCCTTAGAGATATAGTGCATGTTAAGCCTCTTTGTAAACATTTCATGCCTGTATAAGAATCTTCTGTTTTTAGACACTTAGCAGTTTTCTGATTTTTTCATAGTCACAAGTAAGGCTTTGAGAACTGCCCTTAGGCATGAAGCTGCTGCTTCATCTCTGTCCCCTCTGCACTGGCCAGCCCAGACCTCAGCCTCAGCGAGCCTGCCCTCCTTGGGCATTGGCCCCTGTTCATAGCCCTTCAAAACTCCTGCTGTTTCCCTGAGGTATTGGTGCTACCCAGGCAGTCTTTGTGCACCCCCCCACCTCCCCTGACACATCACTCTCTTCCAGAGTGACCTCAGCTCCTCCCATGAAGTCACTCAAGCTTTACTGAAATCACTGACATCATCACTTCCTCCTCTAAGAGGATCAGCCTCCCCTGGCACCCTCCAGTCAGGGCCCCCACACTCCTGTGACCTGCATCAGCTTCAGTTACTACCTGCTTATCAGTTCATTTGTCGTCCCACTTCCATCATACCCCCAGCTTCCTTCATGTCCCAGAACCCAGCAGGGGCTGGCATGTGCTATGGACCCAGAAATGTTTGATGAACAAATGAATGACTGAATGGATGAACCCTAGAAGTAGGCTTCACTGGGTAAGAGAGTCATTTTTTTCTCTCATGTTTTGAGTATTTCATAAAAAGTTGAAAAAACAAGCTCATAAAATACTACTACCCCATACCCCTGCTCAAGATTCAAAATGAGATCCCACTGCTTCAGGGCCCTACCACCTCTCCCCTCCCCCTCCCCCAGGGGGTAGAGCCTAGTCTCCTCCCGGGGTCCACGGGTCACCCTGCTGCATCTCTGCAGTCCTGCCTGAGAGTCCAGGCTTGACGCTGGGCCTGCCCTCCCCTGTCTCTCTTTAGCTGGACTGTGCTGTGGGGGCAAGAGATGGTCCCAGTAAGTACTCATATCTGTTTTCATAGCATAGGTATTCAATACTCACTGAAAAACCTACAGAAGAGAACTCACCTTTACTGAGCTCCTAGAAGGTGCCTGAGTCTGTGTAAACCACTCTATTCTTTCTCGTTGCATTCTCACATCAATACAATGCAATGGGGAGCATAACCATTTCCATTTTACAGATGCAGAGACTGAGGCTCAGTCTGTGGTCACATAACCAATAAGGGGGCCCTAGAGTTTAATCTAATCCCTCTCTAACTCTAAGGACCACAGTCTTAATTAAGAACCATATTAGGGCTTCCCTGGTGGCGCAGTGGTTGAGAGTCCACCTGCCGATGCAGGGGACGCGGGTTTGTTCCCCAGTCCAGGAGGATCCCGCGTGCCGCGGAGCAGCTAGGCCCGTGAACCACGGCCGCCTAGCCTGCGCGTCTGGAGCCTGTGCTCCACAACGGGAGAGGCCACAGCAGTGAGAGGCCCGCATAACGCAAAAAAAAAAAAAAAAAAAAAAAAGGACCATATTAAGAGATGTTGGGTGGGGGGAACCCAGGAGTGGAGGAGGAGCCTGGAGAGGAACATCAGGAAGGGGAGCAATATTGTCATGGTAATCCCACCTGTCCCTTCTTATAGTCCTGTCCGTTCTCCATCGGTGGCCACCTGTCCCCAAGGCCCACATACATCAGTGACCAGACCATTCTGCATAATCGAAAGACCTGTTCAGATGACTACCAGAAGCGAGTAGGGTAAGCCAGGGTTAGCCTGATGTTGGATGGACTGGGCCCAGAAACAGGACAGGAAACCATACCTCTAATTGGAAGCTAGAGCCTTAGACCTTCTCCTGCCCCCACAGGGCTGTAAGATGGGGAGGGGTGCTGGTAAGAGGCCAGCTGAAGCACAGTGCATGGAGGAGGCTGGCTGCCTGGAGAGACAGAGGGGGCTCAGGTAGAGAGGGGGAGGTCCTGACCCAAGTTGTCTGCCAGGTCTCAGAGACAGCACCAGGAGAGGTCACCAGAGAGCAGCTGAGAGGGATGGAGCTGCCTCTCAGCTCCCTGACTGTGAGAGACCCCAGTGGTGCCTGTGGCATTTATTTGAATGTGAGTCGCCTGGCAGCTTCATGCTAGAACACTTCTAATCCAAGCAAAGAAAAACTTAGGTCCCTCTGAGGGTGGCAGCCATCGGACAGGAGGTGACAGTTTCCCTTTTCTTGCCAGCCTTACAGAGAGATCTTTGAATTTTTCATAGAGGACTTCAAAACATACAAGCCATTGCTATCCTCCATCAAGAATGCATATGAGGTGATTCTGGGTAAGACTGCAGCCTCCCTGCCTGGCCCCAGCCTGGAAGAGGCATAGAGGATCCTAGCCTGACCTTCTGGGTTCTGCAGCAGGGCTGGGGCAGCTACAAACTGGGCTTTGAGGTCACCAAGCCCTCCTTAGCCTTTTTGCTTACACTGTCATGTGATAGGGCACCCCAGGGCAACTGACTACCTCCCATTCTTGGGAAGCATGGTGGGGCAGTATCTGTGGGAAACAGAGCATCTTTTCTATTGACAGTGAAGCCCAGAAGGGAGGGTGTACCCCTGGGAAGTGAGAGGGCTTCCCTCACCAGGCTCAGGAGGTGCTGGGCATGGTGCAGCTGCAGGACTAAAGGCCGTATGGGTAAAGGGCATAGGTGAGACCCTGGTCCTCATCGGGACTCTGCCCCCGGTTTAAAAGCAAGTGCAAAAAGGACTTAAGCAGGAGTTATGCTTTGAACAGGCATGTATAGACTCCTCGAGTTTGCAAGGGACATACCACTCACTGTGACCTCAGGATCAGTGTCTCCTGGTTGTTTGTCCTCCATGGCCCCAAAGGGACTCTCCCACCTGTCCCTGCTTAGCTGACCAGAGGGAGAAGATTCAGGCTCTGGAGCCCCTGAAGGCGAAGCTTGTCACTGTGAACAAGGAATGCAACGAGAGGATCCTGGCCACGAGGGCTAAGGAGAGAGATGAAATCTCCATGCTGAAGAAAGAGAAGATGAATTTGCTAAAACTCATTGATAAGAAGAATGAGGAGAAGATCTCATTGCAGAGTGAGGTAAAAGGCAGTAATGTGGTGACCAACTCCCTGAATCCCTCCCACTCCCACCCCAGGGGTGACCTTGAGGCCTTCAGCCCTGGGGTGACCCCCTAGCTCTCTCCACCCTTCTGCCTGGAATGATATACAGAGCCACCACCTCCCCCCATACCCCTCTCTCCACATGCTGCCCTCCTCCTCAGCTCGGCACTGGCTTGGTATGGCCCCAAATGCCAGCGGAGTCCCACTCCTTGGCTGCCAGATTTTCTCCACAGGAGGAAGCTTTGGCACTTTGCTGGATTCTCAGGAATGACCAGTCTCCTCCTCCTTCTACCTTTCTTGTTCTCTTCCCAACAGGTGACCAAACTGAGGAAGAACTTGGCTGAGGAGTATCTGCGCTACCTCAGCGAGCAAGATGCCCGTAAGATCATTATTGCAGACCTGAATGAGCTACGGTACCAGCGGGAAGACATGTCACTAGCCCAGTCCCCAGGTAAGCCCAAGGTGGGTTTCTCTCCCCTGAAGAGGCGCTGGAGAGGAGTCTGGCTCTCACCACTCCTATTCATTCAACTCTCCTATTATCTGCTCATTCACGATGGGAGGTGTTCCTGCTGCCACCTGGGTCTGTGGATCTTCTGAGCTGGCTGAGAATCATAGACTTGTTGTTTACGAAGGAAACAATCATTGGCAGCTGAAGCAGCCTAGACTCCCTAAGGGCAGGACAGGCCTGGTACTCCACATCCTGGGCTTCTCTATTTAAGCTCAAAGCCCTATGCTGGTAGCACTGTGGAAAGACTCAGGGGTTCCCAAGCTGGGAGAGCAGGAAGACCTAGGACATGCCCCAAAGGACACTCAACCCTGCCCTGGGCTACGGGCCCCAGAAGCAGGGTGACATGAGCTGGCGGGCCCCCTGGCAGGTGTCTGGGAGGAGGACCCCGTGAAGTTAACAGTGGCTCTGAAGATGGCCCAGCAAGACTGACCCGCACGCAGATGGAACTCAACACCATGAAGGCCAACTTTGGAGACGTGGTGCCCAGAAGGGACTTTGAAATGCAGAAGACCCTCAAGGATGTGCAGGAGCAGGTGCTGGTGGGCAGGCAGGGTAGGGAAGGGCCATGCAGGTGAGAAGCAAGGACCAATCACCCTGCCCACAGCTGGACAGCCTGAGAGACGACTATGAAGAGTTCCGCAAGGAGCATAAGATGCTGCTGCAGTTGCACGTGAGCTGAAGGAGCAGGACCAGTTCTACTCCGAGCTGCAGGAGATCCAGCGCACAGCCACACCGTGGCCAGACTGGTCCAAGTGTGAAGGTAATGCTGGCCATGGGAGCCCTAGGGACTGCTCAAGTGCGTGGTCTGGACTCCAGCTCCTCTCCCCATCTGCAGATGTGGTGGCTGGAGGATGAGATCGCTGGCAAATGCTGGCCGAGGGCAAGAACAGCGACCAGCTGGTGGATGTGCTCCTGGAGATTGGCAAGGGGCTGCTCCAGGAGAAAGACTTCTTCCCTGGTCTGGTAGGGGAGTCCCTGGGCTCAGAAGGCCTGGGGCCAGAGTCAGAATGGCCAGGCCTTGCTGCTGAGAAGACTTGAGGTTCTGGGGGAACTATCTGGGGCTCTGCCCTGCTTGCTGGTGGGGCTACAGAGGGGCCCAGAGATAAGCTGACATGGTTCCATACAGGGTTATGGGGAATCCATCCCCCCTTTCCTTCGGTTTGATGGTGTCGTGGAGAACAAGAAGCCAACCAAGAAGGATGTGGTAAACCTCCTCAAGGATGCCTGGAAGGAACGTATCACTGAGGAGCAGGTCAGATCTCTCTAGCCATTTTGGCCTGGTGTGGCTGCCTGAGTCCTCTGGTGCATGGGGCGGGGGGTGTCCCTCAAGGTGCTAGGGAACAGGGAGGAGGGCCAACCGATGTGGGGCAGGCTGACCAAGCAGTCTTCCCCCTACCCTGCAGAAGTTCCCAGATTTCTTCTTCAATTTCCTGGAGTGTCGCTTTGGGCCTGGTGATGCCATGGCCTGGGCTTACACCATTTTTGAATATACCAAGCTCTTCCACTCCGATGAGGTCATGAGTCAGTTCTATGCAGTCTTGATGGGAAAGGTAAGCTTGTGCCTGGCCCTCCACCCTTTTTGTCTCCGGCATAGGCCAGCTCTATGCCCACCCCTCTAGGAAACAGCAAGATGGTCAATGCTTCCCCCCTAGAGGAAAGAGTGTGTACATCAAGCAGAAGGAGACATAGCACAGCTGCTGAAGGAGATGACCAGTGCTGACAGCCAGAATGAGGGGCTACTAACCATGGAGCAGTTGAGAAAACAGTTGGCCACCCCGAACTTCAGCCCAGCATGACCTCTGGCCAAGCTCCTAGCTGTGCAGGGGGAAGGGGAGACTGGTGGGAAAAGGCCAGAGACTCAGTGCATTCTGCCCTTTTGAGCACCAGTGGGGCTGGCAGAGGGGTGCGGGGAGATGGGTAGGCAGGCATCAGCCAGGCCTGTCAGCCCTCATGTCTCCCTACAGCACTGCCCTCAAGAGTACCTTCCCCTTCAAGAAGGACGAGAGAATTCAGGAGCTGATGGAGGCAGGGGGCTGGCATCCCAGCAGCAGCAATGCAGACTTGCTCAACTACTGCATATTATTTATGGAGGTGGGTTGGGGCCCAGGAACTTGCCCAGTCCTGCCCTAGCCTCTGCTGGACCCTAGCCCGTGTACTCGCACCCTGCCTTGTGGAACCTTCCCAGGACGAGGAGGGCCAGAGCGTGCCCTTTGTGCAAAAGCTGTGGGAACAGTACATGGATGAAAAGGATGAATACTTACAGGAGTTAAAGCAGAAGCTGGACCTGGAACTGTGAGTGACCCTGGGGACCTCAGGCTCACTTAGTCATAGGCAAGTCCTACAGGCTGGGCCACAGAGTAGCACCTCAAGCCCCCGGTCTCCCTATGCACCGAGCTTGCTGCTGGGCACTACATACTGCTCAAGCCTGGGAGAGGGCATCTTGGGGTCTGGGGTATAGAGAGTACGGTCAAGGTCTATCTCTCTCTTTCTTTGTGGGGGCAGCCACGATGAGGTGACCCTACCCCAGGTACGTGAGGCCTTGATGAACATTGATCCCAGCCTGGACAAGCAGACCCTAAATAGCTATTTGAGCCAGGCCTTCCAGCTCCGCATGACAGAACTGCCAGAAGAGGGCGAGGAAAAGGAAGAAGGCATTGTGATAAGGCTCCAGACTGCACTGGAACAGCTTCAGATGAGTGATGTTAGGCGTATGGGGCCCCGAGAGCAGGAACCTGCAAGCTGAGTCCACCGTGGGCAGCCTGAGTGCTCCCGTGCTGCTAACCTCTGACTGTTGTTATAAAATTGTTTGTCTGAACCCATGCTATTCTCTAGGTTATGCTGGGGAGTCAAGGGAAGGGTGGTTGGTCCCTGCTTGGCTGGTCCCAGAACATGCACCAAAACACAGCATATTCTGTTTGTGACATTTTATTGATGCTGGGGGGCAGGGAGGAAACCTAGAAGTGTATGTGGGGCCAAGGGGCCCCAGGTAGGGACAGGGCAGGTGTTGAGGCCTGGCCACTACTGGGCAGGGAAGACAGTGTTGCCACTGAATGCACAAGGGATGAGCTGCTGTCGGTACTCCAGGGGCAGGTGCCGCTCCACGAGCACATGCAGGGAGACTTGGTCAGTGACCAGGCCCTGCCTGCAGCAGAGGAAGACAGAGAATGAGAGAATCAACGCCAGCACTCCCACACCCAGCACCTCCCTGCTTCCATCCACTTACCTTCGCATCAGCAGCTCCAGGTCCTCTGGCCTCACAGTCTTGCGGCCAGCATGAGCAGCAAATACCTCCAGGTCGTCACCAAGATGCTGGAAATACTTGTCCAGGCTGCCAAGAATATAGGGGTAAAACAGACTGTTCATGACCTGAGGGGCTCCTCTCCCCACCCCAAGTGTCAAGGACTCACCACTTCTCCACCATCTCCACAGCCTTCTTCTCCATAGGCATCTTAGCATAGAAGCTGAAGAGTTTTGCATAGTGGTTCAGTCCAGTCTTGTAGGGATCTTGACGGGGTCTGGAGCCAGGGATTCGGGGCTTGGGAGGAAGCCTGGCCGACAGAGGCTCCGGAGGCTCTGAAGGTAACCTGGGGGCAAGGAGTGAACAGAGTTAGCTGAACTGCTGCTACCTAAAGAGGCCGCTAATCGAACATAAGTCTTGCTGGCTCCTGCCAAGACTGCGGCCCTTGTGCTCCTTGGCCAGGCTGGACCAACAGCTCCAACCATTTCTCGGGGGCAGTGGGGACAGGGGGCTATGTAGAAGCCTGGCCTTTCCCTGGGGCCCCAACCCTCCACAATCTGGACACAATGTCCCAGTCTATACTCATCATACAAACCAGTACTTACTCAGGCCCATGATCCTCAGGCTTTGGCATGGACATTCCCCCTACTCAGCCCACTGCTGCCTGTCCCATTCTGCTAATCCTCCTCCAGGAAGCCTTCTCTGACTGCATACTAACCTAGGCACTTCCCCCCTGCCCAGGCTCCTCTAAGCCCCTGCAAGCAGGCACCAGACAGATGTGCTGAGTGGGCCCCATCCAGCCCACCTTAGGGTGCTGTCCTGGGTAATCATCTACATACCTAAAGGAAGAGTGATAAGAGTGATAACTCTGTGGTACCCAATGCCAACCTCAGTACCTGCCACCTTCCAAGAGGCCCATGTGGAACAGGGTCGTGGGATCTTACACTGCAGTGCTAGGCGGTGGAGCTGGCTCAAGAAACTGAAGTCGCCTGGCCCGAAGGAACTCTGGGGTGCTGGAGGCCAACTCTGGACTTGCTGCAGAGGAAGGGCAGGGTTACAGAGGGCACAGGCCTGACCATCTCACTCAACCCTGAAGGCCCACAGCCTCCTTATCCTGTTCCTCGAGGGCTCCATCTAGCTCCAGCCAAGCAAGGGGCCTTTCAGAGTTTCCCTGGCCCAAGACCACCTGTGCCCAGAAACACAAGCCAGGTAAGCCCCTCCTCCAAGGCCAGGGACACAGCTGTCCCTTACCCACCCACCCCCTGATCCCTGCACTGGGCCCCTTACCTGTTCTACCAGAGGTGTCTTCATCCCCTGAAGATCCTTCTGGCTCCTTGGCCTCGACAGCCCCCCAGGATCCCTCTGCTTCGGTCACTTCTATGTGTGCTTCAAGCTCTTCTGCTCTGGCGGATCCTTGTGCTTCTGCTGCCTTCTCCACTTCCCTCAAGCTTTCTTCCATTCTTTCCTCTGCCTCCTCACCTACTCCATTCTGTAAGGGCTCTATTCCATCTTCTCCAGAGATATTACTGCTGATGTTCGGAAAGCCCATACCAAGGGCATCAACCTCCTCCACCTTTCCTGCCAGAAGCTGGGCTGGTTTCCCAGCACCTGAATCAAGGGGAGAGAATATAGGCTAGAAAAGCAGTAGGCCAGGGCTGTAGCTCTGAGAAAGGTAAAGATGGAATAGTAAAACCCAGCCTAGCCCATCAAGGAGGGAAGAGGGCCAGAGGCAGCCCCAGGGTACTGGTTTGGAATCTCCTGGCCCAACACTGACTCTGCTTTTGGATGGAGGGATCAACAGCCCTCCAAAGGGACTCGGGGGTGAGGGGGTACACATATGGGCCTGAGGAGGAAAAAACACCAATGCCAATTCTTGCTTAAGCTAGGCTTGGCTCTAGGTTGCGTGCCCCACATACTCACCGTTGTTCTGCAGCCCAAGCCCACTGCTCCATGTACTGCGACTGGCAGCCCTCTCCACATCTTTAGCCCCAGAGTGAGAGCGGCAAGGCAAGGAGTGGTGCACACTGGGGGAACAGCCAACCAAGGGCTGGGAGAAGGGCTGGGTGTCCTCCAACACTGTGTCTGTTGGCAGAGTAGCAACAGGGGTTCTGAGGCTCTCATCTGGAGATCAAGGTCCAGTTGGCACTCAGTGTTTTGCACGCCCACCTGCTGCTCTGCTAGCCAGTCACCAGGGCCTGGGTAGTGGACCCACAAGCCTGCTCAAGTGGCCCTCAGAGAGAGAAGACTAAGCCTATTCTAAGCCTAATCTCCCTTCCACAGCTCTCCTTGCTTACCTTCCTGCTCCTTAGCCTGGCATTCCCAGGATCCACAGGTTGCCCCACCCAATCTGCTCACCCATGCCTCCATTCTCCACTTCTCATTCAGGTCCCTCTGCCTGCAACCCTTCTCTTATCCTGGTGAACATGACTTGTCTTTTGGAATCAGGCTCCCAGGTCAGCTCTGACTGAACAGCTGATCCTGAAACCTAGCCCCTTTCAACCTCTCAATAAGCTCCAGCCACCATATCACACCCCTTTCCTACCCTCAGTCCTGTAGCTCTTCAAGGATATGGGGTCCTGGAAGATACTGAGGGACTAAGACTGGGCCCCCGCAAGACAAGAGGCAATTTGCAGAAAGAAAGCAGAAAGTCCTCATAAACCTACTGGCCAGGCTTGCTCACTGTTCTTGACTCAAAGGAGAGAGGAGCAACCTTGGACTCAGCAGCACCTCCCATCAATCATGGGGGGAAAGCTTTCCCCACAGGCCAGAAGACAGAAATCTCAACCTTACCTGGAGGAGCCAAGGCCAGGGAAGTATCTCGCAGATCCTGCAAAAATGTACCCACATCTACAGCTCGGTGGGTAGGAGGTCTGCGGGCCAAACCAGGCCTCTTCGCTGATTGTGGCTGCAGAGGTGTGGCGAAGGTCAAGTTGAGGGAGCTGATGGGAGGGACAAGGCACAAAGGAAAGTCAGGTACCTGAGGTCCAACCACCCTCCCCCACCCCCGGAGTCCCCCAGCTGCCCCGGCGCTCTCATCTCTTAGAACCCAGCCACCATGCTGTGAGCATGGAGCAGTTATGGCCAGATTGCATTCTATTCAGCACCCCCTTCCCCAAGCCTCTCCTCCACCAACTCCCGGAACAGGCAACAGCACCTGGTGAGGGAAGAGGCATCAGCATTCCCATGAGGCTCTGCAAGAGGATGTAAAAAGAAACCATAATAAGTTACCCAGGCCTCTCTCAGGCCTCCTCAGTCTCTCCAGAGGACAGAGAGGGTGGCCACAGGTGTTGTCCAGGACCTCACCTTGGGAGGGAGGCAGTCCCAAGTCCACTCCTTGCTGAAACACTGACAACCTCAGCCTCTGCTTCCTTCTGCCAAGAGCCAGCAGACCTGGAGCCAGGGTTGTGGGGAGCTCAAGTTCAGGAAGCTGCAGCTCCAGGCTACAAGGATGGAGCTTTTCTCAGACAAGCCAGGACACCCAACTCCGGCTCTTAGAGCCCCAAGAGGCTCCCTGACTAGTAATGCCCAGCAGCCTAGCCCAAGGAGGGAATTTACTGCACCTGCCCCGACCGCTTTCCCGTCTGGAAGCCTGGACCACCTGCGGTGCCAGCACTGGCTTCACCACTGACTCTGGCATTAGGATGGAAGATTCCGGGGCTGTAGAAATAGCAAGGAGAGAGTGGAGTTGGCAGGGCAGGCTGCCCTAAATGAGAGATACCACAGGGCTGGTGCCTGATTCTCACTGCAGGCCAGTGCTCACTCACCAGTTAGTAAGATGTTCTTCAGCAGAGTCCGGGGTGTCTGTTCCTCCAGGTGTCCACTGGCTTGAACATGGGCCAATCTGTCAATAGACTTTGGGTAAAAGCATCAAGCAATCAGTTTGTTCCTTTGCCTTGACAGTCCCTCAAGGTGGGCTCCAGAGCAGAGCTATAACTCAAGAGCCCCCGAAGGCAACCAGAGCCCTGTTGTGATCAGCGGGTAGGGCACTTACCCTGGCTCTATGAGAACAACGCCTGGCAGTCGTCTTTGTTTGGCTCCTCAGCCTCCTAGAGGAGGGTGTTTGAAGCAGGGCTCTCTGGACACTGTGTAAAGAGCAGCAACTGTGAGAATTATGTAGGGAGGGTGAACTAGCGACGGGTCTTCGTCAGGGATCTTGGCTGAAGTCCTTTACCCTCAGGGACCAGAAACCACTTGCCCTCCCACAGCCCTATTCCCAGTTCTATGTCAACAGGGTTGTGGATGAAAGGGAGCCGAGGGGTATGGGAAGAGAGAAGGAATATGATGACCCAGCCAGAGAGAAGGGCTGAGGAAGGCTTCACAGAGGTGACTACGGCAGAAGTAGGGGTTAACCACACAGATAAGAGGAACAACTGGAAAAGTATCCATTCTAGACACTAAAACAATCCAGGGATATTTCAATATTTTTAAACCTTTTAAGTACTAGTCAGGGTCTGACAGCAACCTCCACATGGGTCACTCCAGCCCTACTCTCTCCAATCCAATCCCCTCTCAGATTCCAGAACCACATAAATGTTCCTCTGGCACAACTCCCACCTCATCACTCACAGGTCTAAAACCTATAATGAATGGCTTCCCATTGTCTATAAAGGAACTGCACTGCCCCAGGAAGTCAGCAGATGCCATCTTCCACCCTCTCTGCACCATAAGCTCACCACAGCCCTCACCCACTGACACTCCCACTACGTCAGGCCAAATTCGCTGCTCTCTAGCAAAGCATCTTTCCAGTTCCTGCCTCCTGACTGCTACCCAGGCTACGCTCTGCAACTCCTTTCCCATCTTTCAGCTGGGAACCGCTTGGGAGACTGTTCAGGGCAGATGCCTGGACATACTCTGGAAAAAACTGACCGAGAGAACATAGCAGAGGTCCAGATTCTGAGTACCTCTCCTTCGCTTCCAGAAGCGGACCCAACAAGGACGCCTGTATAATTGAGCTCTGAGGTCCCGAGCGGCCTGGAGTCTCAGGGGTGGGCGCACAAACAGCTGACCCGATCTCAGCGAGGAGAAAGGAGCCTGTTCTCAGAGCCCTGGACTCTGCTCCTCTCCGAGACTCAGTTTCCGTCTCCAAACAGGGTCAGCTCTGGACCCCATCGCCCACTCCCTCAGGTTGCTCTTGTGTTGGGGCAGCGCCCTCACATACTCAGTCCGAGCACTCCGAGGTCGCCGCGGGGTGCGAGGATCCGCTGTATCCAGCACGCGCCGTAGCAGCGTGCGCGTCGTAGGCTCGCTGTCTCGGCTATAGCTGTCCGCCATCGCCTCAGCAGCCATCTCTCCCAGCCGCTTCAGTAGCTACGATCGCCGCCTTCCCGCCGCCACATTTAAGCGAACTCTCGCGATGCTGCTGAATTTAGGTCAACTCTCGCGAGGCTGCCGCACAGCGCCACGGGAATTGCAGTTCTAGTGCTGCCGCCGGCTTCGCCCGGTGTGTACAGTGGTGGTAGCACACGGGTTTTCCGGGCATCCTTACCTTGAGCCTGGGCAAGTATGTGCAGCCAGTCGAAGCCTCCGTTTCCTCACCTAAGGTAAGGTGAGGTTGATAACCACCTAATAAGGGTGTGTGTGTGTGTAATGAGTCAATTAGATAATGTTTAACTCAGGATCTGACAAGTAATAAGCCAGGTCATGAATAAATAGCAGTGACTATTTGTGAGAATGTCTCTCATTCTCATCTCCCTCTCCGAAGATGAGGAGAGACACATTTGGGCCAGGAAAAAAATAACTGTATTCTATATGTGACCTGATCAGATTTGCATTTGCAAAGACCAATGTGTCTATAGGACCTGTATCATCACAAGAGATCAGTTTGCAGGCTCAGAGGCTAGTGGGCTGTTTGTGATCCAGCAGAGATGTTAAAATCTCCAAACATCAGCAATTCTGGGATGAATTCCGGCTCTCAAAAGTTCTGTTAATGCTGGTGACTCCATTACCATATTTTCACCAATTGACAGCCCCCTGCCCCCTTTCTTACATTTTAATGAGAACTGAAATAGAACTTGAGCTGTGAGTTTCCTGTGGAGTTCTCCTTCATGCTCCTAAATTGTGTGTAAAGTTTCAGATACTGGCAGTGGCATGGGCATATTTGTGCTTAGGTTAAAAAACAGAGCAAAGAAAAAATAAGATTCTTCTCAAAATTAGAGAACTGCAGAGGAAAATCATATCAATATTCCTCGTCATTTAGATCTGACCTTTGTGTTATCTGGCTTAAATTGCTAGCCCTTTGCAGGCACATTTCCGCAATCACTATCAACCACCTAAGTGCAATATTTATTTATTATTTGTAAAGCTTTGGACTGGATAATATGGAAAAAACATTAAAAACTTTTCAAAACAATTTGAGAATGAGCTTACTTTTCTCAGCATTATTTGTGTTTGCATAGATTGTCTTTACTGTGTTTACATGATTGATTAAACTTTATATTAACTATTTGTCAAAAAAACAAACAAAACACAGGGACTGCCCTTCTGGTGTAGTGGTTAAGAATCCACCTGCCAATTCAGAGGATATTCGAGCCCTGGTCCGGGAAGATCCCACATGCTGCGGAGAAACTAAGCCCGTGCAGCACAACCACTGAGCCTGCGCTCTAGAGCCCGCAAGCCACATCTAAGGAACCTCAGTGCCACAACTACTGAAGCCGGTGAGCCTAGAGCCCGCGAGCAACAACTACTGAAGTCTGCGTGCCTAGGGCCTGTGCTCCACAACAAAGAGAAGCCACTGCAGTGAGAAGCCCGTGCACTGCAACGAAGAATAGCTCCCTCTTGCCTCAACTAGAGAAAGCCCACGTGCAGCAACGAAGACCCAATGCAGACAAAACAATAATAATAATATTTTATAAATATTGTTTTTGTTTTTGTTTTGCGATACGCGGGCCTCTCACTGTTTTGGCCTCTCCCGTTGCAGAGCACAGGCTCTGGACACGCAGGCTCTGGATGCGCAGGCTCAGCAGCCATGGCTCACGGGCCCAGCTGCTCCGCAGCATGTGGGATCCTCCCGGACCAGGGCACGAACCCGTGTCCCCTGCATCGGCAGGCGGACTCTCAACCACTGCGCCACCAGGGAAGCCCCATAAATATTGTCTTAAATAATAAAACACTGGGGGGATTCCCTGGTGGTTCAGTGGTTAGGACTCTGCGCTCTCACTGCCGAGGGCCTGGATTCAATCCCTGGTCCAAGAACTAAAATACCACAAGCCGCGTGGTGTGGCCAAAAAACACAAGAAAGCAAAACCAAAAACGAACAAACAATCAAAAAAACTGGGGGCTTCCCTGGTGGCACAGTGGTTGAGAGCCCACCTGCCGATGCAGGGGACACGGGTTCGTGCCCCGGTCCGGGAAGATCCCACATGCCGCGGAGCGGCTAGGCCCGTAAGCCATGGCCGCTGAGCCTGCGCGTCTGGAGCCTGTGCTCCGCAACGGGAGAGGCCACAACAGTGAGAGGCCCGCGTACCGCAAAAGAAAAAAAAAAAACTGGGTTCATGGGGCCAGACCATGTGAGGTATCGCAGGTTCTGGAAAGGAGTTTGGAGAATATTCTAAATGCAATAGGCCACCGGAGGGATTTAAGCAGAGATATTACATAATTATATTTTCTTTGGCAGCCATGTAAAGAACAGATTGTAGGGAAGGCAAGATTGGAATCAGGGAGACATGTGGCAAAGGTTCTTGCCTTTCTCCAGAGGTGACAAGATAGAAGGTGGGCAGGGCAGTGGGGGTGGGGAGAAAGCCAGGCGTTGCATTCCAGACATTGTTTTGAGCGCAGAAGACTAAGTATAGATTAATGGTGATTTTATGTACTGGAAGGTAGGTTTTTTTTAAAATTAATAATTAATTAATGAATTGGCTGCACTGGATTTTCATTGATGCGCGCGGGCTTTCTCTAGTTGCGGCTAGTGGGGGGCTACTCTTTGTTGTGGTGCGCGGGGTTCTCGTGGTGGCTTCTCTTGTTGCGGAGCACAGGCTCTAGGCACGCAGGCTTCAGTAATTGTGGCACACAGGCTCAGTAATTGTGGTGCACGGACTTAGTTGCTCTGTGGCATGTGGGATTTTCCCGGACCAGGGCTCGAACCCGTGTCCCCTCCATTGGCAGGGTGGATTCTTAACCACTGCGCGGCCAGGGAAGTCCCTTTTTTTTTTTTTTTTAAATATCTTTATTGGAGTATAATTGCTATACAATGGTGTGTTAGTTTCTGCTGTATAACAAAGTGAATTAGCTATACATATACATATATCCCCATATCCCCTCCCTCTTGCGTCTCCCTCCCACACTCCCTATCCCACCCCTCTAGGTGGACACAAAGCACAGAGCTGATCTGCCTGTGCTATGCGGCTGCTTCCCACAATTTTACATTTGGTAGTGTATATATGTCCATGCCACTCTCTCACTTCGTCCCAGCTTACCCTTCCCCCTCCCCACGTCCTCAAGTCTGGAAAGTAATTTTATAGAGCATAATTTTCAATGTTCTGTACATAAAGAAATGACATCAGTTTGACTTCTCACCAAAATGTTTTGAGTAAGGTAGGTCTTGAGACTAGTAGGAGTAGAACCGTATCAGTAACTGTATGACAATGAAAATACATAATAACAGATGCAATGACCTTTGCTGAATTTTATCCCTACTGCACACATTTCATAAACATTTAAACATAAAACAAAGTGTGTATTCATGTTTTTACACTTCTATAAATGATTCACCCAAATGAATGCACATTTTTCCCCATGGGCTACACATACTAAAGAATGCATTTCTGAATTTGAAGGGGTTCAAGCTGTGGACCTCAGTTTGCATTGGCCAGGAGGAATGGTTCTGTGAAATCCACACAAATAACCAAGGATAACATTGGTTGTAAACAAATGCAATGGTAATGTTTGGGTGTTGGGACCAGAAAAATAGTTCTTTTTTTCCCCATTGTCGTGTATGTTTCTAGAACATTTTAAGTATGGGTCTGTTTTACAATAAAGAATAACAAACTTGGACTTCCCTGGTGGCGCAGCGGTTAGGAATCCGCCTGCCAATGCAGGGGACATGGGTTCGAGCCCTGGTCTGGGAAGACCCCACATGCCACGGAGCAACTAAGCCTGTGTACCACAACTACTGAGCCTGTGCTCTAGAGCCCGCACGCCACAACTATTGAAGCCCGCGCACCTATAGCCCGCGCTCTGCAACAAGTGAAGCCACCGCAATGAGAAGCCCAAGGACTGCAACAAAGAGTAGCCCCTGCTCACCGCATCTAGAGAAAAGCCCGTGTGCGGCAACAACGACCCAATGCAGCCAAAAATAAAAAGGAATAACTAAAAAAGTGACAGTTAACTCGGAGTGCTTTTGCAAACTTTTAAAAGGCCCGATCTATTTTGTTTTTATATCAAATAATTAGAAATAATATATAAACTAGGCTTCGAATTCATACCCGTGGTCTGTAATCAGAAGAGAAAAAAGTGAGGAAGGAGAGTCAGGAGAAAGGGTGAAGAACCGCAAGAAGTGGGAGAAACGGGGAACTCGGCAAAGGAGGGCTAGCTTACAGGTAATTCTCCACGACGAGTGCCTGGCCTCCTCTCTGGTTTTCCACAGCTTCTCTTGCCCTTTAGAACACTTTCCCCAAGGAAGTCGAGGGAGTGGGGAGGTGACTTGTTACAATACAAATCCTGTCCAACCTCTCGTTTAACACCCCTCCAACAGTTCCCAGTCACCGGCAGAATAAAATCACAAATCCTTTAACTTGGCCCAGTTTGCTATCTTTCGGAGCTTCTGCTATTCTGGCTACCCTCGAGGATCCTTAAGGGCAGAGCCTAGCTCCTTCCTGCCTCAGGTTCTTACAGGCTGGGTCCCGGACAAAAACCAGCGACTCCTCCCTAACCAAGCTTTTCGTGGATTTTTTCTTCCTGGGCCTCCGCCTCCCACTTTTCCCTCTCCCTTGTTGATTTTTTTTTTTTTTTTTTTGGAGCGTTTATTTCTGTGATTAGACATCTATTAGTGTGCATTCATTCACATCTTTTATCCAAAAGTCTGACCCTCATCCCTCTATAGTCAGGCCGGGTCGGTATGGTTCCTGCAAGGTTCCCAACTCCCTGCACTATGCTCGGCGCACAGTAGGCGCCTAGTGATGACTATGTTTAGGTCAATAAGACAGTCAAGGCAAGCGGCATCTGAGTCGGGGGAGAATCTCCAATGCAGACAAAAGGGCTCCCTGAGCCCAGGGCGGCCTCTGGGGCGCTGAGGCTTAGGTCCTTCCTCCCCTCCCCC
>NW_006785225.1:232318-251295 GCF_000442215.2 Lipotes vexillifer | reverse complement strand
GGAATGCCGTGGACTCAGCAGCTCAGGGCTGGGGGACCGCTTCCGGCGAACAACACAACCTCGTCCGAATCCTGGTCCGCTTGCAATCCGACCTTTCCCTTAGGCGGCGCTCCAGGCCGCAGCCGCCAAGTTTAGCGCAAGGCATATCGGGATTTGTAGTTTCCGTGGGCACATACCCAGGGCGCTTGCGCACTGGAGAGACGCGCGCCGCCCGACCCCCATCAGGATTCCAGGTCCTTGCGAAGGGCGCTCCAAGCGACAGAGTTCCAACCGAATACGCCTCTCTAGTCCGCCGAGGGTGAGCCGTGTAGGGGAAGAGTCCGCTCTACTTGGGCTGTCGCGGTGCCCTAAAAAGAGGCCGGAACAAGCGCGCCCCCGCTCCGGAAGTGAGAGGCTTCTGCCGCGGTGCATTGTGGGGGGCGTAGTCCTCTTTCCCAGGCGGTCCTTCGCGGCGTCCCTGGGGCCCACTCAGGAGCGCAGGCGGGCGGCTGGGAGGCTGGCTCGGCGCGGGCCGAGGGGAGGCGTATTCTGGGCACGGGGCGCCGGGCCAGGCCGGCCGTGCCGGGCGGCAGTAGTGGGAGGCCGCCCAAGGCCTCGCGCGGTGCCGCCCGTCGAGGGGCGGGCGGCGGCATACAGACCGGGCCGTCGAAAGGCTCAGAAGGCCGGTGGGCCGGGCCGGGCCGCGCGGCGCAGCCATGCCTGGCTTTACGTGCTGCGTGCCAGGCTGCTACAACAACTCGCACCGGGACAAGGCGTTGCACTTCTACACGTTTCCCAAGGACGCTGAGCTGCGGCGCCTTTGGCTCAAGAATGTGTCCCGTGCCGGCGTCAGTGGGTGCTTCTCCACCTTCCAGCCCACCACGGGCCACCGTCTCTGCAGCGTTCACTTCCAGGGCGGCCGCAAAACCTACACGGTGCGGGTCCCCACCATCTTCCCGCTGCGCGGCGTCAACGAGCGCAAAGTAGCACGCAGACCCGCGGGGGCCGCAGCCGCCCGCCGCAGGCAGCAGCAGCAGCAGCAGCAGCAGCAGCAACAGCAGCAGCAGCAACAACAGCAGCAGCAGCAGCAGCAGCAGCAGCAGCCGTCGCCGTCTGCCTCCACTGCCCAGACCGCCCAGCTGCAGCCGAACCTGGTATCTGCTTCTGCGGCTGTGCTTCTCACCCTTCAGGCTGCTGTGGACAGCAGCCAGGCTCCGGGATCCGTGCCTCCGGTGCCCACCACTCCCACGGGAGAAGATGTGAAGCCCATTGACCTGACGGTACAAGTGGAGTTCGCGGCCGCAGAGGGCGCAGCCGCCGCAGCCGCTGCGTCGGAGCGGTACAAGTGGAGTTCGCGGCCGCAGAGGGCGCACCCGCCGCAGCCGCTGCGTCGGAGCTAGAGGCTGCTACAGCAGGGCTGGAGGCCGCCGAGTGCCCCATTGGCCCCCAGTTGGTGGTGGTCGGGGAAGAGGGCTTCCCTGATACTGGCTCCGACCACTCGTACTCGTTGTCGTCAGGCACCACAGAGGAGGAGCTATTGCGCAAGCTGAACGAGCAGCGGGACATCCTGGCGCTGATGGAGGTGAAGATGAAGGAGATGAAGGGCAGCATCCGTCACCTGCGTCTCACCGAGGCCAAACTCCGTGAAGAACTACGCGAGAAGGATCGGCTGCTGGCCATGGCTGTCATCCGCAAGAAGCACGGAATGTGAACGAGTCCCCTTTCGGCCTTCGGGACTCCCAGACTCCTGCCAGCTTAGAGGGACCTGAGGCCGCCGCTGTTGAACTCCCTCATACTCCTGGGGCACTGGTTGGCAGTACTGAGCCTTAGGGCAGCTGGACTCTTTTGCTGGTGACCAAGCACCCTCTCTTGTTTCCTCCTGAAGCAAGGTCCTGAAGTCTGGGATCTCGGACTCTGCACTGGTGACACCAGCAATTATGACTTTGTCTACCCCTCCCTACCTTCACTCCCCAACCCCAAGTTTATGTTGCAGGTTCTGGTTAAGCAGAGGCTTCAGAACCACTGAACTTGAAATTTATCCCCTAGGGATGCAGGCGAGATGCCCAAGGACTGTGGCTTTGGGAAAACAACTAAACCTTGAGTTTGGCCAGCAATCAGAGACAACTCTTCTGTGTGTAGTGATAAGAGATCCAAGTAACATCAGTTCTACTTTTTGTGCTTTTCCTTCCCAGGTGCAGCCTGTGATTCTGATGGGGACTGGCAGATCTGTGCCTCTGCCTCCTAGGACCTCCCTCCCAGGAGGCCATCGACAAGGGGATCTAGGTGACCTGTTGGAGATCCAGCTTACCAGGGACTTAGGTCTATCCTGTTATGTTTGCTACTGGTTACAAATTCTATTTTCTGTACAATTAGTCAGACTAAAGTTTTCACTGTGTTTGTTTGGCAAAACAGATTAAACAGAAAGTAAGGTTTTTATTTGGGTTTCGCCAATTTATTTTTAAAAGGATTCAGCTAAGGGTCCCTGAAACATGGGGAGATGGACTTCCTGATAGGCCTCCACCTTCGCCGCCTTAGGTCTCAAGGACCAGGCTGACCCTGAGAGTAGAGATTCTTCAGTGACTAGGTTTCTCCATAAAGAGTCCCTAAGCACAAGGACCCTGGCCTCATAAGGTCTTTGCAGAGTTCCAGCTCACCTCGAAGAGTTTGGAAACTGCACCAAATGGTCCTGGTTTGTCCATGGGTTAGCTCCCTGTGTCCTTTCAACTGGGAGAAGGAGCAACTGACAACTAAACTGAATTGTGGCAGCCCACTTCTCTGAGGGTTTTGAATTCCTTAAGAATTTTCAGCTGGAGTTGAATTTTGCTCAGTATTATAGCCCTTAGGCCTAGTTTGGTGTCTGGCACACATGGGCATGCAGTTACTTAAATCAGTGAAGACTGTAGCTGGAGCCAGCCATGGACTCTTATACATATACCTTTGACTTTGGTACACTTTCATTGTGAAGGAGGTGGATCCAGAGAGGACTTTAAGCATAGGAGTTGGTATTTGTGACCCCTTGACTTATTTTCTTGGCTGTTAGCATCTTTCTTTAGATTGGATATTGTAGCGGCAAGGTGACATTTTTATCTATAGTTCCAAGTAATTTAGCTCAAAGCTAGCTACAAATGCCTTTAAAGCTAGCCATGTTTAACATGGGTGTTGGGGCACAAATGGACACTTATTGGGCTCCATAAAACATATGACTCCTTTCTCTGTTACTTATGGAAAAAGCCACTTACCTGGGGGCTTTCCCTGTGGTTTCAAACTGGAATGACTCTAAAATTAATGTCTCTCTAATTTCTGCTCTCCTTCTGGCCCCTTGGCACTGACTTGAGAAACAAGTCTGTGGTGGGGAGGAGGGGTGGGAGATAGGTTGTGCAGGTACCTAGATGTGGAAGGGACTGTATCTCTCCCTTCCTAGGGTTAGTTCTGGCTTGTCCTAAGGTGGTGGAAGCACAGCAGTGCCCTTCCAGGCCATGTGGGACTGAAGCCCTTTATGGGTAGGTATTGGATCAGTTGCTCAACGGTCCCCACCCTCCTTCATTAGGAGTGAGGACTTTCACAGCCCCAAGCCATGCTCTTTAGTGTGTCCTTTAGCTCCTGTGTGTTGAAGGGACTTAGACTGTTTCAGCTTTGGCTCACTTGAACCTCTCAGCAGCACTCCCAGGACAGGGTGAGGGCCAGACTGGCTAGGACTCTCTGGTGTCTGGATGTTGTGAGCACACAACCTATCTGGTGTTTTAGCTTCTGGAGGGGAGGACAGCTCAGAGCAAGGGAGGTCCTAGATACACCACAAGCAGGGCAATACAGAGTCTCCCTGACTATTAAGAGAAGAATCTAGTCAGGCAAAGTAATACAGATCTGGGATTTAATTAAACAGAATAGCCTGGTTGTATGAGGCGTTCCCGGGAGGAGCGGTGGGGGTGACAGTGAGGATCTGTGAAGGACCCTTCTGGAAGAACAAGAGAACTGAGAGATCTCTGGTTAGGAGAAGACTTGCTATAAACTTTACCTGGCTTTACCTGATCCCCCTGGCTTAGCTGCAGAGCATTTCCCCAGCAGGCCTGAACTAGAGACAGGCCTTACTTCAAATGTTTGCGTTGCCCGGGAAACGATGAAAAATGGGGGTTGAAAGGAAAGGGCAATGGGTGGGAGGGAGATTATGGACAATTTTATCACTTAAATCACGGGGAAGGTTTGGGCGTGCCAGTTATTACTCTTTTCTCTTAATAAAAATGAAACTCTTAGCTGCCATGCCTGCTGGAAAAAAAACAAAAACCAAACTTGTGAGAATGTCTTGTAGACCCTAACTGCAGAAATCTAAAGAGTAATCTTGTCTCCAGCCCAAGAAAAGCCTCGCCTGCTTGAAACCAGCTTTGGGTCCGACTAGCATCAAGCAGGGCGCAAGAATGTTGGGACAAACAGAAGCTGTGCGTTCCGCCCCGGCTGGCCTTAGAGCAACACTCGAAGGGGCTGCAGGGGCGGCCACAGCACCAAAAGGGAGGGGGCTTTGCGAGCGGAAACAGCTCAGGGGCCCAGGGAGGGGCGGCTAGGCCAGTTTGGGGCCAGGCCGAGCTCCCACGGAGGCGGGGCCAACACCGAACGGCCGCGCAACCAGAGCTGAGCCGGACCAGCTGGGACTTTGCGATAACTGAGCCCTGACCCTCGCCTGGCGCCAAGCTCGGGTGTTCCAGAGGCTTCCGCTAGACCACAATTCTCAGGGGCTCGCCTCGGCGGCCTCCCTCCCTGACTTAGTCTCCCCTCCCGCGCTGCGGGCCGTGTCTGGGCCTCGGCGCATAGGACGTCGGGAACTGTAGTTTTCTCCTGGCGCACCTATGCCAAAAAGGAGAAAGGGGGAACTGCGTTTCCCAGAGTGCAGCGGGGTGGCAAGGGAAGGCAAGGGGGAAGGGACAGTCGGTCGCAGACCGCGCTGGGTTGCCGCCGCCGCTGCCGCCATCGTGCCAGCCCCTCGGGTGAGTGTCGGGGCTAGCGCGCTGGGGCGGGGGCTGGGCCGCAGGAGCCGCGCTGCACCACCTGGGACTCATAAACTGCAGTGGTGGCAAAATTGTAGACATTGCTCTTCCACCAAGAACCGCGGCGGCCCGAAGCCGCGCGGGGCCGGGGCCATGTGTCGCGCGCGGCTCCGCCTCCCGTCGGTCCTCTGAGGCGGCGGCCGGGGGGAACACAGAGACAGCCAGGAACCCATTTCAGGCGTACCGTGCCCGTGGCTGGCATACCGGACCGCGCCGGGGCCGGGCCTTTTTCTCTGTTGTGGACCACCCGGATGGGGCTCTCCGGGCCCCGCCCCGTCTGGCCTAGCCCGGCCAGCCCGAGTCCTGCAAACTCTGCAGGCAGGCTAGCGGGCGGACCCCAGTCCTGCCGCCCGCCTGCCAAGGATCCGGGGATGGGCAGGTGCCACCCGGCCCGCTCCGGAGTCAGCACTGGGTAAGGGCGCCCGCCTGCCGCAGCCCTACCCTCACCCGGTTCTCAACCATAGCTCGGCTAGGATGTAGGTGAACGCTCCCTTGCTTGTCTGCCCGCCGAGAGTGCACGAAACCTATCTCCCACTCTGGATCTCAAATTCTCCTGCATCGAGGCCAGGGTCAGGGAATCTGGGGTAGGGAGGGGGTTCCACGTGGGACTTCATCCCCGGCCAGTCTTGGAGGATCTGGCCTGATGAGATGAGGCGGCTCCGGACTCGTAGGCTCAGTCCCCGCCCTTCTCTCTGTCAGTGATCAGGCCCCAGCCGTGGGTGGGTTGGCCGGCCGCGTTAGTGGAGGGAGGGAAGGGAGGGAAGATGCCAAGGAGGTAAGGCTGAATGTGTGAGCCTCCAACACATCGTTAGATCTCTTCAGCACAGCCTAATCCTCACTTCTGCCCCTCCCAGAGTCAATCTGCCCTTTTCCCACAGAGGAGGATGATTCGATAAGAATGGTAATGGTAAGGTGGGGTTTAATGGAGGGGAAAGTAGAATCCAGGTCTGAGGTCCCTGAGCCTACTGCCAAACAAGAGGCTGGGCTGCAAGCAACATTGGGCATGGGGCATATCTGGGCTGTGGGGCTCAGATTCATGCTCTGTGAGGCCCTTCTGAAGCCTTGGTGGCAGGACTAGAGCTGGAGGCTGCAGAAAGTCAGGCTTCCCTCACCTGCCTGCTCACTTTCCAACTGAGTGACCTATGAACAGGCAGGAAGCTGGTTGGGCCTTGGGAAATTGCCTTTAATCATGGCTCCAAGGACTCCATTGATTTCTGGGAGTAGGGAAGTATCTAGCCATAGAGTAGTCTTCTAGCAGGCTTTGTAAAGGCACTCTTGATTGGTGATAAAATTAAGGGACAAGTCCAGAGAAGACCATGGGATATGGAGAAGAGACAGTTCGTTAAGCCTTGATTCCTCTGACCCCAGTGTAGCTTCTGAGCCACAGTTCTTGCAGGGATAAAGAAGCAGCTAAGTCTCTGCGGACCTGGCCTCAGCAGCATGCAGTTCTTTTAGGAGAGTTGAGTTAGGCCTGTGATGCAGGAAGCCACCATCCTTGGAATTTTTTTTCCTTGAGTATTTCCCCAGGTAATATTTTTCTGGTCATTGAACTCTAGCCTTGGAAGTTTTCCTGCAGTTGAATTGCATTCTCCCTGGTTAAGGAGGACAGGCAAGGAAGGTTCTGTCCAGATCTCGTCACCAGGGCCAGCGTTCTCTCTGGACTCAACCCTCCTAGGCCACAAGCACATGGGAGTCAGGTTCATTCAGCAGACTTAGGAGAGGCCTGGCTTGCCAGTGGAGGTGGGCAAAAAGGAGGGACCACCCACAGGACACAAATAGGATCAGTGTGATTGGATCTCTTAGTGCTATAAGTAGTTGTTCCAAGACCTTGAGATTGTCTGGGTTGGTTCTTTCTAGGACACTGGTGTCAGGTGAATTAGGCTTTATGGCTGTGGATTAGTTCACACATTGCAAAGCCCTAGGTGACTTGAAAACAAGGGTTTTCTTCACGGTCAAAATGCTGCTGTTCCTTGGGAAAAAGGAACAAAGGTTACTTGGGAACAGGAGGAATTCAGGTCCCTCCCTCTCATTCTAATCGTTAAAGAACCCTGAGGTTCTCCAGAATCAGTCTGCACCCTCTATTCATGTAGGGCTGACTTGGGAGGTGGGGCCTGGCATGGGACAGTTAGGATATGGCTGCGTAAGCAAGCGGGCAGGCTGTGAGGTTGCTGGGTTCTCAGCCAGCTCAACTAGGTCCCTTAGTGACATGGAGAGCACGAACCCGCGTCCCCTGCATCAGCAGGCGGACTTTAAACTGCTGCCCCACCAGGGAAGCCCAATGGGCCTCTTTTTTAATTTTCTGTAATTTAATTTAATTTAATTTTTTATACTGCAGGTTCTTATTAGTTATCTGTTTTATACATATTAGTGTATACATGTCAGTCCCCATCTCCCAATTCATCCCACCACCACCCCGCCACTTTCCCCTCTTGGTGTCCATACGTTTGTTCTCTACATCTGTGTCTCTATTTCTGCCCTGCAAACCGGTTCATCTGTACCATTTTTCTAGGTTCCACATGTATGCGTTAATATACGATATTTGTTTTTCTTTTTCTGACTTACTTCACTCTGTATGACAGCCTCTAGGTCCATCCACATCTCTACAAATGACCCAATTTCGTTCCTTTTTATGACTGAGTAATATTCCATTGTATGTATATACTATATCTTCTTTATCCATTTGTCTGTTAATGGGCATTTAGGTTGCTTCCATGGCTTGGCTATTGTAAATAGTGCTGCAGTGAACATTGGGGTGCATGTGTCTTTTTGAATTATGGTTTTCTCTGGGTATATGCCCAGTAGTGGGATTGCTGGGTCATATGGTAATTCTGTTTTTAGTTTTTTAAGGAACCTCCATACTGTTCTCCATAGTGGCTGTATCAATTGACATTCCCACCAACAGTGCAGGAGGGTTCCGATTTCTCCACACCCTCTCCAGCATTTGTTGTTTGTAGATTTTCTTTTTTTTTTAATAAAATTTATTTGTTCTATTTATTTATTTTTGGCTGTGTTGGGTCTTCATCGCTGTGCGTAGGCTTTCTCTAGTTGCAGTGAGTTGGAGCTGTTCTTCGTTGCGGCAGGCGGGCTTTTCATTGCAGTGGCTTCTCTTGTTGTGGAGCACAGGCTCTACGCACGCGGACTTCAGTAGTTGTGGCTCACGGGCTCTAGAGCGTAGGCTCCGTAGTTGTGGTGCACGGGCTTAGTTGCTCTGTGGCATGTGGGATCTTCCCAGACCATAGGTCGAACCTGTGTCCCCTGCGTTGGCAGGCGGATTCTTAGCCACTGCGCCACCAGGCAAGTCCCGTTTGTAGATTTGCTGATAATGCCCATTCTAACTGGTATGAGGTGATACCTCATTGTAGTTTTGATTTACATTTCTCTAATAATTAGTGATGTTGAGCATCTTTTCATGTGCTTCTTGGCCATCTGTATGTCTTTGGAGAAATGTCTATTTAGGTCTTCTGCCCATTTTTAGATTGGGTTGTTTATTTTTTTGATATTGAGCTGCATGGGTTGTTTATATATTTTGGAGATTAATCCTTTGTCCATTGATTTGTTTACAAATATTGTCTCCCATTCTGAGGGCTGTCTTTTCATGTTCTTTGTAGTTTCCTTTGCTTTGCAAAAGCTTTTAAGTTTCATTAGGTCCCATTTATTTATTTTTGTTTTTGTTTCCATTACTCTAGGAGGTGGATCAAAAGAGATCTTGCTGTGATTTATGTCAGAGAGTGTTCTTCCTATGTTTTCCTCTAAGAGTTTTATAGTGTCCAGTCTTATGTTTAGGTCTCGAATCCATATTGAGTTTATTTTTGTGGGTGGTGTTAGGGAGTGTTCTAATTTCATTCTTTTACATGTAGCTGTCCAGTTTTCCCAGCACCACTTATTGAAGAGACTGTCTTTTCTCCATTGTATATCCTTGCCTCCTTTGTCGTAGATTAGTTGACCATAGGTGTGTGGGTTTATCTCTGGGCTTTCTATCCTGTTCCATTGATCTATATTTCTGTTTTTGTGCCAGTGCCATAGTCTTCTTTACTGTAGCTTTGTAGTATAGTCTGAAGTCAGGGAGTCTGATTCCTCCAGCTCCGTTTTTTTCACTCAAGACTGCTTTGGCTATTCGGGGTCTTTTGTGTCTCCATACAAATTTTAAGATTTTTTGTTCTAGTTCTGTAAAAAATGCCACTGGTAATTTGATAGGGTTTGCACTGAATCTGTAGATTGCTTTGGATAGTATAGTCATTTTCACAACATTGATTCTTCCAATCCAAGAACATGGTATATCTCTCCATCTGTTTGTGTTGTCTTTAATTTCTTTCATAACTGTCTTATAGTTTCCTTCATACAGGTCTTTTGTCTCCTTAGGTAGGTTTATTCCTAGGTATTTTATTCTTTTTGTTGCATTGGTAAATGGGAGTGTTTCCTTAATTTCTCTTTCAGATTTTTTCATCATTATTGCATAGGACTGCAAGAGATTTCTGTGCATTAATTTTGTATCCTACAACTTTACCAAATTCATTGATGAGCTCTAATAGTTTCCTGGTGGCATCTTTAGGATTCCCTATGTATAGTATCATGTCATCTGCAAACAGTGACAGTTTTACTTTTTCTTTTCCAATTTGTATTCCTTTCATTTCTTTTTCTTCTCTGACTGCCGTGGCTAGGACTTCCAAAACTATGTTGAATAATAGTGGTGAGAGTGGACATCCTTGTCTTGTTCCTGATCTTAGAGGAAATGCTTTCAGTTTTTCACCATTGAGAATGATGTTTGCTGTGGGTTTGTTGTATATGCTGATGGGCCTCTTTTTAAAGTTATTTTTTTCTGATGGGCCATTTGAGGATGTTTGTGTGTGTGGAGTTGGATTTGAGTTGGCTACCCCCTCCCTAACTTTGAGATTCTCTTGCTTTGACCGTATGTGACAGGAATTCTTGAAGACTCTCCCTGAGGGAGGCCACAGCGGTGGGTTATCCCTGCAGTGACTTCCAGGCCTGGAGTCAGTCTGGAGTGACTGATCAGTCTGGTCATCACCCTTACCACCAGGTCTGTGTGGCACCTTCTGCTTCTCACCCTGTCAGCTGGAATGCGTCTTCCTGGAAGGAATCATTTGCTCAGGTCTGGCTACAACTAGGGAAGTGTCTTAGTGGCCAGGGAAGAGGAACACAAGAGAGCTGGGGTTGGCCCTTCTCACTACCCTGGGCCTTTCTCTTTATTTGTTGCTGGTACCCGCTATGTACCAACTCCTTAAGCACCCAGGCTGGAGTGGGGGCTACACTGGAGAAGGAGAACCTCCCCTCATGAGAGGGGTGTGTCCAAGGTACCTGGGAACTGAGGGTAGTTTGCCTCAGTAAACTGGGGGAATTCTGGAATGTTTGTTTCTTAAAGCCTCAGGTACTGCATTAGAGCCACTGGGTCTCACCAGGGCAGAAACTGTGGCCCCCTGGAAGGATGTCTGTAAAGAGATATTGGTTCACTTGCAGAGATGGTCAGGCCCAGGTCAAGGCAAGTTCTCATTTGTAGGTTGTAAACCTGCTTTGACAGGCTGAGCATGCACTTAGAGGCTTTCTGTTCTGATGGCCATGGAGCTTGCTGGTTTCAAAGGGGAAGAAAAGGCCTGGGCTGCATTCCTCACAGCCTCATTTTGCCATCTATGCTTTCTGCTGGTTGACATGGGCTCTCAGCTGTTCCAGTCCAGGCCAATTTTGTGGACATTTTAATGCTGACTATGCCAGTGGCCTTCTGTGGTCTTGAATTCTTTCCTAATCTCTCAGAGTCTTGGTTTCTTCACCTACAAAGTTACACTAATCACACCAGCTTTACAGGGCTGTGAGACTCCAATGAGAGAACACATGTAACTGTTTGGCTTACAGGAGTTTGACTTACAGTACATGAACCAGCAAGTTCATGGATGGGAGCTCTCTAGGACAGGGGCCTCAGAGATCCCTGAGCCACCTGGGAAGGGGTGGCCACTCAAGGACTGAATAAGCATCTAGCAGAAGGACTACAATGCAGGTCTCGGGATTCACCTTCTGGGCCAGCCAGGGCAGCCTGAAATCTCTGGAGCCCTTTCTTCAAATAGAAGAGAAGGAAAAGGCCCTTAGGGTGCTGGGGGCACCTAGACATCAGGGGTCTGCCCCAGGAGAGGGTTCTGTCCTGGCCAGCCATCTGGGCAGCAGACCTTAGCTGATCTCCCTCCCAACTTCAGGCAGGGGAGTGGTGGACGAGGCTGTTGCCAGTCCTCGGTCCAGGCTGCTCTTTAGTGTGGTGTCCCTACAGGAGACTGCGATACCCACCTTCTTCTTAGCTCTTGACCTAGTATTCACCTAGCACCTGCCAATGACTGCTTACAGCTGAGTCCTGCTTTATACCCTCAGTTGATTACCCCTAACATCCTCATAATTACTGATGAAGAGACAGGGTCAGAGGGTCATACCATGAGGGAGAGGAGAAGCAAGCTAGAGGCCAAGACTTTGAGGGAAGTGGTTGTATGCCTGCTATTCAGCCCCAGTTGTCCCTCAGGTGATCAGAGCCTTGTCGGGGGAGGGAGGGTGTTTGGGGCTAAGCCCCACTTCCCACACGCCTCAGACAGATGGCTGGGTGGACAGCAAAGGATTGTTTTCTGACAACTTGGACAGAAGGTGTGGGAGGAGGGGAAGTGGGTCACTTGACCACTTAAATTGAACAGGGTTTGCCCAGAACTCACTCCTCCAGAGCAGAGGGGCTGGGCCAGGCACCATGGGAACAGGGGTGCCCCGGTCAGGGAGACGGACCATAAACATATGTAAATGTGACAGTCTCATGCAGTGACAAGTGCTAAGAAGGTGAAACGGGGTGGTGGAGTGAGTAACTGGGTGGCAGCTTTAGACCGAGTGCTCACAGTGTCTGAAGGTATCTATGAGGAGGTAACATTTGACCTGACACATATGTGACAAGGAGGCAGACACATGAAGATCTACGAAGAAGGGCAGTCAGGTAGAAGGATCAACAGTTGCAAACCCCTCCAGTGAGACAGGCTCAACATGTTCCAGAAACAGGAAAATGCCCAGAGTGGCTGCAGAGGACGGGAAGGAGTGGGTGGCAGGAGACAAGGTTGGATAGCTGGGAGGCCAGGTCACCCAGGGCCTTGAAGGCAGGATAAATGGTTGAGACTTTGTCAGTGGGGAATGGGAAGGGAAGTCATTGGAGGGCCGTAGGACAGGATATACAGCACCCTTCAGATCATGGAAAGAGGTGCAGTTTGTTCCTGAAGGACAGGCACTATGCAGCCTTCCCTCTCACTCCCCACAGTGCACGCCTGTGCTCTGGGTTTAAGCCAAGGTTGTCTGTCAGTCCCACCTGTCGGAGTCCTTCTCAGCCTCTGCTTCAGGGCTCTTGGAGGCCTAGCAGACAGTAGGTGTGAGGGTAATAGAGATGGTTGGTGCCAATTTCAAGGGTCCCACTATAAGCTCAGCATATCTGGCATTCTCTGCGGACCTCGGTGATGGGCCCTCAGAGGTGAGCATCCTTCTGTTTTATTAGTCTGGAGTCAGTAATGTCCTCTTCCTCATTACTCTCCTGCCTCCAGCCCTGACCCAGGTCCAGCTAGGCCAGCATCTATATCTGTTTTGCTGAGATGGTAGAATGGGTTTGTGACATTGAAGATTTGGGAAAACTGTGAGATCATCCCCTGTGAAAACACCCATTGTTTAGTGTGGCAGTCTGCCTGGTGCCTTTGTTTGGAGGCAGAAGCCCTGGTTCGGACCTGTCTTGCCCCTGTCCGAGAAAGCCAGGGTCAGAGATCAGGGCTTCAGCCCTACGTGTTGTTCATTTTTTTTAAAATTTATTTATTTTATTTTTATTTATTTTTGACTGTGTTGGGTCTTCATTGCTGTACGCGGGCTTTTTCTAGTTGCGGCTAGTGGGGGCTACTCTTCGTTGTGGTGCACAGGCTTCATTGTGGTGGCTTTTGTTGCAGAGCACAGGCTCTAGGTGTGCGGGCTTCAGTAGTTGTGGCACATAGGCTCAGTAGTTGTAGCTCACAGGCTCTAGAGTGCAGGCTCAGTAGTTGTGGCGCACGGGCTTAGTTGCTCCGCGGCATATGGGATCTTCCCGGACCGGGGCTTGAACCCGTGTCCCCTGCGTTGGCAGACAGATACTTAACCACTGCACCACCAGGGAAGCCCCCATGTTGTTCATTTTTATCTCCAGACTAGTTATCACTGGGAGTCCTGGCTCTGGAGTCCACTAAGCCTGGTTCCATCCAGTTCCACCATTTATTAGGCTTGTAACCTTGAGCAAATTAGCTGACCTTGCTGGGCCTCATTTTGCTCATGTCTAACATGGGAATTGACTCACAGGGTGTTAGAACAAATGCATGTAAAGCCCTTAGCACATTTCTACACGTAATACACATTAGTGAAAATGAGACATTATCAGCCAGACATTGCTGTTTCAAGTTTCAAAATATGGAAACACTGACCCAGAATTTGAGGATAAAAATGAAGTTTTTTCTGTTACCCAGTGGAACCTCCTGGGCCAGAGGTTTTAACCTGGGGTCTGTGACAACCTCAGGGAGTATGAATGACTTGAAATCATTCACAAGGCTGGGGCATCTCTGCCTCTGCGCAAATTTATTGGGAAAGGGCCATGGTTTATGAGACATTTTTAGAGTGTCTTTGCACCCACAGAGACCTAAGGGTCAGTGAAGGCTGATGCTCAGTGGGTGAGAGATCACCAAGGTCATTGCTGCTCCTCGAGGAGCCTGGCCTTAGTCAACCTAAGTGAAGCAGGAGACGGTGTGGTCAGCAGCCCTCTTGGAAGAGCTGTAGGAGAAGCTGTCATGAAGCTCACTCTCCAATCTGATGTGAGGCTGCCCCTCAGCCTTGGCATTTTGTTTCTTTCCAGGCTGCTCTTTCCACAATAAATATATTAGAAACAAGGTCAGCGCTGGCTGGCCATCCTGGGGAACATCCTCCCAGCCTGGTGCACCTCTCCCCTATGTTGCATGGGGATGGGAGGTGGGCTCTGCACCCTGTTGCTTCTTCTGGACTCAGGAATGCTGCCTCCTGGCTATGAGTGCAAAGCTTTGTGGAAGATTTGGAGTCAGAAACTATAAATCCTGTAGTTTGCTGGACTCTGTGCTGGGAGGTTGAGGGGGTGGGGTCGGGTGTGGCAGGAACCACACTGGAACCCTCACAGCCCAGAGCCACAGTGTTTAGGCAGAGGAATGAGCCCTGGGTGTGTTGATATGGCTTTGCACATGGGGTTGGAGTCAACAGTTGAGTCTGGAAAGGAGGACCCAAATGTGTGGCATCTGAACAGTGACCTGAGGGGAGGGCGGGCATCACGGCAGGAGGACTCACCTGTGCAAAAGACACAGGGAGCTAGCACTCAGAGTTCTGGTGTGTTTATGTGTGGAGCTGGATGGAGATAGGAGAGAATGGCTGAGGAGTCAGGGACGGGTGTGGATAGCCACCTGTGGGGCTTTGGGGGTTTGACCTTTAACCCAAGGGTGAGGGTTTTGTAGGGGAGGGCCATGGACAGCCTTGTGGTTTAGAGCTCAGGGATGCAAAGTTAACAGAAAGCAAGCAGTGGCCTTGACCAGAGAACCCAGTATCAGCACTGATGTACTGGATGAGCTTGGGGCAACCAGCTGAACCTTGGTTTTCCCACCTGTAAAGTGGGCTGGCAGTGGAATCCGACCACATGGCGATGTGATCACGACATAGAGATAAACACATCAGGGTCAAGCAGGCCTCGAACGAGGTTGGTGTTGGCCTCAGCGGCCCCATTTGACATCTTTAAAGCAAAGTCTTCAGTCCACATACTTTTGAAGGTTCCTTCTCCCACTTTCTGGGAGCCCCTGAGCAGTCCTGTTCCTCAGGAGAGCTCACTCTGCCCTGCCCCACTCCACCGGGCCAAAGGGGTCTTCTTGTCCTTTTATCCCTCCACCTCTTTACTCTACCACTACTTCTGCCAAGTAGTTTTTGTATTAGCATAATGTTATCACACTGTTAAGAACAATGTTGAAAAAGGAAAAAACACCCCCCCACTTCCTTCACCTCACTGTCCCACCACATGGCGCCACTTTTTTTTTCTTTGGATCAGCTTCTGGCCTTATTTCCCCTCATCCTCCATCTCCAGTTTCTCCGTTTCCTGCCCTAATCTCTTTCTGTGGCTCTAGACATTTGCTAATGTTGTTTCTTCTGACTGGCATACTCCTTTCTCCAAGACCTTCCCTGAGGGCTGCTGAGAACAGAGCGGGAGATGGCCCTCATCCATTCCTCCAGCTTTCCCCCTGCCCCAGAGTTCAAGATGCTCAGCAAGGCATCTTGAGAGCATGATGTGGTAGGGTTGGGTCACAATGAGTGAGCCAAGCATAGTGAATACTAGGGTGGAAGGGGCAGAGATGCGAGATGTGGGGCTGTGTCCTGCCTTCAGTAACCCAAGTTTGCATGTGGTACAGTCACAGTCTGACCCCTTGGAAATGTGACCAAGACAGAGCAGCTGGGACCAGCTGTTGATCCTATGTTTTTCCCATTTGTTGATGTATTTCTTGGCAGAGTGTGAACTGGGACACACCTTGTCCCAAGCAGGCGTGACCGGGTCCAAGCTTTCTCCTCTGCTTGTTTTAGACTTTTCTGGACATTTCTTAGTCATCCCAGCACTGAGCTGCTATTTTTAGTGCCACCACCTCCTAGGGGACCTAAAATAAAGCTGGCTCAGCTTCCTGGCCCCTCATTGGCTGGAGTGTTGGTCACAGGCAGGGAGATTGGCTAGATTGGGGATAAGCCACTGCCCACTAACACTGTCCTTCCCTCTGGCTCTTCTGGCCTTGGGTGAGGTCATAGGGACTGGAGCAAACTAGCACTTACCATGTTGAGTTGAGGGCTTTACTAGGTTCCCTTAGTGAGACCACAACCACTGGCAACCTCAGGCTTCCACCCTCTTATAGAGAAGGGGGCTGAGGCCCTAAGAAGTGCAGTGACTTGCGTGAGATCCCACTACTGCCAATGGTTGTCTGCCAGGGCCAAACCCACCTCCTTACTGCTTTGGTTCAGAGTTCCTGTTATTAGGAGAGAGGGGGTGGGCTCCTCTACAGTCAGAGATGACTACAGAGCAACACACAGGTCTGCTGTCATGGATCCTGCAGGGAGATGCACGCCACCCTACCCGGGCCTGCCAAAGCGTGAGCGACTCTTTCATCTGGGGCTTGGGTTTTCCGTCTAGCAGCCTGGGGTCCCTGATATCTGTAGCGGGGGGGGCCCTCCCCTCCCTCTCCTCCCCTCCCCTCCCTCTCCTCCCCCCCTCAGAGACTGGAGAGGGGCAGCCCTTCTGATGGAGCGAGTTCTGGGATGGGGATGTGAAGACATGACACATTTCCCCCTCACAGCCTTCACTTCCCCTCCCAACATTTCTGTTATTACCTGTGATCCTCTGAACCCATGGTTCCAGCTCTGAAGTGGGTAGATGTAACCCCCATCAGTGACGAAATCATGTCACCTGGCCTCAAAGACGTAAATTGCCTCCTTAAGACAAAGTGTGTGCGGGGGGGAGTCACTCGCTGTCTTTGTTGCAAATGGGGCCTTGAGGAGCCATTTCTCCCCACTCCCACTGGGTCTTCTTCCACCTGCCAGTAAGCCCAGAGGGCAGTGTTGAGGGACTGAGTGCTGAGTCTCAGCAGGACAAGGAGTGGGCCTGAAGGCTGCAATAGAAGACACTCCACATACAGACATCAGTAGTTCCCGACCTGGCAAAGTGGGAAGAATAGCAATAACTCTCGCCTTGCAGGTTGT
Source organism: Lipotes vexillifer (assembly GCF_000442215.2). NCBI lineage: Eukaryota > Metazoa > Chordata > Mammalia > Artiodactyla > Lipotidae > Lipotes > Lipotes vexillifer. The sequence goes on along the minus strand of NW_006785225.1, from coordinate 234,517 downwards.
TGAGAGGATTAAATGAAAAGATATGGGGAGAGTGCTTAGCTCCTTAAAAGCCCATCCCTCCATTGGACTTGCTCTGACCTTCCTTTGTCCTGGCTCCACCCTCAGCACCCATCCTGCTGTTTCATCCACGAGAGCCCCTCAAAGGAGGGTCTGGGTCTGGTCCACCTCTGGGCTCCCTGCACTGGTCTGTATTGAGGGATCGCCTGTCAGTTCCCTGGGCCCTCTCTGTGTTTCCTGGGAGAACAGACCTCAGCAAAAGACTCCCTACTCAAGGAGGTCTGGGAGGGGTGGGGGTCAGTGAGGAGACTGGCTGGCTACCTCCTGCTGCCACGGTACCAAGGTACCAACACTACCCTCCCTGTCTCACTGGACTTGCAGGTCTCAACGAGGCCGGGTGACGCTCCAGAATGGGAGACAAGCCAATTTGGGAGCAGATTGGATCCAGCTTCATTCAACATTACTACCAGTTATTTGATAACGACAGAACCCAACTAGGCGCAATTTATGTAAGTCTTCAGCTCTAGGACCAGAACGGGACCTCAGGGAATCAATTCAGATGTTGGGCCAGTGCCTCCAGTTCACAAGTTCTGGCTGCCCTCACTGAATTTGGCTGTCCCCTTTTATCTGAGCTACTCTCCATGGCACAGGGGGCTTAAGGCCTAGCCCAACTCCCTGGTCCACACATTCCTTTCTGTCATCTATAAGACTGGATTCTGATACCCTAGGCAGCAGGTTCTGGGCTTGCCGTTCCATGGTCCTGGGAGTACCTCTGTTCTAGATTGGGCAGCAGCAGACAGAGGCTAGGGCTCATGGTGCCCTCTGGAGGCAGCAGCTGTAAGCGTCATCAGTGCCCCGCTGATCTCTCCTGGAGGCCCCAGGTCCACCTTCCTTTGGGGGGCCAAAAGCCGCTGAATGCTCATGGGAAACAAATGGGGTTAGTCCAGGGAGGTTGGTGTGTCAAGAAACCCTTCTATGCAGGTATGATTTGCTGCTATTTTAGTGATGTTCATATATACCAAGAGTTAATTGTATTTGACCCTGCCCAAGACAGAAATGTGATTGATCAGGCCACGCCTAGCAGGTCTGCCCAGGATAGGAGAGGTAGGAGTCATCCAGCATAGCCTTGCAGCCTGACTGGGCTGTGGGCAAACTCCTTTGTGTCTCCCTCCAAAAAGTCAGGGCCAGTTCAGAAATTTTGAAGAAAAGAAAAGGATCTTACCAGTGGAAGAACAAATCCAGCACAGGTATTTGATTGTCATTATCATAGGTAGAGAATTTTAAAAACTCAAACTGGTATGACTCTGGGATCCTTGGCACTTCTACCTTATTGCTTTTAAAATCAATTAAAGCAGGCCTGACCCAGAGAAGAGTTAGCAAGGTCCTAAAAGAGTACTTTATGTATGTCATTTTATATAAACCTCAGCACATGTTCCTTTTAAAGATCAGGAAACTGAGACTCAGGGGGAGAAAAAAAAAAGTAGCTTGCTTAATGTCAGAGCTGGTAAGTAGCAGAGGCACTTTTGAGTTCTGCCCCTGAAGGCTGTGGCAGGAGAGATGGGGTGGGGAAGAAGTGAAGGTAGTGGGTTACATGTTGATGGTAGGGAGGGTCCCAGGCAAGGCCTTGTCAGCCTCCATTCCTCCCTGACCCCATGGGAAGGGCCTCTGTGGAACTCACTGATGGCTTTTCTGGGACTGGTGCTGACTGACCATGCAGCAGGATGGCTTTTGACTGAGCCCTGGCCACATATAGCCAGCCTGGAGCTCATGCATATCAAAGGCCATACAACTTATTGAATAAAAGGTGGGAAGTGAACTTACTTATTAATAAGTTTGTATTTTGTTACATAGTCTTTCAGAGCTTGGGTTCTGCAGTGCTGGGGTGTAATTAAAGAAGTTGTTCATCCTGTAAAGTTTGGAAGTTACCCTCATTTTCCTTCTTTACAGGCAGGGAAACTAAGACATGAACTAATTTCCCCAAGCAAGACCCTTTTCAGGGTCCTTTCAGGGCCTCAGAGATACTCCTTGTGCTCTGAAGCCCTGACCCCAGGTTTCCTGGTTTTCAGATTGACGCGTCATGCCTTACGTGGGAAGGACAGCAATTCCAGGGGAAAGCTGCCATTGTGGAGAAATTGTCTGTAAGTAAGGGCCAGGGCTGGGCTGCAGGCAGCTCCTTCCCCACCCCACTGGCCACAGCCCACC